>NC_137946.1:6830000-7250000 GCF_963969265.1 Rhamphochromis sp. 'chilingali'
CGAGCTTCCCTCGGGTCCTCTTAATTGTTGTGACGCGTGTTCGAAATGCAGAGAGGTGCGCTCAATTTGCCACACGGAGCAATGCGAGAGTAAAGCACGAGGGAGGTGCTAATAATCAGCTCAATAATTTTTAATGATCGTTGAAAGCCCAGATCGTAATTTAGATTAAAATTCGATTAATTGAGCAGCCCTAAGTAGAAAGGCAGTGGAACATCTAGGCGATTTCTACATGATTAGAATCTCATGACTTCATGAAAAATGTCTGAAATCTGAAGGTGCAGGAAAAAGATCAGTACGCTGATAAGCAGTGTTTAGTTTTCTCCTTCCCAAGTTTTCCACTGACATCATTTCTCTCCTCTTCCTCCAAGTATCACTGGACTGTTTGCAGGCACCAGCGAGGCCACCCAAGCCATATCCGAGGAAGATTCCTCCAGAAATACAACCAGAAAAACCACACAGCCTGGAGCTGGAGAGTGAAGATGCAAAGATAGCTAAACTGATGGGCGAGGGTTTCGCTTTTGACGATGTGAAGCGAGCACTGATGATTGCTCAGTACAAAGTGGATGTGGCCCGAAACATCCTGCGAGAATTTGCCTTAGTGGCCCCCAGACTCAACCTCTAGTCCTAACAGAGTGTGAAAGTGGAGCACAGCGATGAAGCCGTGCCTCTAAAAAGGGCTTCTTTATTCTCTTTGTTCTCAGAAATTTAGGGGAAAATAGTGAGGGAAAGAAACAGAAATATTTCAAGGGAGACTTAGTTTTTTGTTGCCAAACAGAGATGACACGCATAACAAAGTGGCTAAAACCAAATCACTGCAGAGCACAGAGAATCAAAAAAGGGAAAGATATGGATGTGAATGATTAAACCTGTGAAAAAAGAAGAGGCTTGTTATGTTTACAGTGAACTTTGCCAGTGCTGGCCTCTGGATTTAATTCTTCTGTGTGTCTGGGTGCGTAGACCAGATCATGCTACTGCTGCTACTGTCGTATCACATTACTCAGATCTGAAAGATTCTTATAATAGCAAAACAGTTTCAGCTGCACGTTGTCAGAGGGTCAGTTTTCATAACCAGTGGGGTGAGCCTTTCTCCAAGATGTTTCTTCTCTAGCTGCTTTCCACCCTCTCCTCTATTTAGTGCCTTCTGTTTTACTTCCTCCTCCTCTTCCCGTATGTATTTTTCAGAATACTCCATTTTTTGCCCAGATTTTGACATAGTAATTGTCAAATTATGCTCCTAATTATGCGAGGAGCATAATTAGCGAGGAGCTAATTATGCTCCTCGCTTCTGTTCCTACACCGGGGGATGTTTATTATTATGTTTTTCATTTTTGGGCAGCAAGCCTAGGAATGTATTTGTTCTCCATAAGTGACCTTTACCTTTTTTCATTCCCTCAGGCCTAGTTTTTTTCTTTAAGTGATGCTGTGTTTAATGTTTGTGGATGTTTGATTTGTCTGTGTCTAAAGCCAAGTTTAAAGAAATGACAGGAATGGGTGCAGTTCCATAAAACATACATATCTGTTAGATCTTAAGAGATGAGACGATCCACAGCCACCTGTCTCCCACTGCTCACACTGAAAATGTTCACATGATGGAGGAAGCACTCTCAGCCTGATTTTGAGAGAGTGTGACTTGATAGCTTGCACGTGAACACAATGGAGAAGAACAAAATACTGCACAGGTTTCAAAACGCAAGACCAATTATATGCACGGTCATTGTAATGTTAAAAACCCTTACCTCACAATATGGCATCTGCTACAGGAAAAAAAGCATAAAAACTTGTAGCAGTTTGTGAAGCACATGGTGCTTCACAAACTGCTACAACAACTTCAGTGTTAATCAACCAAAACAACCACAGGTTAAAGCCTAAACCAAGAAAAGACACAATAGTGTCATAATAAAGAAACTTATCATGGGATGCCCCTCGGCGCCCTGAGGCTAACTAAGCGGTGTTTCAGGGTTTCTTTATCACAAAGAAAAGTTTAAAGCCTAATCTTGAAAGTGCAGTGCCTGTCTCCTAAATCCAAACTGGATGATCTGCTGCCCATTCTGTTTTTCAAAAGTTACAATTTTAGCCAAACACATGGGGTTGCATATTAAAAGATATCTGGTGTAAAACTCAAATCAAACATCTTGTGCTTCCTAACGTGGTGATCCCTTTGTGATAAGGGAGCAGCTGAAGACAGCTTTTATACAGAGTATGCAGACCATAAAATCGAAATTGTATGGTCTGCAGTGACCTTTCCCTTCAGGGGGACTAGTTGAACCTAACAATTCCACATATTCACAGAATCCACTGTAGGAGTTGGGTGTTAATATTTGTGTCTTTAATATGTCAAATATCTGAAATTCCATGATAATTTCACCTCATAATTTGAGACTGTGATAAAATTTTACTTTCCAAAGTAATTTTTGAGATTTCCTGAACAATTTCTTTGAAGAAAACAAGCTCTCAGGTGATGTGACACGTTGTAAATCGTTTATCTAGGTGATTTCTGTTCTTTAAGACCTATTTTGATATTTTTCTGTAATTGCTTTCATGCATTTGTCAAACCTGCGGATTTGTTGACATCGTGTCTTATCATATGAACAATTTATCCTTTGTTCGGAGTTTTTAAGTCAGTAAATCAAGACTCCTTAGTACAAAAACAAACAACCGAGGGCAAAAAGTTGAACTGTCCTTAGATTAAATACTGTCGTATTTATACGTTTAATCTTTGCTTGCATAGCATTCGCAGACAGCATGCTGCCTAGATTAAACTAGGTCCTATTTTCCTGTTTTCACTTCCACATTCCAATTTTATGGTCATTCACTGTTAGACTATCAAAATAATCAGAGTTGATAAGTGATAGTGTTTCATTGTTTGTTTATTTTTCACAGAGCCCACTCTGATTGAGGCTCCTCCCTTTTCAAATGGAAATAAAATGGTTCAGTCAAAACTTTGTTATACCGTAAATACAAGAAAATTATATTCACAAATCTACTAACACAGCTCACTGGCTTTGTGTGTTAGTCTTTAAATGGTCCAGTTGTATTTATAGTGTGAGTGTGATCCCCAGCATGAAGGCATTTTTTTACTTGAGTATTTAGTTCATATTTTGGAACAAGCCAAGGTTTTTAACAGGCTTCTCCATGATAAAGTTCAAGAGACTCACATAGCTACCAGATTAACATGCAAAAATGTGAATGTGGCTCTACCCCAGCCTAGTTCATGTATTAATGGAGACAGGGAGTTTACACATATCTGGAACCACAACACTGATATTCCACATTCTGATATGCCATTTAGTGGCATTCCCCCTTAACTCGATGGTTTGCTTTTGCAGTGGTTCTTTTGTATAGCAACCATCTTTCCTAAGCTCAGTATTGTCCATTCTGTTGGACACCCTTGTGATGGGCTTAAATAACCTTTGGTTGCAAAGGGCAATTTTAATGTTCTGAATTCATTGACATATCATTAATATGTCAATGAATTCAGTGAAAGTGCTCTAGTGAAAGAAATGTATTGATAATATGTCATGCATAATGTGCAGTGTATGTTTATATTTATGTTATTCATGCTTGATTGGTTGATTTTTTTTAAAATCAATAATAAACAGTCACAGTTACCTATTAAATGGTTTGTGTTCATGTATGCCAAGGTTATTAACCCTAAATCTGATGTGTGCATGCCCTTTCACAGCCCTTTTCTGACAGCTTGTGTTTAAAATACACTCTTTCAGCCAGTGGCTTCTAGTGAACATGCAACAGTAAAAACAAAGGTATCCATCCTCTTGCGCTTATTCAAGTCAGGCTCGTGGGGCTGGAGGCTCTCCCAACTACTATAGAGCAACAAAGCTATATCATCAGTAATTATGACACAGAACTTCCCTCTGACCACAAGCTACTCAAGTCAGATCAGGAGAAAAGTGTTTGAAAGTGATTGGAGGTACACAATTTAAAGGAATGTTGAAAGTTATGCATCAAACTGTGTTTTTTTCCTTCCTTTTCTGTAGTTGAATGATGTGTTTGTGTATTATCTGTGGTCTCCATTGAGGAGACTGTCTCGGTATGGAGCTGCAAACTGCTTGACATCTGCCAGTTCAAGTCTTAGTGAAGAAAAACTGCATGTTCATTATAGAAATCAAAATTACTTTTTAATATAACCTTGTTTCATGTAAAATTAAGGATAAATGTTTCACAATTTGCACTAATTCAGGAATCAGACAGAAACGCGTTGGTGGCATTGACCATGTTAACTCTTTTGTGCACATAGTCAGTTTTCCTGTAGCAAGGGTTAGCATAGGAAACAGCATTTGAATAATGCAACTGGATTTCATTAGAGACTCATTAGAGACTTGTTCAACTAAAAAAAAACTGCAGTCATTGTTCATCTCTCAGAAATATGACTGTCAGGTTTGCCATGATGGCATTACTTCGCTTAGGTGTCATCGTTAGAAAGGATACAAAACATTTTCATTGTGATGCAGATGATACCCGGTCTTGTCTATCTGTTAGGTCAGATGACACACAATAATTATTTAAACTACAGGAAATAAAAACAAAGACCTGTAAAACCCCTAACCGGTTGTGGCTGCTGGGTAGCCCTCTTGGATAAAATTTGGATAAAACTGAGTTGATGGCCCAGGTGATAGTGGAGGATGGACAGATGTGTCTCAGAAGGTCAGTGCATATTCTTTCATTGAAGGAAGAAGCCAAGAATCACAGGTGAGTACCAACCAAAACAGATAGTCTCCAAACAGTGATACAGATAGCTCACTACATACAACAACAACCTGATCAAGAGGTCAATAATGTAAAAATCAGCAAAAGGATTAGGATTAGGATTCAACTTTATTGTCATTACGCATAGAGGGTAACAAAATACTACTCTTGCACTTCTGATTAGATGCAAATTGTAAGTGCAATAAGAGCAATTATATACAGATACGTTACGTATCTGTATATAATTGTAGCTTGCCTCCACCAGTGTGTGAATGCGAGAGTGAATGAATAGTGGCATTGTAAAGCGCTTTGGGTGCCTTGAAAAGCGCTATATAAATCCAATCCATTATTATTATTATTATTAAACGTAGAGAGCAAATATACAGATGTACTATGGGCAAATGTATGGATATATTGATATCAAATCAAATCAAATCAAATCACTTTTATTGTCACATCACATGTGCAGGCACACTGGCACAGCACATGCGAGTGAAATTCTTGTGTGCGAGCCCCACAAGCAACAGAGATGTGCAAACACAACAACACAAACGAGCAAAATACAAGAATGGCCAACCTGAAACTAATAAATATATGTACAATATATAATAGTGTATGCATTTCTGGATGTGTATACTAAATATTTTCCTACGTGTGTGTGTGTGTGTGTGTGTGTGTGTGTGTGTGTACACATTTTTACAAATTAAATAGTAAAAAAATAAATAAATAAATAAATAAATAATAATAATAATAATAATAATAAAAAAATATATAAAATATACAGAGTTGAATATGTGCAAAACAAGTGGCATTTATATACAGTGTGGAGTGCATAATGTTGAAGTTCCAGTAGTGAAGCTGAGGTGTCTATGACGTGTTCAGCAGTCTGATGGCCTGATGGAAAAAGCTGTCTCTCAGTCTGCTGGTACGGGACCGGATGCTGCAGAACCTCCTTCCTGATGGAAGCAGTCTGAACAGTTTATGGCTGGGGTGACTGGAGTCCTTGATGATCCTCCCCGCTTTCCTCAGGCAGCGCTTCCTGTAGATGTCTTGGAGGGAGGGAAGCTCACCTCCAATTATCCGTTCAGAGCACCGCACTACTCATATATATATATACACTATATACACTATATACAGATAAGGGTAGTATAAATGGTCCAGCCAACACGGGTTCCAACCAGCAGGCAAAATCCAAAAACAAGACCAGCCTACTTTCACCTGAGGATGCCAGAATCTATAAAAGGAAAAAAACATACAATATTACAGAGAAAATTACACCAATTGTAGAATCCTTTGGTGACAGTAGGAAGGAAATATGCCATTTTAAGGGGAAGAAACCTCTGGCAGAACCAGGCTCAGAGAGCGGCAGCCATCGGCTGAGATGACTGAGATCAGAACATAGTCAAATAATTCTGATTCTGACGATTAGTTTAAATGAATCAACAGTCATACTAACATAATCATCATGTTGTAAACCAGGTTTCTGTAAGGTACGGTGGCTGGGAAGTGCAAATCGCAACAAATTAAAAAACCGCAACAAATTACAAAACCCCCACAACAAATTACAAAAACCCCACAACAAAATACAAAAAGCCCACAACAAATTACAAAAACCCCACAACAAAATACAAAAACCCCACAACAAATTACAAAAAGCCCACAACAAAATACAAAAAGCCCACAACAAAATACAAAAACCCACAACAAATTAAAAATCCTTGACGGAAAGGGATTGTCTGAAATACCGGAAGTGACACAACGATTAGCCTAATAGGGCTTTGGAGCGTGATGTCACGGGGGTGGGCGTGGAAAGGATTTTGGCCCGATCCGACATTTTGGGGGTCTAAGTGAAAAAGGAGCGAAAGCATAGCCATGGTTTGTTCTTGCTGTGTGGTCCGCTGCAATGTTCGATCGCACGACCGGGTGTTGTGCCAAAAAGCGATTGTCTGCCAGAAACTGATTGCCGTCCGCGGGAGTGCGTGCAGCTGCTTAAAGCTGCAGCGCCCGGATTACTTGCGTTGCCAGCTACTTCCCTTTCACACATATATCAAGGGCGGAGGGCGCAAACAAACACATTTATGCCTTTGTTATTAGGCAAAGGTATGCATTTATGGAACTTCAACGTTTCTTGTAACTGAATTATGACGCTTTTCAGAACGTTGCTTTCGGTGTGTAGCGCAGTCACGAATGACTACACGCATCACGATGGAATAATTAATGCCTACAGGTTTAGTATGTCTACTCTCGTTGTTCATATTTGTTATAAGACTGTCGAATAGTAGTTAAAACAATAAAGACCTATTGTGCCAGTATCACCATGACTCTTTCTTGTTTGTTCAGAATAACGACTGAGAACATGGCATTTTAGCGCTACCAAAAAGTGATTGTGGCCTATAACTCGTCACTGATATTTCTGCTTCAAACTTGGCGGATGTCATTCAGAAGGGTCATATGTCAAATATTACATCTCAAACAGTCCCTTAGAACTGCTGGATAACCTGTAAAGGAACATTAACATTGATAATATGCCATTTTCAGCCTGCCAAAAAGTGATTGTGGCCTATATCTTGTCACTGAAGCAATGTTTCTGCTTCAAACTTGGTGGATGTCATTCAGAAGGGTCCTATGTGACATATTATATCTCAAACACTCTCCAAGAACAGCTGAAAAACTTTTAAAATAACATTAATACCGATAATATCTCATTTTCAACCTGCCAAAAAGTGATTGTGGCCTATATCTTGTTAATGAAATACTATTTCTGCTTCAAATTTGCTGCATGTCTTTCTGAAGGGTCCTATGTGACATATTATATCTCAAACAGTCCCTTAGAACTGCTGAATAACCATTAAGGGAACGATAAAACTGATAATATGCAATTTCCAACCTGCCAAAAAGTGATTGCCGTCTATATCTTGTCACTGAAACAATATTTCTGCATCAAACTTGTTGGGTATCATCCAAAAGGGTTACATGTGACACATTAATAATAGGGCTTTGGAGTCCTTAGAGACTATCTCAAACAGTCTCTAAGGACTGTTGAATAACTATTAAAGGACCATTAATACCCATAATATGCCATTTTCGACCTGCCAAAAAGTGATTGCCGCCTATAACTTGTCACTGAGATACTATTTCTGCTTCAAAGTTGTTGGATGTCATCCAGATGGGTCATATGTCAAATATTACATCTCAAACAGTCCCTCAGAACTGCTAAATTACCATTAAGGGAACAATAAAACTGACAATATGCAATTTTCAACCTGCCAAAAAGTGATTGTGGCCTATATCTTGTCACTGAAACAATATTTCTGCTTCAAACTTGTTGGGTATCATCCAAAAGGATGATATGTGGCACATCATATCCCAAACAGTCTCTAAGAAATGCTGAATAACCTTTAAAGGATCATTAATACCCATAATATGCCATTTTCAGCCTGCCAAAAAGTGATTGCCACCTATATCTTGTCACTGAAACAATGTTTCTGCTTCAAAATTGTTGGATATCATCCAGAAGGGTTACATGTGACATATTATATCCCAAACACTCTCTAAGAACTGCTGAATAACTTTTAAAGGAACATTAACATTGATAATATGCCATTTTCAGCCTGCCAAAAGGTGATTGTGGACTATATCTTGTCACTGAAACAATATTTCTGCTTCAAACTTGGTGGATGTCATTCAGAAGGGTTATATGTGACACATTATATCTCAAACAGTCTCTAAGGACTGCTGAATAACTTTTACAGGAACATTAATACCCATAATATGACATTTTCGACCTGCCAAAAACTGATTGCCGCCCATAACTTGTGACTGAAACAATGTTTCCGCTTCAAAATTGGTGGATGTCATCCATGTGACATATTATATCCCAAACACTCTCCAAGAACTGCTGAATAACTTTTAAAAGAATCAGAATCAGAATACTTTATTCATCCCGAGGGAAATTAGGATTACAGCAGGCAGCACGCTAATGGCGCGTGCGCACTTACAAAGGAACCTTCTGACCAACTTTACACAAACATCACATTGGGCAGACATGTCAGAAAGGTAGGCTGATAGGAAAAAACAACAAAAATACACTACATGAGGTAAGAGGAGGAGAAAAAAAACTCCACTCAGACTGAGCTCCTAGTGGGAGAACAGTTTGATAACAGAAAAAACACCTCAGCACAAAAGCACATGACTATCAATACACCATAGAAACACAAGACAAGCAACAGGGGCGGGTAAAGGGTAAGAGAGAGAACATTAATACCATAATATGCCATTTTCAGCCTGCCAAAAGTGATTGTGGCCTATATCTTGTCACTGAAACAGTATTTCTGCATCAAACTTGTTGGGTATCATCCAAAAGGATCATATGTGGCACATCATATCCCAAACAGTCTCTAGGAAATCCTTAATAACCTTTAAGGGAACAATAGAACTGATCATATGCAATTTCCAACCTGCCAAAAGGTGATTGCTACCTATATCTTGTCACTGAAACAATATTTCTGCTTCAGACTTGCTGGAAGTCATTCAGATGGGTCATATGTCAAATATTATATCTCCACCAGTCCCTTAGAACTGCTGAATAACTTTTAAAGGGACAATAATACCCATAATATGCCATTTTCAGCCTGCCAAAAAGTGATTGTGGACCATAACTTGTCACTGAAACAATATTTCTACTTCAAACTTGACTGATGTCATTCAGAAGGATAATATGTGACACATTCTGCTGAAGATTTAAATAAAGCCTTTATTGGACAGCGCATAAAATGTCAAATTTCAAATATAAAACCAAATATAACACCAAATGGAAACAGCTGGGAGGAGATCTACATAAATAAATTAGGAACAATAAGTAATAGGAAAGAGAAAACAAAAGGTAAAAAAATGTCATTCCAATACAGCACTTATTAATTTAAACAAAAAAACAAAAAACAATAACAATAACATCCAACTAAAGAAGAAACCACCAATTTAAATAAACTAACAAATATACCAGAAACAGGGGGTATAGTGGAAGCTGAACACCAGTAAACCATGAAACAACATATATATTAATTCTTTTGCCACAGTAACTATAATGCTAACATGTTAGGAAACAGGAAATAATTGAATAATCCTACAAACTAATTCAAATCAAAGCTGAATTTTAATGTTGTTAACAATACAGAAGCACACACAGCAACACAAACATAAATGAATGAATGAATAAATCAATAAATAAACAATGAATTAATATTATTGGAGACAACGATACAAAACACACATTTCAAAGCCTTAGAAAAATTGCCAGAGAACCTAACTGTCTGACCAGCATGCTTCACAGACAAATTTGTTTTCTGTGCTCTTGCGGGGCTTCTTTGCACAGCCCTGTGGTACCACCGTGAGCAAATGTCACATCCAATCTAAATTAGACAAAACAAGGAAACACAAGTATTATGTTAATAGTGGTATACAAAGAAGTATTTAAATAACAATTTTGCAAAATACGCAGATCATAAAGCAGTCCACCATTCATTACAACTACAATAATTCAGATGATGTATTCACATAGTTTGTAACATTTTTAAAATTATATTTTTGTTTCATGATTTTTTTTATCATCTTTTTAGACTGAATGGGCTATGGACATGTAAAACATAAGCATTTACCCAATCGGTGTCACCATCGTGGTTCCCACAATAGTGGCATAGGTCAGTCAGGTCATCTTCAACAACAAGAAGCAATTACTTTAATTTTAATAATAATGAACTCTGTTTGCATGACTACATAATAAGATTATAGCAATAAAAGAACAATGTTAAAAACACGTTCAATAAAACAATTTGTAGTTTACTATTTAATTTATATTTGTAATGATACCTGTATTCTCAAGAAGACATATTGCAATCTGTTGTCTCAGACTTGCAATACTTGAAGCAGAGTTCTTAAACTCTACTTATTAACACTGCAATTTTCCTTGTAAATCACACAGCAGGTTTGCTAGTTTCTGCCAATATTCTTTGTCAGGTGGGTTTTTAATTTTTTTTTTAATTTTTTTTGTTTTTAAATTTAAGAAGGGACATCTTCTAAGATGCACTCTGCAAACTGTGAATAAAATATATAACAATGCAGTCATTATTTGAAGTAAGATTTGCTATTCCAAAAATTGGAATCATATTTATTTTTAGAAAATCATAGTAAGTGCTCGTGTTGAACAAGAAAGAGGACACAAATGGAGACACTGGAAGAGACAGAGCAGAGACTAGAACCAAAAGCAAGTGATTTTATTAAGGCAGGTAAACATGACAAAACTCAAGCAAAGATGGAACAGGAGAAACAACTAAAGTTGGAAAATAATTATGAAAACTGTTATGAAACTATGCTAAATATAAACCAATTTATATATCACAGCTCCTTCCTGAAACATCCTTGCTGCAGGAAGGAGTGCTTTCGCAGATCATTCATCCCAACAGCAGTTAAACTCTATAACTCCTCAATGACGATGTCATAATTCACTGGACTTTGTGGTCATCATATGATCAAAATTAATGCAAAATGCACCTTCTCTGTTTATGGAGGTGTGCAGGTATATATGTATGTATACATGTGTATATTTATTGTCTACGTGTGTGTTCATGTACATGTCTATACGTATAGATATCTATTACTTCACAGGAACAGTAATGGTAGAATATGTTAAGCTATATAGTTTATGTCTTGGATATTTCCACAAGCACATCCATAAGCACATACTTTGTATGCTACCGTTGTATAAAGTGTATTTTATATTTGTTTGTATTTATTGTTATTTTTGTATTTTCCTTCTGATACCTACCTACTTGATCTGAGGTAACACAAAAATTTCACCATTGTGTGATCAATAAAGTCTTATCCTATCTTATCTTATGTTATCTTATCTATGATGACTACAATGAGTATTGTGATGAGACGTGAAGGTAAAATACACAGATGACTTGACAGCAAAACAAAGGAAGAAAAAGGTCTGAGATACAGACAGGAGGTGATCATGGACATTGGAAACATATAGGGAAACAGCTTAATGAAATGAAAATTATGACATCACAGTAGAAGAGTAAAATTAAGCACTAAGAAGAAAGAAGCACAGGACTGTCAAAGTAAAACAGCAAGTATAACAAATTACAGACATGACACGAACCAACAAGGGAGGCTTGACAACAAGAAACACACAGACAAGAAATACATGTCATATTAACTAAATGACAAGAACTGGCTTACACAATGGGCTATAGATGTCACATATAACCCTTTTGGATGATACCCAGCAAGTTTGATGCAGAAATATTGTTTCAGTGACAAGATATAGTCCACAATCACTTTTTGGCAGGTCGAAAATGGCATATTATGGGTATTAATGTTCCCTTAAAAGTTATTCAGCTGTCCTTAGAGACTGTTTGAGATATAATGTGTCACATATAACCCTTTTGGATGATACCCAACAAGTTTGATCCAGAAATATTGTTTCAGTGACAAGTTATAGTCCACAATCACTTTTTGGCAGCTTGAAAATGGCATATTATCAGTGTTATTGTTCTTGTACAAGTTATTCAGCAGTTCTAAGGGACTGTTTGAGATATAATATTTGACATATGACCCATCTGAATGACATCCGCCTAGTTTGAAGCAGAAATATTGTTTCAGTGACAAGATATAGTCCACAATCACTTTTTGGCAGGCTGAAAATGGCATATTATCAATGTTAATGTTCCTTTACAGGTTATCCAGCAGTTCTAAGGGACTGTTTGAGATGTAATATTTGACATATGACCCTTCTGAATGACATCCGCCAAGTTTGAAGCAGAAATATTGTTTCAGTGACGAGTTATAGGCCACAATCACTTTTTGGTAGCGCTAAAATGCCATGCTCTCAGTCGTTATTCTTAACAAACAAGAAAGAGTCATGGTGATACTGGCACAATAGGTCTTTATTGTTTTAACTACTATTCGACAGTCTTATAACAAATATGAACAACGACAGTAGACATACTAAACCTGTAGGCATTAATTATTCCATCGTGATGCGTGTAGTCATTCGTGACTGCGCTACACACCGAAAGCAACGTTCTGAAAAGCGTCATAATTCAGTTACAAGAAACGTTGAAGTTCCTTAAATGCATACCTTTGCCTAATAACAAAGTCATAAATGTGTTTGTTTGTTTGCCCCCCCCGTTATATCAGTTGCACGGAAGTAGCTGGCAACGCAAGTAATCCGGGCGCTGCAGCTTTAAGCAGCTGCGCGCGCTCCCGCAGACGGCAATCAGTTTCTGGCAGACAATCACTTTTTGGCACAACACCGGCAAGAGAATATGTTCATATCACTCTTTATAGCCTATTAGTTTTATTTTCGATGCACTCTGAGGTCATAGCAAATTAGAAAAAAACATCCTACTGAGTGATTTTGCAGAACTACCTTCTATTTATAGACTTGCTAATTATTTGGCATTATTGCAGCAAACCAGCCTGGATGACATCGTGACTGGGTTCCAGTGCTACACAAGGGACCTGCTTCAAACATACCACCATGCCAATCAGATTACTTCTTCCATGTCCTCACATGAAGAGGTGACCCTCCTGGATAAGATGGTGAAGGTTTGCTGCGTTTTGGTGAACAGTGTGATAATAAAACCAGGGAAAAATGAAACCTGCTCCTGTCAAATATTCTTAAGTCTTGTGCTGTATAAATAGCGGTAATTTTTCAAAAGATAAATTGAAGTAATTGATAGTAAATAAAGTAACGTTAGTAGTGGGTGATATCGTGTAAATGCTGTCATGATTTTGTGTAAACATTTTGTCCTTTATAAACTATAAATGACATGGATTCTACATGTAACTGATGTGATGTTCTATAAGGTGGTTTTAATAAAAAAAAGAGCAAAAATTAGTTTGTTTCTTTATTCAACTTTTGAACAGTGGTACTCAGTCAGTACATATTCAGTAAATGCAAATTATTTACATGGCAGTGCACTTCAGGCATAAATCTAGATCCCTATATAAAACATTATGGGTCATTCCCACAACCCACAGCTTTACTGTGCTCCAGCAAAGATTCCAATAGCAGTGACAACTCCTCCACATTAGCAGGTGGGATTTTTTGTTTTTGGGGACGGCTCCATTTACCTTTCAATACGGATGGTCTGTTTATGTTTTCATCCAGAGCCGTTTTTGGGCAGCTGAAGAGGAGAAGTCTATCTTATGGCCAACCTCTGGCTGTATCTTGGTCATATTACCCAGAAAAACCCAGTATGCAGGTTCATCTGTAACAGTCCTTGTGCCACAGATCTGCACTGTTGCTTCTACATTAAACAGAAGAGCAGTGACATGGATGCAGGTCTCCACGACTCCGGCCATACAGGTGCAGTGGGCGGCTTCAACATTCCCCTGTGATGCTCACAGGGAATGTTGTGAGCCAGCAATGAACCCAATGCTGGTTCATTCAGTCTTTGAGAGTGCAGTACCTGAAACATACAAAGTTAATTTAAAGACAAGGACTCTACTGAGCCAAGGCCGACATAAATGTGTTTTATCTACTTTCAAATCCATTTTATCATAAATGTAACAAAGTATTTAGAAAGTTAGCACATACATGTAATTTTTCATTTTTTTATCAAATCAAATCAAATCAAAATTTATTTATATAGCACATATTAAAACAACAGTGTTGACCATAGTGCTTCACAGTCAATAAAAACATGAGACAGTTAAAACAAACAATAAAAGAGGACAACAAACAATAGGTAACAACGCAACAAGCTAAAACAGCCAACTAGACAGAATCAAAAGCCAAAGTAAAAAAATACGTTTTAAGACGTAATTTAAAAGACTGGATAGACTCGGCAGTGCGAATATGAACGGGGAGGTTATTCCAGAGTCTGGGTGCCACGGATGCAAAGGCCCGGTCGTTTATGTATCCATCTATAGAACGCTGCATGTTATATTCCAAATCTGCCTGTTCTCTTTCAGAAACCTGCCTTCAGAAAATGAACCTAAAGTATGTAATGCAAGGATGTCATCACTTTCAAGATGGAGAAAGCATAAAGTTTGACTTTAGGTGACAATTATGGACACGTAATATGATAAGGAGATTCTGCAGGTCATTAATCAATGTATTATAGTAAAAAATTTATTTTTTGTGACACAGGACACAAACATGGAAGCAAGATATATAATTAGGATTATTTATAATAAATATGAATAAATAATTGCAATTTCTTTAACCATTGAGAATAACTAAATCCTTCAGGACAATGTCACATCAGTGCACTGAACTCACTATGGCTACGTTCACACTGGAGGTCTTAATGCTCAATTCCGATTTTTTTTAAAAATTTAAATCTGATTTTGTGTCTGCTTGTTCACACTACAAATAAAATGTGACAGCAAATACGGTCCTTTGTGAACCCTCAAAGTGGCCCGCATGCGCAAAAGAAGACGTCACACACAACGCGCTCTGTTTAGACCCAGACCAAACAGTATTGTTTGACTGATGGCCCTTAATATAAAGACTTGTTTCAGACTTTACGTTGTCCAATTTTGCTTTAAGTTATTTTGTTATTTATATATGGCCTAATAATTATCCTTATTGTTGTTTTAGAGAGGAGCGGTGCTTCAAAGGATAGTTGCAGATTTCTGTCAGAATCTGCAGATTATACAGTATAAATAAAATGTTCACGTTGTCTTCCCAACAGTTTCACTAACATCTGCACGGGATGCACACGAAGCGCTCATGTGTTCTCAATGTCTTCTCCAGCGCTGATAATTGGCATATGTTTTGTGTCAGTGAAATAAAAGACGGATTTAATGCGACACGACCATTCAAACAGCAGTTGCTTTCTAAAACATCAGATATGTATCGGATTAAGTACCACATACGAAAGTGACCCAGATCGGATTTGAAAAT
Source organism: Rhamphochromis sp. 'chilingali' (assembly GCF_963969265.1). Taxonomy (NCBI): domain Eukaryota; kingdom Metazoa; phylum Chordata; class Actinopteri; order Cichliformes; family Cichlidae; genus Rhamphochromis; species Rhamphochromis sp. 'chilingali'. Next base: position 6,845,626 of record NC_137946.1, read on the forward strand.
ATCGGATTTGTGCTGTTTTTACACCGTCATACCATGATTGGATATGGGTCGCATACGGTCAAAAAAGTCGAATTTGATGCGCTTTCGCGTGCAGTGTGAACGTAGCCAGAGCCTCCACATGTTCTCACTCTAATTTGCACTTTGAGTGATGGGCTATTGGTAGCAATGGTTTTGAAGGGACTGCCAGAATCGTTCAAACCGTTTGCGATCCATGTCACACAAAGTGAAGTTGAAGTGACTTTTGCTGAATTTAAAACTAAACTGCGAAGCTTTGAAGACACAGAGAAAATGCGCGCTGCAGCGTCAGATGACAACATCATGAAAGCACGTGTACGACCGAGCGACAATCCCACGTTTGAAAAATTGAATGACCGTGGGGCCGGCAACGCAGACATAGTGTGTTTCAGATGCGGATTAAAGGGACACAAAGCCAGGACGTGTCAGCGCAAGCAGTGGTGTAGCGAGTGTAAAAGCACCACAAAGCACCACCCACTCAACATGCAGACGGAAACGGCGGCAAGACAATGCACGGAAAGTTTCCGAGGAGTCGGGTAGCAAAGACTACGCATTCCGGGTAAGCAGCGAGGATGCAGCGTTCCAGTCAGAGCATGGCATCAACAAAAAGGGTCTGATGGTGGACACAGGGGCAACTTCGCATATTGTTACAGATGTAACAAAGTTCAGGACATTCAACGACAGTTTCCAGCCCAAATCACACTACGTAGAGTTGGCTGACGACACTAAGTGCACTGGAGTTGCAGAGCAAAGAGGGGAGGCAGAGTTTTGCTTGATGGACAGCAGGGGGCAGTGCCACAAAACAACCTTGAAACAGGCACTGTACATCCCATCGTATCCACAAGACATCTTCTCTGTGAAAGCAGCTACCTCAAATGGAGCAACTATGATCTTCAAGCAAGGAAAAGACACCCTGCAACACAAAGACGGTACAAGTTTCCCAATACATGAGTACAACAGACTGTACTACCTACAAACAGTAAACACTGAAGGTAAAGACCAGTGTAAGGGTTGCTATGACATGCAAACATGGCATGAAATTCTTGGTCACTGTAATTATGATGACATTCAGAGATTACAGGGTGTTGTTGATGGTATGGCAATCAAAGGAAAAACAGATAAATCTGTCTTGCATTGTGAAGTGTGCACACAGGGAAAGTTTGTTCAAACTAGAAACAGGGACCCTGATGCACGAGCCAAAACCGCCTTAGAGCTGGTACACACAGATCTAGCTGGTCCAGTAGACCCAGAGTCCAGAGATGGATATAGATTTGCACTATCATTCACTGATGACTATTCCAGTGCAGTGTTTGTGTATTTTCTGAAAAATAAGAGTGACACAGCAAAAGCAACACAGAAGTTTTTGGCTGATACAGCCCCGTATGGGCAAGTTAAATGTATCAGGTCTGACAATGGAACAGAGTTTATGGGAAATGAGTATCAGGCACTCCTTAGCAAAAATGGAATCAGGCATGAGACCTCAGGACCATACTCACCACACCAAAATGGTACTGCAGAACGCAATTGGCGCACTCTTTTTGATATGGCCAGGTGTATGTTAATAGAGAAACAGTTACCTAAAGAGTTGTGGACTTACGCAGTGCAAACAGCAGCTGTAGTGAGGAATAGATGTTTTAACAGACGCACAGAACAGACACCATATTTAATGCTGACAGGAAGAAGGCCAAACCTTTCCAGGATGCAGACATTTGGGTCAGTGTGTTATGCCTACAGGCAGAACAAGAGAAAAGTAGACTCAAGGTGTGAGAAAGGAATTTTTGTTGGATATGACAAGAACAGTCCAGCTTATATGGTCTACTACCCAGACAGTGGGAAAGTACAGAAGCATAGACTGGTGAAGTTTGAGACTAAAACAAGAGTAGAGAGACAAACACAGACTGACAAGGTGCCAGATGATGAGGGTGACTTTGAGACACCAAACAGGTTCACCAAGACCAGAGAACAGACTGATGTGAGTACAGAACACACAGATACTCAGGAACAGATCCCAGTAAGCATGTCTGAGATGAGCAGCCAGTCACAGGAGAATGAACTCGACTGCGAGGCTGCAAGGTATCCTTCCAGAGTGAGAAAGAGGCCTGGGTATTTAAGTGAATATGTTACTGATAAGGAGGATTGTGATCAAGTACTTACAAACATGGATTATTGTTACAGAGCAATGTGTAACATTCCCCAAACATTCAAGGAAGCAATAACTTCATCTAACTCAGAGAAATGGGTCAGTGCAATGGATGAAGAGATGCAATCACTAAGAGAAAATGACACATTTACCTTAACCACTGTGCCTGAGGGTAAGAAGATAGTGGGGGGTAGATGGGTGTACGCAGTCAAAAACAATGTTGATGGATCTGAGAGGTACAAGGCACGTTATGTTGCTAAAGGATATAGTCAGAGGATAGGTGTGGATTATGAAGAAACATTTTCCCCTACTGCTAACCTGACTAGTATCAGAGTGTTGATGCAAAAGGCAGCACAAGAAAACATGCTTTTACATCAGATGGATGTTAAAGCTGCCTATCTTCACGCACCAATAGATTGTGAGGTATTCATGGAACAACCTGAGGGTTATGAGGTAAAATCCGACACAAATGAAAAACTGGTGTGCAAGTTGAAAAAGTCGCTATATGGGCTAAAACAATCAGGCCGGAATTGGAACAAGTTGTTGCATGAATATCTGAGTGAGAACAACTTCGTGCAAAACCCCGCTGACCATTGTGTTTACACAAAAATGACAGAAAATAAGAAGGTGATTCTGATTGTATGGGTAGATGACCTGATCATTGCTGCTAGTGATGAAAGTGAACTAACTGTTGTGTAGAAAATGCTTGCAGCAAAATTCAAAATGAAGGATTTGGGTAAACTGAGACATTTCATTGGTATAGATTTTGACCAGAGTGATAACTGTGTAAAAATATCACAAAAACAATATGTGGAAAAAATACTTGAAAGATTCAACATGCAGGATTGTAAAGAAAGACAGACACCTTGTGAGCAAAAACTGAACTATGCTGATGATGCAGAAAGGATGAGTGATGTCAAAAGGTACAGAGAGGCAGTTGGTAGTCTGATCTATTTGGCTACATGCACAAGACCAGACTTGAGTTTTATAGTCAGTAAACTTTCACAGTACTTTACTGAGCCAACTGAAGACCAATGGACTACAGTAAAACATGTACTGAGGTATCTGAAAGGGACAACCGAGAAAGAACTGTGTTACAGGAAATGTGACAACAAAGAACTGAGGTTGTGGGCATACAGCGATGCTGATTGGGTAGCTGATGTAACAGACAGACGGAGTACAACTGGTTATTGCATAAGCTTGTCTGTAGATGGTCCTTTAATCTCATGGAAAACCAAAAGACAACCTACTGTTGCATTATCTACCTGTGAAGCGGAGTACATGGCTTTAGCTGCGACCCTACAAGAAATTGTACCTATTGCAACTGTTACAAGGTATTGATGGACAAAAATATGCACCGCCAAAAGTTCATGAAGATAATCAGGGTGCAATTGCGTTGGCGAAGAATCCTGTGACGAGACAGAGATGTAAACATGTTGACATAAAGTACCACTTTGTGATGTCAACTGTGAGTGCAGGATTATTGTTCAACAGAAGAGATGGTTGCAGATGTAATGACAAAGCCTGCAACAAAAGTTAAGTTGTTCAAGTTTGAGAAGTTTATGTTTGGGCATTAACGTGGTATACGGACATGTATACAGTACTGAGGAAGAAACCTTTTGTTTGTTGTTTTTTTTGTTTACTTAAGAGCATCATAATATGAGAGCAAGTGGGGGTGTTGAAATAAGAAGAGAAAATGCTCTCAATTATGGAGACAGTCAAATGGTTTATTTATGTTTGATGTGTGATTTGCATTTGTGTGGCTGTTAATAAAGTTAGCGCGCTCTAGGGGGCGTATGCGTTCATCAAAAATGGCCGAAGGCTGATGTGTGTTTATTCCTCCCTAAATGCTGTTGATGAAGTTTGCCATGCACGTCAGATTTTCCTGCGCATTTTCATACCTCTGCCAACAGTTTTCATGGATGCCTGGATGATAAACTCAATTGTTACACATGGTAGAGCAGAACGCTGATCATTTTATTACAGATGAAAGACTTTAGATAGTTTTTCAACTCTCAGTGATGCCACAGTGATCCTGTAATTTATGGACGTGCAGCTGAGTTTGAGCCCAGACACGGCTAGTGACGTCAGACTTAAAGACCGGATAAAGATTGATATGAACATATCTATAACTTACGGGAATGAAAATGTCTGGAGCACACCAACAGATATTTGGAGATGGAAGAGAACTGGATATCAGCTCATCTCACAGCTGCTATCCAGACTAGACGCATTCTTTTGGTAACATCCGATACATGAGCTGCCTCATGTTGCTTCCAGGTGGGGAAAGAATGAAAAGATAAACCCTTTTCAACCTTATTCCCTTGCCGGTCGTGCGATCTAACTTTACAACCGACCGCACAGCAAGTACGAACCATAGCTGGTGTTATCCGTGTACTTTCGCTCTTTCGCTAGCGCTTTGTTCGGCCCAGAAATGTGGCACCTCAACCAAAAATCCTGACCACGCCCCCTCTCGTGACATCACGCTTGTGTCACTTCCAGTATTTCAGACAATCCCTTTCTGTCAAGGACTTTTAATTTGTTGTGGGGTTTTTGTAATTTGTTGTGGGGGTTTTGTATTTTGTTGTGGGGTTTTTGTATTTTGTTGTGGGCTTTTTGTATTTTGTTGTGGGGTTTTGGTATTTTGTTGCGGTTTTTTTGTAATTTGTTGTGGGGTTTTTGTATTTTGTTGTGGGGTTTTTGTATTTTGTTGCGGTTTTTTATTTTGTTGCGATTTGCACTTCCCAGCCACCATAGTACGGCAACTTGTTGATCAATTATTAATTCATGTACTAACAGGGACTTAGAAGAGAGAGACCTAATGTTAATGATCCACATTTTGCTATTTTACTCTTTGGTTTAGTTTTAGATACTATCTAGTTATTTCTTTATTGTTTTGGGGAAATAATGGGGGATCGTGTGTACACTGTAAAGACATTAAAACTGATTTTCTATGAAATTTATAGAATTTTCTCATTATTATTAAATACATGACATATCAAAATGACAAAAATCATACACGAATTAGCATGTCTAATGTAGAACAGGATAAGAAACCAACCATCCTGTCGCTCCCATTGAATTGTATATAGCCTATTTAAAATCAAAAACTTAAAGTTGTCCATAGCCTACTGTTGTTACCATCAGCGGAGCAGGGAGAGGGTGGTTTTCCAGAAGCCCGGGTTCTCTAGCATATCGAGACTATCTCTCCACACCGTTACATATTCTATATGTACAGGTACGGCCCCCCTTGGTTGTGGCGTGTGGATACTTCTTTAAGACACTCCGGCTCACGTATAAAACAGCTGTGAGATGTGACACCAGTGATCGTTTGATCTCCACTTGTGTTGTGTGTGTGAGTGCCTTGAGAGTAGTGATGGTAAATTCGATTCTTTTTAATGAATCAGGTTTTTTGAGTCACTGAGTCAGTTGTCCAGAGAGTGCAAAAAATGTCCATTTTCACTCAAACTTAATTTGTTTCTCTTTTCATATATATACTACTGCTAAGATGAGTGATTGAAAAAGAAAAACAACTATTTTATAGAGCAAAAAAGAGCAAAAAAAAATTAAGATTTCTAAAGGAACATTTATTTTATTTATTTTTATTTTATTTTATTAGTATTTTCTTCAAATGTGTCAAATATATATTTTCTCATCTAAATGTCCACTGAGTTGTGAGCCAGGGGTCAGTAATGCGCCTTAACATTGGTTGCCTACCAAGTAGCAAAAGAAGAAGTATAGCACTCAGTCGTTCATGCTACGATTCAGCACAGGAAGGGAGGGGGTGAGTAAGTGAGTCGTTCAAGCTATGATTCAGCACAGGAAGGGAGTGAGTCAGTGAGTGAGTCGTTCATGCTACGATTCAGCACAGCAAGGGAGGGGGTGAGTGAGTGAGTGATTCATTCATGCTACGATTCAGCACAGGAAAGGAGGGGGTGAGTAAGTTATCCGGTCGTTAAGTCTGACGTCACTAGCCGTGTCTGGGCCTAAACTCGCAGGTCCATATATCAAACGATCACTATGGCATTACTGAGAGTTGAAAAACTGTCTGTAAATGATCAGTGTTCTGCTCTACCAGGTGTAACAATTGAGTTTAACATCAACAGGTTAAATGTAATATATAAGTCACTTAGACAACCTAAACATGTTATTGTTGGGCTTTTTTCAGTGTTTTATTTGTTCACGAGTAAATTGGTTTGGTTATTAGATTAGATTAGATAAAATAAAACTTTATTAGTCCCCCGGGTGGGTATTTCACACAGCTGAATAAACGTCAAACAGAAAACTGATTAAACAGAAGTGTGAGACGGTCGAGAATTTCTGCCAGTGTCCTGTTATATTTTAGATAGCAAGGAGCAGACGGCCGAGTTTATTAAACTCCACCGAGACAGCGGTGACGCTAATCAGTATGCTAGCCCGTCCAATTTCCCCAGCCGTTTACTTCCGGCCTACCCGACCTTCTGAGGTCCCGGCGCACGTAGACCGCGAAGGCCAGGTCCTCAGGAGGATGCAGCCCATGAATTTGGACACGACCAATATAGCATGTCCTGACTGCGGGGTTTTGGAAACAAATTAAAACGTACAGCTCTGTTATCATTTCCAACATAAATGAAGACAGAAAACTAAACAGCAAGTGAGATAGAAGCTAGTGAGATAGAAGCTAGCGAGCTAGCGAGCTTCTATCTAAATACAATATAGCATGTCCTGACTGCGGGGTTTTGGAAACAAATTACAATGTACAGCTCTGTTATCACTTCCAGCATAAATGAAGACAGAAAACTAAACAGCAGTGACGTTTGTAGGGTTACTGAAGTTTGGCTAGCTGGTATGATGTGCTACGTGACTGCTAGCGACACAGCTATGTTAGCATAATATAAACAAGCTAACTTTTTTCCACTCGATAAAAGTTAACGTGAGTGGTCAGGAACAAATGTAATCGCATGGCAGGATGCTGTAAAAGGACCAAACTTCAGCCAGGAGAACAACTGAGATAATCCATCCACATAGGGTTGCCAACTCCCTGAAAAATAAATAAGGGACACCTCGTGGCCAGGGCCGGGCGACCCAGTTGTCTTCACCCTTCCCAGTGTGGTGAATTTTCTAGCTCTTTTTTTGTGTGTGAAATTATTTTTTTAACCATTTGACTTGAAGTTGATTTAAGTAGATGCATATTCTATTCTTTGTGATATGAACACATGTGAAACAAATGATCATTTAGCCATTTATTTTTAGCTCAAAATGACAACATTAACACAATAAAACAGGTCTCTTTCTTAAACAGAAGCCTGTCATGCTTAACTTTTGAGAATATAAGTAAATCTTTCTTTAAAAGAACTCTGTCCTGCTTAACTTAAAATAATAGAAAACAATAGAAAGAAAAATATTCTTGTAACAGTGCACATTTAGTGCATTTAGTACAATTGGCTTCAGTTGAGGTATTATTTCAGCTTTTCTAATGCTAATCAGCTGCTCCTGTTTGAAAACCCGCTTGTTCCCATGATTACGCATCATAACTCATCATCATTATTCATCTATGTATTATTTTTATGTATTAGTCATCAATTTGTTGTAATCATCTATCCTTGCAGTTGTTTATTACACAAAATAAGTTATATTATCGCACTTCTGGCCACATAGCGCTGATATTCACTGCACATGCCCATATTAACTTTTTCCAGCCAGGTGTTTTCCTTTTCCCATTCTTCCCTTTCTCTGAGGGGAACAAACATTGCTGCTCTAATGCTGGGCTTACACTGTGTGGTTTTAGGCCCATTTTGAGCCGATTTTTGAGTGATCGGACCGATTTTGGCCTTCATCGTGCGTCGTGTAGTATACGTGGGGTAACGAGAAGTGATTAACACCTCACGACCAGCTCCCGATCATCAATCGCTCGTGAGGGTGTCACCACAGGCGCTCACACTGCTCACGCGCAAACACGTAAACGTCGGTGAAAAAGACGGAGCAGCATGGCACTGCAGCGTGTGATCTGGACACAAGCGATGGAGGCACAACTTGTAGAACTTTGGAAAGCTCATCCGAGCCTTTTCCATGTGGCATCACAAAATTATCATGACCACAACAACCGTGAAAATAGTTGGATTTACATTGCTGCTCAATCACAGCTGCCTGATCAGTGTTTTTCATTAGCAATTTAGCAAAGTTGATGGTGGTGGTGGTGTGTCTGTGTGAGTGAAAGACAGAGAGAGCGAGCGACAGATTTTCTGTTATAACCTTCATTTTATGGAGGCACAGTGTGAGCACTCAGGTCGCATCAGAGCATCGGGCGGTATAGTGTGAGACCCTGCATCGTGATCTACCAACTTCTAACCCCTGCGAGTCAATCGTGCAGTTTGAGCAGGAGCTGAATAACGCGACTGAAAAAATCGCACAGTGTCTGCCCAGCATTTGGTGTACTGTCATCCGAGACTTGCACTGCAGTGTCGGCGTTTGTTTCCCTGTTGGCCTTGCTTGTTGTTGTGGTCATCTGTTGTCTTCCGGTATTTTCTCCGCAAGCGACCTTTCCTCGACCAATGAGATGAGCGGTAATCTGAATTGTTATACTCGAATTGTCATAAGTGTGCTGTCAGCTCATTGGTCACAAAGCAGGAGAGGGGCTGAGAATTATGTTTTCAAACAAAGTGTTAATTCCATTAAAAGTTATAGACTACTTTTGATTCTCACTGTATTACGGGACAAAGTGCGTCCCTTATTAGCTCAATACGGGACGTGTACTTTTGTTTCTAAATACCGGACGATTCCGTATTTTAAGGGACGATTGGCAACCCTACATCCACAATACGAGGTTAGTCATTCATATACTGCTGCATGGGCTGGACTGTAGTTACATCCTAAGGTTTTTGTTACAGGAAAAATGATTCTATGTTTCTTTACCTTCTTTTAAATGTACAAAGATGCCCTTTGTCTATGGTTAGATTAGTTTAGAATTATCCTTTTAGACTTTCCCAGCAAAGACATATTGTTTTGGGACATATTGTTTTAGATTGTTTTATCTCTCACAGCTTTCTCCCAGCTCTCTGCTGACGAGACTAGCGCCACATATGGAGTTGTTTATTTTATCTGTTTATTATTTTCTTATCCTGTTCTCACTGTCTCTGTGATTTGTGCCTATAAAAATGCCAAGCCTCTGTTCATGGGTGTGAGTTGTTCTCAGCAGCTCACCCGTGTACACGTTTAGCAAAGAAAGTAACTTTGTCTCATTGTGTCTTTATTTCTCCTGGGTTTTTTACAGAGTTTTCTCCCAACAGTTTTAAAAACTGAGCTTAAATAAATGATTAGCAGTAATAAAAGCCGAGGGAGGTCAACAGTGATCACTGACTTTTTTAGGAGCTTTTTGAGATTAAATAGAAGAAAATACAAAACATTAAACATGTTAACAACACAAAAGCCATATTAAACGCAGACTATTTTAGGCCCGGAAGTAGGATTCGTCACGTCATCACTTAATGACCGGATTCGCTTACTCAACGATTTCACACAGTAAGGGAGGGGGTGAACTCAAATGTGTTGTTAGCAAGTTAGCAGAGCGATGCCACTGTGAACTGAGGAGCTATTGTCTTGATGTGAGTTTTCTACTCGGGTTTTTTCTTTCAGTTCAGAGCAGAAATGTTTCTGTTAGGAAACTGGCTGTTGCTCCCCCCCCAAACACAATTTTAATTATAAGCTAGATATATTTCTACTAATGAAATTAGTTTGCTAACAGCAACAGGGATGAGTCAGTGAATGAGTCAGTTGGGCTTGTTTACGAGTCAGTAAAGTGATTCTCGAGTATTGAACGATTCATTCATGATTCACACATCACTACTTGAGAGTGCTGTATGTATGTGCGTCCGTCAAGAGCCTGTTTCGGCAGCCTCCGTGGGCGCTTCCTCTCCCCTGGTATTCCCCTGGTATCCCCTTAGCTGGCCCTTAGCTTTCCCTTTGGTTGGTCTCCCTTCCCCGGCTTATCGCCTCGAAAAACAGCCATATTCGCCGGTCAGACCACGCTGTGCAGCTGCCGGTGATCTGGGAATCCATCAAAACTGGCAAACCATCCTACCCGTTCTTTCTGCGCATGCGCAAAACACGAAATTAAGTGGCAAACCGTCCTACCTTTGTTAATAAGAGCTAGAAACATACGCTGACGGGTAAAATTAAGTGCCAAACCATGCTACCTTTGTGAATTTTACCTAAAAGCATACTTTAACGGGTAAAATGAAGTGGCAAACCGTCCTGGCTTTATGAACATGAGCTACAAGCATACTCTGATGGGCAAAGTTAAGTGGCAAACCGTCATACATACTTAAATTTGTGGTGGAATTACTCTGTGACTGCAGAAATGTGCATAAACTACTTACGGTAGGATGTTTTGCCAAAGTAGGATGGTTTGTCACAGTGGCTAGGTGAGCAAACACAGCAGCGGCACAGCTTCAGCGTTCATGCATACGCTGTCGCCTGGGTACTTTGCAGTAGGGCTGGGTATCGTCACTGATTTCTAGAATCGATTTGATTCCAATTCACAAGGTCCCGAATCGATTCGATCCACGATTTGATTCGATTTAAATCTGGGAAATTTTGCCTTAGACAGTCAGAAATATTATAATTCAGATCAGTACATTTACATATTTTTGTATCTATAAAAAGGAAGCTGACACTTTCCAGACTTTTTCAAAGGTGTAAGCATCACAGCAGATGCCTTTGTGTCAAAGTAGCTGAAGATAAAACACAGAAAAACATGAAGGTGATTTTCCTGGCCTGGGATTTTATAAAAATATTCTGCAGTACATCAAAAACGAAAGAAAACCATTAATCAACATATGAACATTACCTCTGAAGTTACAGCGGTTTTATTAGAGACACGGCTAAGCGTTTTGCATTTTGCATAATTTTAAAAAGTTTACATTTGTTCAGTAGCCTATTGAACAGCAGAAATTAGGCTTTCTTTTCAGAAGTAAGTAGGTGTTGCGCTCTAAAAGAAGTTATAAAATGTACATTTTTCTGTATTGTTGGGAAAATCTTTAAAGACTATTCTTATTTAATTGTGTTTTGTTTTTGGACACATTTCTAGTTAATTTTTGTAGTTTACTGGCTCCAGGAGGTCAGAGTTCAGACGTGTGATGTCATCAGTAAGCGCAGAAAAAAAACAGTGTCTGAGACGTGAGGAAGCGATGTTTTGCTGATGATACGCTATGCTTCCTGTAAACTCCAAACCTGAACTGAGGAGAATAAAGTTGCAAAAAAGGAGAATGGAGTCATGTCTCTCTGAGGGTGCAACATAATCTTGGTGTTTCCGCCCGGTTTGGAGTTTATACCGCAAAGAAGGACGAGCTACAGACTAGCCTTGCTCACTACCCCCCACCTGAACTCGTATGGCAGTGCCATCCCTCCGAGAAAAGGTAGTGAAGGTAAAAGTTTTTCGTCATGTCTAAAGTACAGCAGATGTTTCCTGATTGGGAGCAACTTCTTGAGGAGATAGAGGAAAAGTTACTTACACTGCTAGCACCGGATTTGAATGAGATTTGTGCTGCCCTCAGTTTAGCCGTGGATGAAAGTGAAAAAGACTTACCTCGTAAACTGAGGCGGCGTATTCTCCAGTACTTAGAGGGAGAGGATGTTACTGCACGAGAAGATGAAGGAATGTCTTTGTTGTTGGAATTAGATGACAAAATTAATGAAGTGAAGCAAAAGAGATGCAAAAGTAATGCCCCGTTTCTCATCTGAAGGCCTTTTGTACACTCACTGTACCGACGGGATCTGAAAATAATGGGACAAATTGGAGAACCAAACCAAAAGGACAAATTAACATACACTAGCTTGGAAAGACAAATCCAGAGGGCATTGAAGAGGGGATATGATGAAGGAGAAATTGTTGAAGCCATCATTCAAGCTATAACCCCAGGAACAAAACTGAAAAGCTACCTTGAGAGTAGAGTAGACTTTGCAAGCTCTCAGGCAAATATTATGGACTCATTACATTGAGAAAGATGCCACAGAGTTGTATCACTCGCTCACACGTGCTGTACAGGAGCCAAAAGAAACTCCAATCCAGTTTTTGATGCGAGCATTGGATTTGAGACAACAACTTGTTCTTGCTTCAGAGAGAGTTAAGTCTGGTTTAAAGTACAGTTCGGAGCTCATCCAAAATCAGTTTCTCCAGACAGTACTCACTGGCCTCCATGATGACACCATCCGAGCTGATGTGAAGCTATATCTGCAAAATCCTAAAATCACAGATGAGGTTCTTCTGGAAAAAATGACAGCGGCATACAGTCCGGAAATGGAAAGAAAGAATAAACTGTCAGCTGCATCAAGAGCAAAGATGATCAAAGTTGCAGCAGTAAGTGGGGAAGATCAAGAGGTGGAGAAAGAAAGCAGTATGCACACATCAGACAGTAAGAACAAGCAAGGTGGAGTGGTCAAACGAGACACATTAATGGATAAAGTTGATCAAGGCAACAAGGCTATATGTGAGGCTCTGCAGAACCTCACCACTCACATTGCCAGCCTCTAGCAGACCATTAAGCCTCAGCACATGAGAATGGCCGAACCACCTGACCGGAAATACCAATCACAGCCTAGGAGCACAAACGTTAGACAGTGCCAGCAGTGTCAATCATCCAATACAGGAAACAAATGTGACCACTGTTACAAATGTGAATGAATGTGTGGCAGTACGGAACACTGGGCAGCAGGTTGTCGTAGGAAAAAGTGCTCAGCTAATTCAAGTAAGATCGAAATCATACTTAACCCTGAAGGGGAGAAGCACCAAACCGACCCATTCAGCCTCAAAGCACCCCTCACTGGTAAACAACAACAAATGGCGAGCTGGTAGGCAAAAGATGCCAGGTCTATGGCTTCTTAGGAGGTGTGGACACCACAATATTGTGGGATACCGGCTCACAAGTATCGATAGTGGGGACGAATTGGAGAAAGAAACACCTGCCTGATGCTGAAATGAGGTCAGTGGAAGACTGAGTTCAGCCTGTCCAAAAATGCTGTGGCTGGGATGACCAACAGGCCAATCCAAGTTCCAATCCTAGTCGCCAGTGGTGACATTGAATGCCCCATCATCGGCTTTAATGTGATAGAAGAATTAGCTTTGAGAGATTACACCAGTGAAGACTGTATCCCCCCAGGGCATATGCTGGACAGATTGTGCTCAGCATTTGAGGTGGGGCACAAAACTGCAAGAGCTGTCGTGTCTGTCCTAAAGAAACAAACACCTGACAGCCATCCCCACATAGCCCGAGTAGGAAGGCGACTTGTGACCATCCCAAAGCGTAACATGATGACAGTGCAATGGTGGAGTGCAGTGGTTTGCTAAATAAGAGTGTGTTGAGTGGGTCACATGCAGTGTTGGAGCCGAACTGTGAGACACCATGGCCAGCAGGCCTAGTTGTTAGAGAACAGCTAATTCAGCTCCCCTCAGAAGGTGATGCTAAAGTTGCAGTGACTGTGGAAAATATGACTGACCATTATATCACCCTCTGTGGTCGCACTACACTGGGGTGGCTGCACAATGTTGATGCTATCTACATGCCACAGCTAAAATGTATGGAGGGTGAGCTTTCTAAGACATCAGACGGAAGTACTTCCTTACCCACAGTGCAGTCCAGTCAGACAACAAAAACTGAGCCCTGGGACCCACCAGTGGATTTGAGCCATCTGACAAGTGACCAACAGCAGCAGGTAAAACAGATGCTGAGGGAGGAATGCAATGTTTTTGCAAAAGATGACTGGGACACGGGATGCATTAAAGATCAAGAGCTGGAGATACAGCTAAAAGACAAATTGCCTGTGCAAAAGACATAGAATGCAATCCCCAGACACCTTTATCAGGAGGTAAAAGCACACATACAAGACTTACTCAATCGGGGCTGGATCCAAAAATCTTGTTCTTCATATTCTTCGCCTGTGGTATGCGTCAGGAGGAAAGATGGTGGCCTTCGCCTGTGTGTAGACTATAGGCTCCTGAATGCAAAGACACTGCCCGAGAGACATCCCATCCCGAGAATACAGGAGGTCCTGGAAAACCTTGGGGCAACTCCTGGTTCACAGTATTGGACCAGGGAAAGGCTTATCACCAGGGTTTCATGAGTGAGAACAGCAGACCCTGTACTGCATTTATAACACCATGGGGACTCTATGAGTGGGTGAGGGTCCCATTCGGCCTTACTAATGCCCCAGCAGCATTCCAGCGCTACATGGAGGGATGCCTGGGAGACCTCAGGGATGAAATGTGTGTCCCATATTTGGATGATGTACTCGTCTTTAGCTCAAGCTTCGAACAACACATCCAAAATGTGAGGAGAGTGCTACAGCGACAAAGAGAATGTGGTATCAAATTAAGGCCACAGAAGTGTGACTTTTTCAAATGTGAAGTCTGCTGTGTAGGGCGAGTGGTTTCAGCAGAGGGATACAAGATGAACCCCAAAGAAGTTGAAGCAGTGCAAGCACTGAAACAGGAGAAACCATCGACCGTGAGAGAGGTGAGAAAGTTAATGGGTTTCCTTAGCTACTACAGACCCTACATACAGGACTTCTCAAGGACAGCCAAACCTCTCTATGAACTCTTAGCAAAGCCTAAGTCTGAACACAAGCAGCGTGGAAAGAGTAGGGAGTGCCACCGCAAATCTGCCCAGCTGCCACCATCCCATCCAATCCAGTGGATGACAGTTCACCAAGAGACATTGGACAAAATAGTAAACCAGCTGAAAAACCCACCAATCATGGCATATCCAGATCTAGAGAAGCCATTTGTTCTTCATGTAGATGCCTCTGAGGATGGTTTGGGTGCAGTCTTGTACCAGCGTCAAGGGACTGCCCTGAGAGTCATAGGCTATGGATCATGGACACTGACAGCTGCAGAAAAAAAACTACAAGCTACATTCAGGCAAGCTGGAATTCCTGGCACTGAAATGGGCCATAACAGAATGCTTTTGTGATTATCTGTTTCATGCGCCTCATTTTTCTGTGTACAGTGACAATAACCCGCTGACATACGTCATGAAGTCAGCGAAACTTAATGCAGCTGGACACCGCTGGGTGGCGGAGTTGGCAGATTATCGGTTCACTCTTAAGTACAGGCCAGGGGCAGCGAATCGAGATGCAGATTTCTTATCAAGAAGAGGAAAGCCCATTGAAGACATCATGCAGGAATGCACAGAGGAATGTCAGCAAGATGCCATTGAATGTATTGGGAAAGCCCTATAGAGAGAGAAAACAGGAGAAATGAACTGGATCTCAGCTGTCACCTGTAATGTCAACGCGCTGCCAGAGGGATGCATCGTCTCAGAACCAATTCAGCCGTTTGCAGTTGATGACATCAGAGACTCCCAGGATGCAGACATAGCCATAAACCACGTTTTGTCCCTGAAAAGAACACACACCTACCTGAAGCATAAAGAAAAGATGGCGGAGAGTGAGGCAGTTAGGTACCTTCTTCGGCAGTGGCCCCATTTCCAGATTGATGGAGATGGCATTCTGAGGCGTGAGACCACCAGGAGAAAGCAGTTAGTTGTTCCTGACTCATTAAAGCCCATGGTCTATAAACATCTACATGAGACATGGGACATTTAGGAGCAGACAGGATGGTTGCTCTCGCCAGGGAACGCTTCTTCTGGCCTAAAATGAGGCAGGAAATGGAGCACTATGTCGCTCAGGTGTGTCGCTGTATAAAGAAGAAGAAGCCTAACAGAATAACCAGAACACCAATTCAGAGCATTGAAACCTCTGCGCCGTTTGAGATGATATCCATTGACTATCTGCATTTGGACAAGTGCACAGGAGGTAAAGAATACATACTCGTAGTTGTGGATCATTTCACCAAATATGCCCAGGCATATCAGGGGCGGAGCATGGGGGTGGCTTACTGGGCTTAAGCCCGGGTTGTTTTGTCAGAAGCCCGGGGTCTTTTGGAGTGTAATTTTTTCATAGTTAGATGTCTGGCTGACAACTGTATAAAAGAAAAAGTACACACAATATTCGAAGCACATAGTGCACACTGTGGGAATTTACGACTGTGCGTGAATCCCCCCTGATATTGGTATGATCCGAGCTCAGGCACTAAGAGACTGAGCGAGGGGGCGGGGCAGCTGCCGCCTGTGTGTGCGCTGTTGGAGAAACGGAGCCAGCCATACTAAGGAGAGCTTAAGTTTGAGCAGGTACCAAAGCAAATCATTCATACCGTACAAATAATGTAAATATGACGGTGAATCACGAAAGATTGATATCAAACTGATCACTTGACCAATATTACGTTACTTGCTCTTCAGGTGAATCAACAAATGGCGAAATGAAAAGCCGAACAAATGCTATTTTTTTAGAGAGTCTTAGCTTACATGTGTTTATTTCATATTTTCAGTTCTTACCCTCCCCGACTAAATCGGTTTCAGTTATGTACTGAAATATAAGAATGGACATTAGAGGGTTCTTTCAAAGAAAAAACTCAGGTAAATGTTATTTTATATATTATGCTTTGTATGTTGTTCAGTATATTTCTATGCAAAACAAGAGGGATTTCAGTACATAGCAGGATATTCACATTTGTAACCAGATATTTACATACACTTTAGGGAGAAAACATAAAACATTTTTACTGTACAACATCAATTTAGAGTAAACTTTTGTTTTAGATAAATATTGAAATATCTTTTGAATTAGTTAAATGTCAGAATAAAGAGAGACAGAGCTGTCTATTTTTTATCACTTTGATCAAATTTAGGAGTACATATACATTAAGTTTGTTAATTAATAAGAAAACTCCAGACGATTCCATTCTGAGCTGAAGAAGCTTCTGATAGGTTAGTAGAGTCCATGTGAGTAAATTGGTGGCACAGCTGTGGATGCATATAAGGCAAAACACAGAGCCTGTTTCTTTGAAATGGGAAAATTAAGAGATGTCAACCAAAACACCAGGAAAAGAATTGTGGAGCTCCATAAGTGTGGCTCAAGTTTGAATACAATTTGGTGCCATTTGCAATTAAGAAATACAGATAGTTTCTCTCTTTACTCTTAAAGTTAACAAACATGTTTTTTATATTTATCAATCTAAAAAAATAAACATTTAGTCTGATTTGATCTTACAATTAAAAAAGTGTTTGTGTTTTGATCTGAAGAGTATGTAAATATCTGGTTTCAACTGTATATTTGATGATTGTCAGCACAAAGAGGGAGAGAGAGGGAGAGAGGGGAACAGAGAGGGAGATGGAGAATGAGGACAGAACAGAGATGAACAAGAGCAGGTGAGACACACATGTTAGTCAAATGGTTGTTTACCAAAAGTATCACCATATCATAGGTCCTCATGTATCTCATACCTAGTGTTTCTTTTTAGGTTTGTTATTTTTCAAATTCTATATTTATTAAGTTATGCAGGCTTGTTTGCACAACAAGGCTAAATAATTATATAAACTTTTCTCAATCTAAATAGTGGACTTTGGTAGAATTAAAAAAATAAGTGTAGTGCAGGTCTATGATGATTTTTAGTGCTACTATCATCTAGTTCTGATTGTGGCTCTGTCTTTGTTAAATCCTAAGTAGTCCTGATTTTGAACTGTTGTAGCCCTGTTTTAATTCCGGATCAGTTTTGGGTCTGGTTGAATTGGGGTTTAGTCCTCGTGTCTTGATACAGCCCCGACTTTATTCTGCCTTGCTGCTTAATTAAAAAACTAGTTTAAGGTGTCCTGCACATGTGATATATATTTTTCCCTATATGAAGTCATTCTTTTTTGAACAAAACTCAAAACAGAGCCTATTAATCTTTCAGTCATTTCTAACCCCCCCCCCCCCCCCCCCCAAAAAAAAAAAAAAAAAATCCCCCTTTAGGGCTAAGCCCCGGGTGTTTCAAATGTCTGGCTCCGCCTCTGAGGCATATGCGACAAGGGACAAGTCTGGGAAGACTGCGGCAAGAAAGCTCTTTGATGACTTTATCATGCGCTTCTGCTTCCCCATCCAAAATACACCATGACCAGGGGAAAGAATTTGAGAACAATCTTTTCCGCAAGCTTCAAGGCTACTGTGGTATCAGCCATTCTCGTACCTCCCCGTACCACCCACAGGCCAATCCTGCAGAGCGCTTCAATAGGACACTCCTAGGTATGCTCCGGACTAGGGCTGGGCGATATGGCCTAAAATCAATATCACGATAAATTGAGCAGTTAACCTCGATAACGATAAATGGACGATAACCACCCCAAGTGCCAAAAAAACAAACGTTTTTTTTTTTTCCATTTGATGGGGCTGTGGCAGGCAGCATAGTTCCTCCAGTTATTTTGATAATATTATTCCCCCTAGACCTATTCATTGCAATTATATTATTACCACTTTAAAGGACTGTAAAATGTCACTGAAAATAAATGAAGACAATAGTAGTAAGTACTTTTAGTGGTTAAGATTTATTAACTGAACAAAATAAAAAGTGTAGGATACAATATGTAACCATGCTCTCTAAAAAATGTGTATCCCTTGTAAACAAAATAGTTTAATAATAAATATGTTTCACATTGGCTATTCACAAAGTAAACAATGATTGTGCAAATGTAATGCCATCATGGACAAAGGCCTATCTCTGCTAAGGCCTTGAGGTAGTATAACTTGTAAACAAATAATGTCACAAACACAAATGTCAATTGAACACAGAAAAAACTATAATAAATACTAAGCACTGCCATGTGACTAGTGAAAACTATAAACTCTTAAACAAAAACATTAAATAGTGCTGTTTGCAAAAAACTTCAATAGAACACTGATAGTTAAAATTAGGCAGGGCTTGAACAGGGCACTTCAAAAAGGGGCAGCAGCAGACTTGGTATCCTGAGTGGTTCAATCAAACTACTGTTGTAGATGTTTACCTGAGTAGTGTTTACTCCAGGTTCTTGCTAAGAAAAACAAGCTTATTGACCATGTCAGGTTTCAGGCAGGATCTGAGGCATGTCACAATGTTTCCTCCAGAACTGAAAACCCGCTCGGATGGGGAGCTGGTGGCTGGGATGCAAAGATACTTTTTTGCAACTTTACTTAGAGTGGGAAAGTTTACTTTTCCTCACTGTCCTGGACAGGACACACTGAATAGCTGCTCAGCTCAGCTTCTATTGCTTGCTCAGGTGACACAGTGGGTGCAGTTGAAGAGAGAGTCTCACTTTCTTTGAAAAAGCTTCCCAGTGATCTCTTTCGCTTTTTTTCTTCGGATGATGTAGAAGGCTGAGGCTCTGTGCTCTCTGCTGTACTTTCTGGGTGGACTGCAGCTGCTGACTTCATCTCCATTTTCACTTTCTCTTGAATGGTAGTAACACGGTCGGCAGAAATATATGCAGCTTTGAATCTGGGGTCAACAAAGCTGGCTGTGTCCAAAAGCTCTACAGTGGGAGGATCTGAAAACTTGTCGTCAAGGTATGCAAGGATTTCAGATTTTATGGTTTTGGTCAGCGTCACATCATCTTCTTTCTCAGCCAGCACTCGTGAATGGAGGATGTGTAGGACAGGCTTCACAGATGAGATGGTGACATACTCTTCCCCTGACAGGGCGTCCGTAAACTCTACCAATGGAGCAAGAGCTTTGTTGACTGCCTCCAAGACATCCAGGTCTGACCACGTCGGAACAAGATGTCTTGATGCTCTGTCATCAGTGAGGACCTGTAATAATAATTATTTATTATTTTAA
Source organism: Rhamphochromis sp. 'chilingali' (assembly GCF_963969265.1). Classification (NCBI taxonomy): domain Eukaryota; kingdom Metazoa; phylum Chordata; class Actinopteri; order Cichliformes; family Cichlidae; genus Rhamphochromis; species Rhamphochromis sp. 'chilingali'. Next base: position 6,865,437 of record NC_137946.1, read on the forward strand.
TTTAATTATATTATTTATTTCATCTTAAATGGTAGATCAGAGCAATCACAATAAAGGCTAAATGCATTACCTGAATGCACACAATAAAATAGATAATGAAGGATCATTTAACCTACCCGGGTGATGGCATTTTTCTGCTCAAGGATCCGTGCTGTCATCATCTGCATGGATCCCCATCTGGTTGGACATGCCGTTTTGAGCTTGTGCATTGGTAAGTTCATCTCTTGTTGTGCCTTCCGTAATGCCTTCTTCTTTTTCCAGCTGTAGGAAAAGGTACTAACAATCTTTTTGCAGGTCTTCATTGCCCGTTCCACAGGGGGGTGATTTTTCAGGGTGTTTTCTGAAACAAACAAGCAAAAACACACACATGCAAACATTAAGAATAGGAAAAATTGTTGTAGTCATTTAACTGCCATGTAAACCTCCACTGACCACAGAACTTTTTCAGGGGAAAAACTGAACTAAACTAGAAAAAATAAAATGAAGTATTCCTCATCAGATTTTAGCTACTAAAAATATTACATTTACCTTTATTGGATGTACTTGAATGCAACAATAACACTTCTCAATTCTACCAAAATTTGAAAAATTACAAAGGGACTGCCAAGTTATAAAAAAAAGTCTTGAAAATAAAAACTGAAAAAAGGCATAAATTTTATCCAAATCTTCACACCCAACATCACCCCAATTCATGGTCTAATTCTCAAATAAAGCAAGCAAAATAAAGTAAGAATTAAATAAGACCTCTCAGACCATATTTACAAAATTAAAAAGGGTTGGCACAGTAATAAAACATTTTAAAAATCATGTATTTTGCTACATTTCACAGCACAACATGATCAACACTGGCTCACAATACCTTTATTGTATTTACCTTTATTCTGTAAAAACTTTCTGGATACACTGCTGCTCAGCAGTCTTAAGTATTTTTATGCCTATATAAACATTATTCAAACATTAATACTTTCAATTTTGAATATGACGCACAGAATTAAAGTCACTTTAAAACACACCAGATGTCACCACCCAAATATATTAAGATGTACACACTTACCGATTGCCAGGTGCAGCCTGTGCCCAAAACTTTGCACCCGTGTCCATTTATTGAGCTTGACAGCTTTCACAATATTTGGGCCGTTGTCAGTTGTTATAGCAACAAGGTCCTCTTCACTGATGTCCCATGCAGACAGCATCGCTCTCAACCCCTGTCCAACCATCTCCCCCGTGTGATCAGATGGAAAATAGGCCGTCTCGAGCACTCTGGTACGCAGCTCCCATTTGTTGTCGATGTAATGAACTGTGAGACTAATATACGGCTCCATTGTACGGCTGGACCAGAGATCGGATGTGGCTGCAACGTGCTTAACGTATCTCAATTCAGCAGCAACCTTTTCCCTCTCTGTGCTGTACATGCTGGGAATGATAGTTTTTGAAAAATATTTTCGTGATGGGAGTTCGTATCTCTTGTCAATTATTTTCATGAAGTGTCTGAACCTGTTGCGTTCCACTGTAGCAATAGGAGCCATGTCTTTTGCTATGTGGTAGCCTATAGCATTTGTGATTTCTTGCCATCTTTTTGAAGTTCGCTCATATAGTTGAGTACTAGCAAATGCTTCGGTTATTGACCGCTGCCTGGTGGAGGAAGACGTTTTTGCTGGTCCTCCTACTCTCTTCTCGCTTTGAGCTTTTTTTATGTCTTCGAATTGAATCACATGGTTGTGCTGCAGGTGGTGGAAGAGGTTGGTTGTGTTACCTTGACTTGACGCAACAGTCTTTTTGCAGTTTACATTTAACAATTTTTTGATCAATATCATCCTTGTTGAATCCAAAATGTTGCCAAACGATTGATGATGCATTTTTTTTGTTAACAAGCGTCTCCTCTTCCTCCTCCACCAGCTCTACCTCCGTCGCTGCTGCTTCAACATTTAAATCGTCCTCCATTTGTTCACCCGTGTCTCGTCTTGTTACAGGTAGTAGAGTCATGTGACTCCACGCTGTCAAGTCTGTAACGTAGCACAGCGTCTTAAAGGGACATGAACATCGCCAACCTGCACATGCCTTTTCTTTTTTTTTTTAAATACCGAATTTACCGACATGGGCAAAATGACGTTGATGAGAGTCATAAATTTCGGTAACGATAAATTTTTGATATATCGCCCAGCCCTACTCCGGACACTTGATGAAAATCAGAAGTCAAGATGGAAAGACCATTTGAACAAAGTAGTTCATGCCTACAACTCGACTGTGCACGAAGCAACAGGATTTTCTCCATTCTTCCTTCTCTTTGGCTGTGAACCAACCTTGCCTATTGACCTGCTCTTCCCAAAAAGAGAAGAAGAGAAGAGTCAATCACACATTGGCTATGCAGAGAAATGGAGAGGAGTTATGCAAGAGGCCTATGCAATTGCGAGGCAGAACATGAGAAAGAGTGCAAGAAGGGGACAGAAAAACTTCAATCAACATGCATGGAGCTCTATGCTTCAGCCAGGTGACCATGTCTTGGTGAGAAATCTCACACCCAGAGGAGGTCCTGGGAAACTGTGCCGCTATTGAGAGGATATGATTCATGTCATCACCAAAAGGAAAGGTCCGGATAGTCCAGTGTACGTGGTTGAGCCATTGCAGGGGACAGGAAGAAGACGAGTGTTACACCGTAACCTACTGTTGCCATGTCCTTACCTGGTTGACGAGTCTGGGGTGTGCGAAAGCAGCCTGAAAGACATCATGAGACCAAGCCCGATACTGACCAAACAGACACAGGCAGTTCTAGTGAAGACAACTGTCACATGTGGACAGCACTCAGATATGCCGATCTACCCCTCAACCCAGAAGCAGAGGATTTCTGCCCCCGGAGTGAAGCACTCGGAGAGAAGTCTGAGCCTGCTTTCAGAGCAGAGGGGCATCCTGAAGAGGAACAGGTGGAGGAGAGACGCAGTTTGGAGGAGGAGGTTGAAGCTCCAGCTGTTGGACCCGAGAGTGAGCAGAGCGATGCTGAGACATGGAGGCACAAGCCAAAGAGAATGAGACAGCCCCGGCGTGTCTACACATATGAAAAACTAGGCCAGCCAACCGTCCAGCAATGGAGCGCATGCCCTGTCAGTGTGAACAGCCCTTCAAGTGCCATCCATCATTCCTCTGTCCCACCATCATTCATGTATCCTTTACAGTATGAATAGATAAAACAGAAAACACAGAGTCAATTTCACAAGAGAGTTTAATCTAAGCATAACATTACAGTTGCAGTTCATGTTGATGTGGTATTGACAAATGTTACAGTTAAAAGAAAAACAGGTACTCTGAGCATTATTACTATTATAAATTGAGAAAAGGTTTATCATTCTAGCGTCAAAGAGCTAAGACGTGGGTACAATATGGGTTTAATGAACTCATGGTTTTGAAGTGTGTAATCACATGATGTTGGGGTGTAAATGGTATTTTCCTTTTCCCACTGTGAAGATTCGGCGGGCCCACCAATACCTCGAGGGATAACCCACCCTTCAGTACAAAAGGACTATAAACATTTAGTTTTGTATCGTGACCATGAGAGACTTGTCCTGAGATACTAAGAGATGGTATAGCCTCTCACCCAGTAATGTGTAATATGTGTGGAAATATTTGTTTGCTCACTCAGCTTCGGTTAAATGTTCTATTTTTGGTAAATTGTCAAAGATTAGAAAGAAAATGTGTTGCAACATTTTTCTTTTGTGGGGGAGGGTGTTGCGCTCTAAAAGAAGTTATAAAACGTACATTTTTCTGAATTGTTGGAAAAATCTTTAAAGACTATTCTTATTTAATTGTGTTTTGTTTTTGGACACATTTCTAGTTAATTTTCATAGTTTACTGGCTCCAGGAGGTCAGAGTTCAGACGTGTGATGTCATCAGTAAGCGCAGAAAAAAAACAGTCTCTGAGACGTGAGGAAGCGATGTTTTGCTGATGATACGCTATGCTTCCTGTAAACTCCAAACCTGAACTGAGGAGAATAAAGTTGCAAAAAAAGGAGAATGGAGTCATGTCTCTCTGAGGGTGCAACATAAAAGGGAAAAAAACAGCGGCCGACAGCGCTGTAAACAACGGTAGACTTGTGCGTAACAAGCAAGCGAATAATGCACAAAACAGATTTTTAGACGGGAAACTGTTCTTGAAGTATGCAGAGAAAGCGAGAGAGAGAGAGCTGTGCATGAAGTGTGGTGGAAGCAAAACAGCAAACGTCAGAGGGAATTCATGACGATGTTTTTGTGAAGCGTAGTTTGGATCTTCTTTTACTGCTGGTTCGGTCAATAATGTTTGGAGAGAGATAAAACTAACAGCTTTAGAATCACCGCAAAAAGGTTTTGTTTCCGTTACAATATTATACATTAAAGTATAATATTGTAACGGAAACAAAACAATCAAAAAATTGTTGAAACACAAATTACAGCATTGTATAAAAATTACAATCATCAACTCAAATACTTGGTTCTAATTGAACAGAAATTTCTATGAACTTGTAAGAACTGTGTAGGACATGAATCAGTCTGTGTCAGATCCTGATTTAGAATTTTCCACTGAAGTCACGGGTTTTTGAAGTTTTCAAAGACTGCTAAATTGTGCCAGTGATAGTTCACTCTTTGCAACATACAGTGGGGCAAAAAAGTATTTAGTCAGCCACCGATTGTGCAAGTTCCCCCACCTAAAATGATGACAGAGGTCAGTAATTTGCACCAGAGGTACACTTCAACTGTGAGAGACAGAATGTGAAAAAAAAAATCCATGAATCCACATGGTAGGATTTGTAAAGAATTTATTCGTAAATTAGGGTGGAAAATAAGTATTTGGTCAATAACAAAAATACAACTCAATACTTTGTAACATAACCTTTGTTGGCAATAACAGAGGTCAAAGGTTTACTATAGGTCTTTACTAGGTTTGCACACACAGTAGCTGGTATTTTGGCCCATTCCTCCATGCAGATCTTCTCGAGAGCAGTGATGTTTTGGGGCTGTCGCCGAGCAACACGGACTTTCAACTCCCGCCACAGATTTTCTATGGGGTTGAGGTCTGGAGACTGGCTAGGCCACTCCAGGACTTTCAAATGCTTCTTACGGAGCCACTCCTTTGTTGCCCGGGCGGTGTGTTTTGGATCATTGTCATGTTGGAAGACCCAGCCTCGTTTCATCTTCAAAGTTCTCACTGATGGAAGGAGGTTTTGGCTCAAAATCTCACGATACATGGCCCCATTCATTCTGTCCTTAACACGGATCAGTCGTCCTGTCCCCTTGGCAGAAAAACAGCCCCATAGCATGATGTTTCCACCCCCATGCTTCACAGTAGGTATGGTGTTCTTGGGATGCGACTCAGTATTCTTCTTCCTCCAAACACGACGAGTTGAGTTTATACCAAAAAGTTCTACTTTGGTTTCATCTGACCACATGACATTCTCCCAATCCTCTGCTGTATCATCCATGTGCTCTCTGGCAAACTTCAGACGGGCCTGGACATGCACTGGCTTCAGCAGCGGAACACGTCTGGCACTGCGGGATTTGATTCCCTGCCGTTGTAGTGTGTTACTGATGGTGACCTTTGTTACTTTGGTCCCAGCTCTCTGCAGGTCATTCACCAGGTCCCCCCGTGTGGTTCTGGGATCTTTGCTCACCGTTCTCATGATCATTTTGACCCCACGGGATGAGATCTTGCGTGGAGCCCCAGATCGAGGGAGATTATCAGTGGTCTTGTATGTCTTCCATTTTCTGATGATTGCTCCCACAGTTGATTTTTTCACACCAAGCTGCTTGCCTATTGTAGATTCACTCTTCCCAGTCTGGTGCAGCTCTACAATACTTTTCCTGGTGTCCTTCCAAAGCTCTTTGGTCTTGGCCATGGCGGAGTTTGGAGTCTGACTGTTTGAGGCTGTGGACAGGTGTCTTTTATACAGATGATGAGTTCAAACAGGTGCCATTCATACAGGTAACGAGTGGGGGACAGAAAAGCTTTTTACAGACGACGTTACAGGTCTGTGAGAGCCAGAGATTTTCCTTGTTTGAGGTGACCAAATACTTATTTTCCACCCTAATTTACGAATAAATTCTTTACAAATCCTACCATGTGAATTCATGGATTTTTTTTTCACATTCTGTCTCTCACAGTTGAAGTGTACCTCTGGTGCAAATTACTGACCTCTGTCATCATTTTAAGTGGGGGAACTTGCACAATCGGTGGCTGACTAAATACTTTTTTGCCCCACTGTAGTAGCTGTTCTAATCAGATTTTTCAGGTTTATTTTTAGTATGTTATTTGCAATTGGTGTTTGTTCCGGGAAAGATATTGCAGACTGAGCAATAATGCGTTTCTTGCATTTCTCACGGGTTCTAATGGGATCCTTTCTTAAAATTACTTGTCCCAGTAACAAAGGCACTTGTCGACTCAGAAATCGAGGGAAAACCAACAACACACCCTGCAGAACATTATGTTATTTACACGGGTGCACATAAGTGGTCCGCATATGCGCATTCGCTGTCAAAATAAAAGACGCGCACCAGATAAGAAGTTGCAAGTTTGCAGTTTGCGTCCATATAAAAGGCACTGTTTTTGTCCGCTAGAGTGGGATTTTCATGGCACATTTCGCACCACATCTCTGTGCGTTCATCATTTGTTTTAAGCCAGCTCACCTCCTGCAACCACTTTTCCGAGAATACGCGCTTCTTTTGTGGTTCGGACTCCTGACATTTCTTTGGAGGTGGAGGAACACCAAAGTAATTGCTTAAAGGAGCTTGCTTCTTCAACATCTTTAAGAGTTCTAAACAAATGTCTGTCTTCCTCCAGAAAATCCTATGTACGCAAACACGCATTGCAACTTCTTATCTTGTGCACGTTTTTTATTTTGACAGCGAATGCGCACCTGCAGACCATTTATGTGCACCCCTGGTTATTATTTAGCTTGTCATATTGCAGCCACAGAAATTCTTTTGTCCATGAAACCATAAAGCTGCACTTTCTTTTTGCCTTATAGTCTGATTTGTCATAACTTTTCCGTTTTGTGGTAAGCTTTTCTTTGGCTGTCACTTCTTCACCCTGACCTGTCTTATTTGGCTCAGCAGAACTAAAATATATATCCTGCTGCTTTTACACACGCACTCACATAACGCTCAGCGATTCTCTGCGCGATCAACCTCTCACATGTTTAAGCTTGCTGCGGGAGATTTCACTTGTCATGTTTGCATAGTAAGCTAAGACGATGTCAGAGGAATTGGTGCGCAAATTATCATCACTCAGCAATCAGTACTGTCGCTCTCTATACACAGTTCGCGCGATTGCAAAGTGAAAGCAACAAACAAGCGCAAATTCAAACGCGATTTCAATATGTCACATATTGACAGTGGCTCACCGATGCCAATGACATAATTACCCAGCTACATTTCCGAAAGCATGCAAAAGCATTGACATACATTTTTCCTTCCTATGATAGCCCGACGGGCAGGGCTGAGATAGATTTTGGTAGCCCGACTGGAAAAATCGCTAGCCCCGTGACGTCGGGCTAGCGATTTTGCGAGCCCTGAGCCCAGAGCATGCTGTGCTGGCTAGAGAAGTTGATTCTTGCATGGACTGCTTTGTTGCCAGCACGAACTAGGGAGACCATGCTTGTTTTTCTGAAAGCATTTAAATGGCCCGCCCTCCCCCATCTCATGCCTCCCAAAAAAAGAAAGCAGGCAAAAGCCTGCTTTTCTTTTTTTGGGGACAATGGCTGCCACTGCTGTGGACACCAGATAGGCAGGCCATGGGCTGGGTCCCTTCCCACACCTGTTGCTGATTCACTGTTGGCCCCTCCCACAGTGTCCCTCCCATGGCTCCGCCTCTGTGAGGCCTGGGCCGGTGGAGGTTGACGATCAGGTGGCGGATGTTGAAGAAACTTCCATCCTCTCCTCAGGTGTTGCCCACCTGTCCCTGGGCTGCCCCCCTGCTGGTCCCCAGGCACAGAGTTGGGCGAGATGGGTCTCTTCAGCTCTTGATTGGAGCATGCCGGGTGTGGGAACTAGCCCTTCCTGAGGTCCTATCTAGTAGAGTGGACCTCGAGGTTGATGTCACGCGGCCTCAGCCCACCTCAGGTGCCGCTCCTTCCTGATAGGTCTGGTGGCAGGCAGTTGAGTGCCTCGCCTCCCAGCATTTGTGGTCCCCTGTCCACAGATGGTTGCTGCCATGCTGGCGGGAGTAGGTGTCTTTGGCTCCTCCCCCGATAGCCCCACCCCTGATCCCTTGTTGCCCCTTCGGGCCTTCCCCGGGGCAGGGCGGCATGCCCTAACAGGGGCGTGAGGGTTACTTCCTGTCTGGCGTTGCCCGCCTCTTGCAGGGTTGCGTGGCCAGTGGGATCCCCACTCAGCGGCTCGGTGAGCTACGCTTCCTCTCCTCACTCCGCTCCTGGGATTCCAGGTTTCCAGGTTTGTGCCCTGGGCTCCCCAGGCTCCAGCTGGGGATCCTTGGTGTGTGTGCACACGGGCTTGTCCTAGCCGACTGCCCGTGCTTCTGGCGTTTCCATCGTTCTAACCGCATGCCGTGGGTTTGCGCTTGTCAGACCTCGCTGCGTCTGACACTTTGGCCAGTGAGTGAGAGCTCCCCAGCCTGCTATGCTGGCTCCCTGTCTGGTGCTTTGCCTGTGTGTCATGCTTACACAGCCAGCACGGGAACGCCCAGTGAGCTGGGGATTTGTGTCTGACCTCGAGCGTCTCGTTTGCGAGTTCACCCTTGAGGCTCCTCTGTCTGCCGAAAAGCACGTGGTGACGGTGCCCCCCACTTCAGCAGGCTAGGCTGCCAGCCCCCACCCTGTCTGTCAACAGCTTGGGGCGGCTTTGGCTTTGAGGATGGACAGGTCACATCCCTAGCTTGTCCTGCTGGCTGTGTTCCCCTGGCGTGTTGCCCGCTTCGCCGGCTTACACGCCAGTTGGACCTCGCTGTGGTGGGTGAGAGTTCTCTAGCCTGTAGCGCCAACTCTCTGTCTGGCATTGCCCGTATGTCGTAGGCCTTCGCATCTGCGAAGCCCTGACCAGGGTGGTGTGTCTATTGGTGTGTTGTCATTGACTCCCGGTACCTTCACTCTCGGCGGTTCGGTTGCACTTTCTCCTCGCGGGGTGTCTTACAGAGTTACCCCGTATATATGGAATATGTAACGGTGTGGAGAGATAGTCTCGATGTGGTAGAGAACGTACGATTATGGTGTAACCTTGGTTCTCTTAGTGAGTGACTATCTCTCCACCGTCACGCCGCTTAGAGACCCGTTCCGATCAAACTATCATCTGTGTCACGTCTGCACAGCTGTTTTATACGTGAGCTGTGGAGCGTGCCCGGGTTAGAAGGAGGAGTGTCTTAAAGAAGTAGCCACACGCCCGACCAAGGGGGGTCATACCCTGTACATATGGAATATGTAACGGTGGGGAGAGATAGTCTCTCACTAAGAGAACCAAGGTTTCACCGTAACCGTATGGTCTTTTATAGTGTAATTTGTTTCATAGTTAGAGGCCTGACTGACAACTGTATAAAACAAAAACTACACGCAATATTCGAAGCACATAGCGCACGTCGTAAATCCCCCCTATTTTTGGTATGATCTGAGCTCGGACACTAGGCGACTGAGCACAGCACTTACGCATGTGAGCGAGGGGGGAGAAGCTGCTGCCTGCGAGTTTGTTGGAGAAGTGCGGACAGGCAGACAGAGGAGAGCTTTAGTTTGACCAGGTACCCAAGCAAATCATTCGTACTATACAAACAAGGTAAATATGACGGTGTATCACAAAAGATTGATATCAAACTGATCACTTGACCCATATTACGTTACTTGCTCTTCAAGTGAACCAACAAGTGGCGAAATGAAAAGCCGAACAACAATGCTGTTTTTTTTTTAGAGAGTCTTAGTTTACATGTGTGTTTTATATTTTCAGTTGCTCCCTCCACGGCTAAATAAAGCACTCCAAATCAGTTTCAGTTATGTGCTGATATACACAACAATGGACATAAGGAGCTTATTTCAAAGAGAAAACTCAGGTAAATGTTATTTTATATATTATGCTTTGTATGTTGTTCAATATATTTCTATGCAAAACAAGAGGAATTTCAGTACACAGCAGTATATCCACAGTTGAAACCAGATACTTACATACAATGGCCAGAGGGGCCGATGTGGCAGCCTCGCTTCTGTCAGTCTGCCCCAGGGCAGCTGTGGCTACAACCGTAGCTTGCCTCCACCAGTGTGTGAATGCGAGAGTGAATGAATAGTGGCCTTTTCAAGGCACCCAAAGTGTATTATTCCCTAAAGTGTATTATTATACACTTTAGAGAAAAACAAGAAATTTCTTTTTCTGTTAAACATCAATTTAGAGTAAACGTTTTTGTTTTAGATAAATAAATATTGAAATAAATTTAGGAGTATATATACACTAAGTTTATTGTGTCTTTAATTAATAAGAAAAACTTCAATTAATAAGAAAACTCCAGACGATTCCATTCTAAGCTTAAGAAGCTTCTTATAGGTAAGTTGAGTCCATTTGAGTAAATTGGTGGCACACCTGTGGATGCATATAAGGCACCCCAAAAATACAGAGCCTGTTTCTTTGTCATGGGAAAATCAAGAGATATCAACCAAAACACCAGGAAAAGAATTGTGGACCTCCATAAGTGTGGCTTAATTTTGAATACAATTTGGGTGCCATTTGCAATTAAGAAATGCATACAATTTCTCTCTGTATTGTGAAATTTAACAAATACGTTTTTTATATTTATCAATCAAAAAAATAAACATTTAGTGTGATTTGATGTTTTACAATTAAAAAAGTGTTTGTGTTTTTATCTGAAGAGTATGTAAATATCTGGTTTCAACTGTATATTTGATGATGTTGGTGTTTGGCTTGTTTGTTAGCACAAAGAGGGAGAGAGAGGAACAGAGAGGAGGATGGAGAGGATAATGAGGACAGAACAGAGATAGAACAAGAGCCAGGTGAGACAGACATGTTAGTCAAGTGGTTGTTTGCCAAAACTCATCAAAACATGTATCTAGTATCTTTTTAGGTTTGTTATTTTTCAAATTCTATATTTATTAAGTTATGCAGGCTTGTTTGCTCAACAAGGCTAAATAGTTATATAAACTTTAGGGCTAAGCCCCAGGTGTATAAAATGTCTGGCTCCGCCTCTGGTTGTTACCATTGTCCTGTTTGAAATGGAGAAGCCGGTTATTTTGTCATATGCGCATGTGCCGATATTAAACCCAAGGTACTAACTAGCTAACTGACTTATAACCTTATAAGTCCCATTAACCTTAAAACTCCTGTTGTGTGTGCGTTTGTGTATCCACACAAACGCACAGTGGGGCAAATACAGTGGGGCAAAAAAGTATTTAGTCAGCCACCAATTGTGCAAGTTCCCCCACCTAAAATGATGACAGAGGTCAGTAATTTGCACCAGAGGTACACTTCAACTGTGAGAGACAGAATGTGAAAAAAAAAAATCCATGAATCCACATGGTAGGATTTGTAAAGAATTTATTTGTAAATCAGGGTGGAAAATAAGTATTTGGTCAATAACAAAAATACAACTCAATACTTTGTAACATAACCTTTGTTGGCATTAACAGAGGTCAAAGGTTTACTATAGGTCTTTACCAGGTTTGCACACACAGTAGCTGGTATTTTGGCCCATTCCTCCATGCAGATCTTCTCGAGAGCAGTGATGTTTTGGGGCTGTCGCCGAGCAACACGGACTTTCAACTCCCGCCACAGATTTTCTATGGGGTTGAGGTCTGGAGACTGGCTAGGCCACTCCAGGACTTTCAAATGCTTCTTACGGAGCCACTCCTTTGTTGCCCGGGCGGTGTGTTTTGGATCATTGTCATGTTGGAAGACCCAGCCTCGTTTCATCTTCAAAGTTCTCACTGATGGAAGGAGGTTTTGGCTCACAATACATGGCCCCATTCATTCTGTCCTTAACACGGATCAGTCGTCCTGTCCCCTTGGCAGAAAAACAGCCCCATAGCATGATGTTTCCACCCCCATGCTTCACAGTAGGTATGGTGTTCTTGGGATGCAACTCAGTATTCTTCTTCCTCCAAACACGACGAGTTGAGTTTATATCAAAAAGTTCTACTTTGGTTTCATCTGACCACATGACATTCTCCCAATCCTCTGCTGTATCATCCATGTGCTCTCTGGCAAACTTCAGACGGGCCTGGACATGCACTGGCTTCAGCAGCGGAACACGTCTGGCACTGCGGGATTTGATTCCCTGCCGTTGTAGTGTGTTACTGATGGTGACCTTTGTTACTTTGGTCCCAGCTCTCTGCAGGTCATTCACCAGGTCCCCCCGTGTGGTTCTGGGATCTTTGCTCACCGTTCTCATGATCATTTTGACCCCACGGGATGAGATCTTGCGTGGAGCCCCAGATCGAGGGAGATTATCAGTGGTCTTGTATGTCTTCCATTTTCTGATGATTGCTCCCACAGTTGATTTTTTCACACCAAGCTGCTTGCCTATTGTAGATTCACTCTTCCCAGTCTGGTGCAGGTCTACAATACTTTTCCTGGTGTCCTTCGAAAGCTCTTTGGTCTTGGCCATGGCGGAGTTTGGAGTCTGACTGTTTGAGGCTGTGGACAGGTGTCTTTTATACAGATGATGAGTTCAAACAGGTGCCATTCATACAGGTAACGAGTGGGGGACAGAAAAGCTTCTTACAGAAGACGTTACAGGTCTGTGAGAGCCAGAGATTTTCCTTGTTTGAGGTGACCAAATACTTATTTTCCACCCTAATTTACGAATAAATTCTTTACAAATCCTACCATGTGGATTCATGGATTTTTTTTTTCACATTCTGTCTCTCACAGTTGAAGTGTACCTCTGGTGCAAATTACTGACCTCTGTCATCATTTTAAGTGGGGGAACTTGCACAATCGGTGGCTGACTAAATACTTTTTTGCCCCACTGTAATGGATATAAGGACATTTTTTCAAAAAAAGGAGCCACATTCAGGTAAAAGTGTAAGATCAAATGATCCGTCAATCAAGAATAATGTTGGATCAGTGTTTCAATATTTATATCTTTTATTAGATGTACACGTAACCACGGTTATTTGCCTTTTGGTTGAAAGTACACTGAGAGAGGACTTTTTATTATTGATCTTAATAGTATTTTTTCATATTAATGTAATTTTTTCATCTAATTGAATACAATCTATTTGTGTATGATTGTCAGTCCAAAGAAGGAGACAGGAAAGTGGGGAACGTGAGGAGAAAGTACAAGGCCTGGAAGAACCAGGTAAGAAAACAAACAGGGAATAGTGACAGGCAAAACAGAAACTGTTAAACTGACAAAGAAAAAAAAAAACAACCTAATTTTACTCATACAATCTGGAAGTTCTGTTCTGCCTTGTTGAAACATTTTTTTAAACCTCTTTAACAACATTCCAACGTAACATTGTCATTGATTGGGGAGATTAAAATGAATATACAGCCAATAATAGGTAGGCCAACTTTTGGACCATCTAGTTGTCTGTATGACTGCTGCAGTACATGCACCACATTTGCGCACTCTCAGAAAATGCCAAACAGTGCCCTGGTGGAATGAGGAGCTGTACATTGTACGATAGGCAAAGTTGCCTCCATTTTTATAATTTTTTAATTAATATTTTGTACATTTGTACATTTCGAAGACTCTTCTATTTTTGGAGTGTATTTTTTTGTATCTTTATTTTAATATACTTACACATTAAAAGTGAATCTCTGTCCATAAAAAATGTACTCAGTCATGCACTTTTTACTCACTATGAGCATCATTCATTATCCACCCCCAGTAATTAAGATTAGGATATGTATGTTTTTTTATTCCAGGAAGGAACAGCTCTGATCCTAGAATTGTCACGGTCTGGAGGGCAGACCGTGGGGGATGTAGGAGAAAGGACCCAAAACGCAGACTTAATGGAATGAACAGTGGGTTTATTTACAGTGAGGTAATTGTACACCACACATTAAATCTCCAAAAGTGCTCCCTCGACTCCCGTGACGTGTCTTCTCCCAAGTGCTGGTATCCCGTGCTCTCTGCCCCTGTGCCTTCACACACCCCGTGTGTCTTGCAGTCCTGTGTTCCGCTGTCCTCCTGGGGAAAAACACAGACACAGCCGTTATGGCACCAACTCCGGCAGGCATACACTTTAACAACACTAGAAACACTGACATGGAGTCTAACTCAACGATCCTGCGCCGGAGGAAGCTCCATCGCTCTGTTAAGTAGCTCCCCCGACGATCCTGATCAGAAGCAGGTGTGTGGTAAGCTAGGCGTGACCAGCAGCTGGCAGGGCCACACCCATCAGGCCTGCAGGTGGCTGTCCTTCATCCTCCAGCCTCACACACACACACACACCAGCATGGAACACAAGAGCACAGTGCAGCAAACATACATCCAATACACTAATAACAATAAAGGTCCACACTGTTCACGAACCCCGAGTCCCCGGCACCGGGTCCGTGACAAGAATTGCCCCTTGTTTCATTCTATAATACTGGACTTATTTTTCTACGAAGGTTTGAACTTTGAGAGTGTTTAAACAAGAGAGAAAAATGTGAAAATGTTCATGCCTGTCTGAGAAAAGCGTATAAAGTGTGTAGTGAGGGGTTTTACAGCCTTAAAACATTATAATTATTCAAAGTAATTGTAAAAAATAACGACTTTTAATGGCTTCTTCGTGGATTCATTGTTCACTCCAAAGATGTGGGAAGAAAACTGCAGATTTCAGTCCATCTTCTTGTAGTGTCCTTCCATGTAATGTCAAAGCCAGAAGAAGTCAAGTCAGTCAGTTAAACAAGTTAAAATCCTCCTCCATCAAGAATTAATAGTTTATTGTCACATACACTGGAAAACAGTGGTTACGCTCAGCAATGAAATTCTTACATGCTAGTTCACTTCAAATGGGAAAATATATATAACTAAATATAAATAACTGAACTAAATGAAAATAAAAATAATTCTACACATAGAAAAAGAAAAAAAATAAGGAAGTACATGCAAGATGAGTGAGCTGGGTCTAGCCCACACTGCTGAGGCATTTGGCTGCATTTGGTTGTAGTTCTCATCTTTTCCCCCTCCAGTGTTCAGTTGCTGTCCCCACCTTCAGTCCAAATCTGTTCTGATTTGAGCCAAGACCCAGTTGGGTCCAAGTCTGCAAAAAATAGGCTTATTCAAACTAAAAGCATATTTTGGGGTGTCTGTGGAAGTAGGTCATCTCCTAATTGGAAGACTTATGGTTCGATCCCAGGCTGCTACATTTCATTACATGAACTATTTGCTTAACACAGAAAATAAGGACACATTAAACAGTAGGTTTACAATGCCTTCACACAGTAAAAAAATAAATAAATTGGCTAAACAGAATAAAACAAAACTGAATGAAGCAAAACAAAATAACACTTAAAACCTCTTTATTTACACAGGCCTACAATGATGAAGTCTTATTTTGAATTTACACACAGATGTAATTGATCAGGTGAGCAGGTAGCTTGTTCCAAAGAAGAGGACCCCAGTACCTAAAAGCACCTTAAGCATACTCAGATCTGATTCTGGAAACAGTTAAATGATCTGAACCTGGTGACCTAAGAGGTCTGACTGGGTTAGAGATATACTGGATGCCCAAACCACTGAGAGCTTGTGAAGTAATAGAATAATTAAGTAATCGCATTAACCTTATTCATGGCATTATCAAAATTGAGATCCCTATCCAAAATTATGCCAAGGTTCCACAACAAATTTGGATCCAGAAAAACCTGAATTTTCTGTTGTTTTTATGCAGCACATTCAGTGTAAAATAGCCTTCAGACTGTGGATGTGGTTCTTAGAGTATTTAAAAGTAGAATGAAAGGCAGAGCCTTCAGTTTTCAGGCCCCTCTTCTATGGAACCAGCTTCCAGTTTGGATTCAGGAGACAGATGCTATCTCTACTTTTAAGATTAGGCTTCAAACTTTCCTTTTTGTAAAGCATATAGTTAGGGCTGGATCTGAGGCCTCAGACTGCAATAGGTCTAGGTTGCTGGGGAATTCCCATTATGCACATAGTGTTTCCTCTTCAGTCACCTTTTTTATTTACTGTGTGTTAATACACAACTCTGCATTTAATTTTTAGTTATTAGTAATTTCTGACTCTCTTCATAGCATTTATCGCCTCCCTTCACCCCCAACCAGTTCAGGCAGATGGTCGCCCCTCCCTGAGCCTGGTTCGGCTGGAGGTTTCTGAATGTTAAAAGGTAGTTTTTCCTTCCCACTGTCACCAGAATGATTGCTTACCAGAGTGGAGAGAGCCGTTTATCATATTTAGAAAATGATTTAATTTCATCACACTCATTTACTGAAGGAAATTCAGTTAGCATGGTTTTGGAGGGATAAAATACTTCATCAGTGGATGAAAAAAAAAGAATTTGACTGGTTATTGTTGATCACTTGGGAGACATAGGATTTTCTGGTTAATTTAATTATTCTAGCAGTATAGCGCATTTTTCATAGATTTCTAAATTAATTAATTTGTAGTTTATTTTCTCTCAACTCTCCTGCAGTGTTTTTTGCCATCTTTCACTATTTTTCCAGGGTGCTTTTGGTGGACCATATATATCAATAGTTTTTACAGGAGCAATAATCTCAATAACATGAGCAATTGTATTAGAGAAGTTGTCCATCATTTCATCACAGGATAACAGGAATGGTAATGTACACTTTGAAAATTCCCTGATGAATGTATCAGCTGTGCTGACATGCCGCTTATTGATGAATTAATTTGTGTTTTTGTTTTGACAGATGAACAATTGCAGGGAGTGACAGAAGTATTGGTGGGTTGACACAGGGTGGGTTTTTCCAGGGAGTCCAGCAGCAGTTCATTCTCCCATCTTTGGTGAAAGATGGAAATCCAACTTTCCAGCGTGGCTATTTTCTGGCTGAGCTGAAAAAGATCCAGAGCTAGTCGATTGTAGCGGGTCTCTTTAGTGTAATCCTTCTGAAACCATTTATGGGTAGGTAGCAACCAAAGGAGAAATCCATAGAGCAGAAGGACACCAACAGGTGTTCTGTTGGTGTTGGGCTGGTTGTCAGAATTCAATTGTTCAAACAAAAGTAGGTAGAAACAAATAGTTTTATAGTATAAACAAAGTTTCAAGCTCACAGCAGATGACCAGTTGGTAGTGTCGTGCAGCAATAACCTAAAGTAATGGGAGAAACGTGTCAAGCCAGCCAAAACTGAAATATGATGAACATGTATTTTAGTAATGATGACTGCAAATGATGTAGAGGTACATCAAAATTTATATTTGTCTGCACAGATCCACAAAAAAAAAGTAGAAGCTTACACACAGAAGCTTAGTTGACAGAAGAATATCCAACCGATTTACACAGACAACAGTAAGACATCATTTCTTTCCTGCAGCTTTCCTGTCACTCTTTCTCACTTAGGCACAGGAGGATGCTAATGCTACCAACACTTTTTCCAAACTCACAGTCTTAGAGAGCACAACAGTGAACGGATTTGATTTAAATCCCTATCGTGGACAATGATTCACAGACGTAGAGCTATCTAAACCAGAAGTTCCAATATGAGACACAACCAATCATGGCAGTCCGCCCCTCCATGAGCCTGGTTCTGCCGGAGATGCCTTCTTGTTAAAAGGGAGTTTTTCCTTCCCACTTTTGCAAAAGTGCTTACTCATGTGAATGTAATATTTTTACATGGAATATTAAATATCTATTTAATATTATATCAATTTATTTTAGTTAGTACTTAAACTGAATTGAATTTAATATATCACAAGGATGGACTGAGGTCTGATTCAGCAAATCCAGATTTATATAACTATTTTGTTTTGCTGAATCAGATCTAACCTCTGAAAGCAAACAAATATTCAAACGCTTCTGATCAGTTCAGTCTCTTTTTTTTGTAACTACTCAGCAGTCAGAAAATCATTTAAAACCAAGATCTAAACTACAAACATACCAACATAGCAATTCTAAAAATAATAGTTTCTTGAGAAAAGAATGTATTTCTATTGGCACACAACAGCAGCAGCATTATTTTAGAAAAAAAATTACTAAGGTCAGTATGATTAATCCTTCCAGATTAAAAAAAATGTTATTGAGCCATAGCACAAGCCACTGCTGTGATATATAAGATAAGATAAGATAGAACGTTATTAATCCCTCGGGTGGGTTCCTCTGGGAAATTCGATTTCCAAAAAAGCACAGCACCGACAGAAGTTACAGAGTTACAGAATATTATATATATATACACACACACACACACACACACACACACACACACATATATATAATACAGAGACAATAAAAATAAAATATACGAAGGGGATAAATAGAATAAATAGGAATAAAAAATAAAAATACAAGTGAATTGCACATTTCAAGTATTGAGGTCTATTGCACTGTTGACTATTTACAAAAGTATTGCACAAAAGGTATTGCACAGTGAGGTGAAGAGGCACTACAACTTAGTGTAGTGTATTGTTGTGCACTGTGTATTGTTGTGTGACCACGTTTTCTGCATCTAGAAGACCTAGATTAGTTATTTTTCAGTATGTATTGTAAATAATGTAACTTTATTTATTTATTTATTTTAAATGAGCCCCCAGTGCAACACGAAGAGGGCACCGCAGGCCACAACCCTAAAGGAAGCAGGCCAGCAACCATGCCCAGGTTGGACCCAGTAAGCACCATGTCCAGCAATAAAAACCTGCAACATTTGTCTCTCCAGACTCCCTTAAGGCAGTGTCAGAGAGGAGCATGTTCAGTGAGAGACTGAGATTACCCAAATCTACTGAGCGGCAACTCCATCTAATTCACAGTACACAGTGCAATAGTTACATGCGTTTTATTTACAGTGAAAATAAGAAAATAAAATGTCAATCTATATTAATTGACATATATATATCTTTGTAATTTTCTGGATATTTATAATTGAGCTATTTGTATACATTAGAGCTATTTCTCATAACTTTGTAATATATTGTATTATTTAATTTAATGCAGTCTAATTTTCTTGAAGACACTGTAACCACATAATGTCCTTAGGGATTAATTGTTTTTGAGGAAGCAGATATTTTCTCCAATGTGTTTCTCCAATCAGAACAGGCAATCAGCTTAATTTATTAATCCCTAAGGAAAGACAATAAGAACAGTAACAGACTGAATATTTGACTCTAAACTGTACTATTAAAGTAGTCTGTAAGTTCATTTGTAAAGTTTGTCTTTTTTTCCCAGTTCACAAGGACAGTTTTCTTAGCGATGCAAAAGACAGTAAGGACTATATATATGATGTATTTTATTCCATATCTAATTCACTTATGTTACCTATGACACACACCTTGGGAGGGTGGGATACAGCAACTAACCCGTGTGAATAGGTCTTCACATATAAACCTCTGAACATGTATACAAGACCACATAGCAAGCACATAGTTCTCAATAGAGTTGGCTGTGCAGTGGATCTGTAATCCTTTGTCCTTGATAATGTAAACAAAACTGCTAATCTTATTAAGGTGGAAGGAATCATTGGGAATTTTTATTTTATTAGTCCTTTATTTATCTAAGTAAAAAAATCTCATTGAGATTGAAAATCTCATTTTTCAAGAGAGAGGGATATGTTAAAATTTTGAAAGAAACCTAAAGCAGTCAGTAGCAAAACTGGGTCCTGGTCATTGGTTTTTTTCTAACACAACAACGACTGAAAACGTACGTCGCTCCTACTGAAGAACTACATCCAGAAGACCAAAGCGAATGTTTCTGTCTGCCTGCACAAAGCTGCTACTTGAATCCCATTAAAAGTCTGAACCAAGGTCCGCTATGTAAGAACATCAAATGTGGAGGAGCTTGAGAAATTCAAAGCAGAACAGCCTGGGATTGCTCAGGAGACATGTGTGAGACTTGGTGAAAACTGCAAATGACTGCACGGTGTTAGCAGTCAGAAAGGACGTAGCTATGAACATAAGGGAGGCTAATAATTTTGACCCTGGTAGTTTCTCGCTTTCATGAAAAGTAAAATATGCGAGCATCCAAAATAAAACTAGGGTGTTTGCAAAAGCATGTTTAAAATTTCTTGCTCAGTTTAGCTTGGGAAATTTTCAAAAGCTATTTGTCCATCATCCACCTCCTAAGATAAAATGATAGGGCAGATGGCCAAACTTAGAGAAACCTAAAGAAATGAGACATGGAATGGAATTGTACTAGGTTTTAATTTAACCATTTACCTTTAAAACTGACTGCACATGTGCTTTCCACAACCAAATGCTTACCTCTTCAGCTAGTGCCTTTTAAACACAGTCAATGGGCGTTAGTTTCTCGTTTTCATGAGATCTATTTATTTCCTCCTTGGTTTTCCAGGTTCCTTGTCTGTGGTGAAAATAGGAATATAAAATTATGATGCACCTACAAAATGACTTTGACCCTGCCCTGTGAGTCACTGCACTGTGGGCAATACCTTGATTTCTTACTGCAGAGCCAGCAGATGAGTCCCACTGTAATACCAACTAGGACGAGCCCTGCCACAACACCCCCTATGAGCTTTGCTTGGTCCCGATCTTCTCGAGATCCTGTAAACACAGCACCAAACAGCTTCAGCTTAAAATTATCATATGCCCACACATACGCTCACATGCACACACAAACAAGTTGAGCTGTGATAAAACTACATAATGTGTCTTCTTTAGCATATTCACAATGATTCTTGAACTACAGAGATCCTCTTTGCTCAAGCAATGCAATTTTATCAGATAGGTCTACTGTTTTATGCAATGCTTATAATTCTGAGATTTGTTCACATTTACTTTAGTGACATGAAACAATCTGTTTAGATTGCAAGACGGCAATAATGGCAGTCCACAGTGGAATGTTGCATTTCATAACACCAAAGCACTAAAGCCTAAAGATGCATTATATATTAAGGGAATAATGAATAGAAAAGAATAGGCATCTTATAATATAACCAGCAACACAGTGCAGTAGTTAGCACTGCAGCAGTTAGCACCGTTGCCTCATAGCATGTAGGCCCTGAATTCAAATCCTTCTGCCATAGCCAAAAGTGATGGGATAGTTAATTTGCTATTATAAACTGGCCATAGGCATGAATGGTTGTCTCTCTTTCTGTGATTGACTGGACACCTGTTTACCATTTGCCCTATAATACATGTGACAAGGACCCCCTTGACCCTAAATTGGATGATTAAGCCTGGGCATGGGAACCATGCCCAGGCTTAATCACAGAACCCACATTGAGCAGTTAAACTTGCAATTATGTATAATTTCTTATGTATTTCAAGAAAGTCAAATTAGGTAATAGCACAGAAAATCAAAATCACTTACCTCTTCCTTTATTTTCCTCCTTAAAAACTGAAATGAAAAATGAATATATCAGAACTAAATAAAGAAAAGAAATTAAATAAAACAGACCAACACCATTTGTCTAAACACTCTTCTTAAAGCCAAACAAAATTCTGCACTGATGTAAACGGAGACGGGGCTGGCCAAATGTAGTCTCAGAATAGGAAATCAAAGATTTTTCCACTAATTGTAAGTGCAAGTTTTATATAAACACATTCTGTAGTAGTTTAAATCAGCAAATAACTACTACGGTTGATAACAGATCTAAATAACTTGTAGAAATTTACATTTAAATAAAGGAATTGACCATACTCTCAAAGAAAGGAAAACATTAAAGTTTCACATTGAAGGACATGGGTGGTGCAAATAAAAATACAACTTTAAATATTTAATGCATAAGATAGATAACAAAACTGTAGAATGTTTTGCAGCTGTATTAATATTTTCCAATCAATCATATTTGCTTTTGATTGTTAATCGAATATTTTCTTGAATATATCTGTTGACTTTTCAGGTCTTTTATTTCTTGTATATAGATATAGCTTCATAACAAACAATATGGTAAATGGTAAATGGCCTGTATTTGTATAGCGCTTTTTTCTAGTCCCTAAGGACCCCAAAGCGCTTTACACAACCTGTCATCCACCCATTCACACACACATTCACACACTGGTGATGGCAAGCTACAATGTAGCCACAGCCACCCTGGGGCGCACTGACAGAGGCGAGGCTGCCGGACACTGGCGCCACCGGGCCCTCTGACCACCACCAGTAGGCAACGGGTGAAGTGTCTTGCCCAAGGACACAACGACCGAGACTGTCCAAGCCGGGGCTCGAACCGGCAACCTTCCGATTACAAGGCGAACTCCCAACTCTTGAGCCACGATCGCCCCATTAAATCTGATGTCTTGTATTCATTACAAAGGTATAGATTGAAATACACTACTTTTGATTAAGAAACACATCACACATCAGTAAGAGATCAGGACCAGCTTGAATTTTAGCTGGTATTGGATTATAAATGCTGCCTAATTAGGCTAGTACAGACTGATAGATTCTCTTCAAGCAGCATTACAGTACTGGAATTTAAAAGATATTGAGAAGATGTCTGTTCAAACCTGTTTGACTTTAGTTATCCACTGCACAGAATTATCACACCTCTCTCACTCCTCACGTCTGTATAAAATAAAGCCAACCAACTAAGTAGTTCACAGCATTAACTTACCAGAGGAAACACTGATTGTCTCGGCATGTTGTCCCAGGCGGTTACTGACGTTGCAAGTGATAGTCAAGTTCTCCTTGGGGACTATGGTGATTTTATGAATCACTTTGCCATTGATGTAGGAGCTCTCCTCCTGAAGGCACACACACAACACATTGTATTGGCTTAACTATTCTACAGGATATTTTCTATGTTCTTTGTCAGTTACATAATGGTGTCATGATGTTAGTTCTCTTCCTTTCAATATATAATATCTCAAAATGTCCTAGGATCCTCATGTCCTTATGCTACACACTGGAAGAAGCACCCAAGGAAACGGGAAAAGCTGGCTAGTACACTCGCCAGAATCAGGGCTCATCTCTGTGCTTCTTATGGAACTAGACCAGATGAGTACACTATTAGATGGATTCTGCCTGTTGCCCCTAGAGATCCCACGCCATTGGATCAGCTGGTCCACACTACGATTTAATAGTGTGTCACTTTTGTGTCGCGTTTTCCTAAGCAGCTTCGGTCCTCTGGACATAGCATGTATCCCACAAATCTTCGCACCCTTGCTCATACTTTAACGTCTGCACCCTTCCCGGCTCTATTAAATGCTAGCTCACCAGCAAACAAGATGTTTGTATTAAATGACTTAAAGTCACAGCAGCTGGATTTTCCATTTTTGACAGAAACTTGGCTTCTACGTGACAAGTCTGTTGCTTTTTCTTCCTCCAGCTCATTCTTCAGCCTCCCTCAGACCTAGTGGTGCTGGTTTAGCTATAGTGTTCAACACCCATTTCCGTTGCCATAAAGCAGTGCAGGATTATTCATTCTCAAGTTTCGAAATCCAGCTTTTTGAGCTACACCTGAATAGTCCTGCGCCTTTGCACAATTATAAGCACTTTATCCAAGAGTTTTCAGATTTTATGACCAG
This sequence comes from Rhamphochromis sp. 'chilingali', assembly GCF_963969265.1. Lineage (NCBI taxonomy): Eukaryota > Metazoa > Chordata > Actinopteri > Cichliformes > Cichlidae > Rhamphochromis > Rhamphochromis sp. 'chilingali'. The sequence goes on from NC_137946.1 coordinate 6,888,932, forward strand.
AACTTTTCTTAAGTTTGATCAGCACCTAAAAGACGAGCACCTAATGGTTTAATAGTGTGTCAATTTTGTGTCGCATTTCTTGATCCTGGGATAATTAACTTAAGCTGTGAAAGCATCAAGGATTTTCTGATATTTTAAATTAATTTTTAAGTGTACTAAAAATATTTTTGATATTACTGGTCTTTATATCCAGAGATTAATTAACACTGGCCTTGTTACAGGTTGTTCCCTATCATGTTTTAAAGACGCTATAGGTGAGCCCCTTTTTAAAAAAAACACAGTCTGGGCCCAACTGTTCTGGCTAACTACAGGCCAATTTCAAAGCACCCCTTTCTTTCAAATGTTTTAGAGAAATTGGTCTACTCACAGTTGCAGGCTTAATGGGATCTCTGAAATTTTTCAATCTGGTTTTAGATTACTACACGGCACTGAGACAGCACTTTTAGGGGTTTTTAATGATATTCTATTAACTGTGGGTTCTGGCAGACCTGCTGCCCTCTTGTGGTTGGACCTGGCAGCAGCCTTTGACACAGTTGACCATGATATCCTCCTTAAAGGATCTGTTCTTCAGTTGTTTCAGTCATACTTATTTGGAAGGACCTTTTATATGAACATGGCTCAAAAATAGCCCCTCTTAATTATGGGTGAATTAAGGGTCAATTTTGGGTCCAGCCTTGTTTGACCCGGTATGTTGTCACTGGGGTCTATTTTTTCATAGTATAACCTTTTATTTTACTGTTTTGCAGATGACTTGAAGAGACTAATTGCCTTAAAGACGCTAAACAGTGGATGTCCTTAAATCTTTTAAAACTAAATGAAAACCAAACAGAAATGGTTATTTTTGGCATCTCTGTTAGTAAATATCGACAGTACTCTGGGCCCTTTATCTGCTCATTGTAAGACAAATGTTAAAAACCTTGATGTGTACTTTCATGGTTCCTTTAAACTGTGTAGGCAGTTGAGTTCAGTAGTCACTAGTCAAGTAGCTTTACCCATCTCAGACAGCTAGCCAAGGTAAAGCCATACCTTCCAACTAATGTCTCTGAACGTGTTTCGACTACATGTTATCCACTTCAAGGTCTAAACTTAAATCTTGTAGCAACAGAGACTTCTCTGTGGCAGGTCCCAGACTCACAAACACTGGAAAATTTTAAATCTCTACTGAAGACACATTTTTTTGGACTGGCTTCTAGAACATGTTACTTGAACAATTTTTTGTTTGCTTTAATAGCCTCGAGTCATTGTTGTTCTTAGTTGTTTTTATTATCTTATTGTATTTTTCTTTCGATCTTATATTTTTATTGTATCATTGTCATGCATGTGCCTTATTTAGTTCCTTTTTAGTTTGTAAAGCACTTTGTGCAGCACAAGCTGTTGTAAATAAATCTGACAGTAAACCCATCGAGCAAAATCATTCTGGTAGGAGTTCATACAAGCTACTTTTCTATTCCTTTTATCTTACAGCTGCATAAACTGGAGCAGCCAGGGATCGACCCACCCTTTGATACTCTCTCCATTGTCTAACTGGACATGTGCTTAAGGTACTAAAACACGATGACAACACTTACCTTTATTGGGTTATTGACGCTCCACTGGAACTGGGGTTTTGGTACTCCTTCAGCTTCACAGGTTAGGACTGTGTCTTTGCCATCAGCAGCACGATATTTAGTAAGGTTGGTGATCCGAGGCTTTCCTGATACAAACACATTATTTTTCTTTTTTACATTATTATCTTTGGCATCAGACCATGCAACATAATTGAATTTACAAAATATTACAACATATAGTTTTTTTTTTCAGACAACCAAACTAAACATTGTTGAGTTGTTATGCCCTTGTAAATCTTACAGTGAAGGTGCATCGGGTATAAAGTTCAAGAGAATTTATGAAAGAAGCCTCAAAGCTATAAGTTCAGTGACAATAACATCAACAGTAGACTGGGATCGAACCACCAACCCTCCATTTAGTAGGTGACCTGCTCTAATACCTGAGCTACAGCGACCCCAGTATTGTGTATTAAAATATGAAGCCAAGTGGTCCTGCCAAGTATCAATGTGTGTGAAGACTGCATTCTTCCTCACCTTCTATGACTAGTTGAAAGCTCTGACGTCGTGTCAGACCAGTCAGTGAAACTTCACAGATGTAGTCTCCAGCATCGGCAAAGGTCAAATTACTAAACTCTGGTCTCTTCACCATCTTTCCATTCTGCAAAGCAGCATCACATACAGTCAATGTTTTAATAATCTGGACCTTTAACTCTAATGTAAGTGAAACAGCAAAATATACATTTGCTTATCACCAAATTTGGTTAAGTTTTACTTATTCAGCTGCCTTTGCATGTGGCCCTACCAAGGACAGGTAATAGATATGTAAATCAGATGATATCAAATAGTTCTCTACTCTTTAGTCACTGCTCTTGTTCAAGGTCACAGGAATGTTAGCTTAAGTGGAAATTCAATATCATGAAGCTAACATGGAGTTTATACAGCCATATTACACAAAGACGCAGTTAGAAAATGTCTTCTTTTCTTGCAAACAATTTCATTTACTTTAATATTTTAAATGCCTCTTTTCTGAAAAACAATGTATTCACACAGTCCTTACCTTTTTCCATAACTCTTTAGCATCACCTGAGGTACTCTTCTCTATCTTCACAGACAGGGTTTCCCCAACGTTCTTCACAACCTCTCCAGTGGGACTCAGACTTAGGTCCAGGTCTGGCAACACATACAACAGAAAAAAAAGAGTCAAGTAAGTTCAATTCTGTTAATTTTTAAAAATGTATTTCTTTACTGTTTATTTATTGTTTTATCACGGTATAGCACTTGTTGTTCTTTAGTGTGATAGCACAGTGTTTCATTCATTTTGGCCGTTTTAGGCCAAAGGAAAAAACTGCCATTGATTCAGTCTGTTGGCTCTCACTGCGGTAAAGTGTCATTTTCTGTTCCTGTTACCTGTTTTCTGAAAACTTATAGATGACGTCTATTTCACAGTGTAATCATCCTGTGCTATCCAAAGCACACTCTCTATTGATTCACCTTCTAATTATATTCATAGTATTCATTCACCGTGTCGCCATTTGCCAACTTTCTCTTAAGCATTCACATGATTGTTATCCTGCTGCACATTTTTGGCACTTAACTACTTCCACATACTTTGTGCTACAAAAAAAGTTCTGATACCAAAATGTTCAGCTTCCTCTGGTGAGGTGTGCTATTACTTTTTTTTGTAACTTTTAAACTTCTTATGATTTTTTTTTAAAAAATAAATCCTCTTCAAACCCACCCTACATTGAAACTTAACTACTTCAGCATACTTTGAGCTAGAGAAAAACGCAAAACTTTTAATGGGCCCCAAGACCTTTAACTTTTCAGGTATTACTCTGTGTTTTGATATCTTTTACGGTTTTCAAACAGTAACAGTTTAAGTTTATGAAGAATTAGATTTTTCATTGAATGTTCCCACTACTGCATGTTGACATTACCAACTGTAAAGACTGAGGCTGGAGAGTAGTCTGAAAAATTGTTGTCCTCTTTCATCCAGTGTCATCCTCACTGAGATAAGATTTATGGTTCTCTCTAAGAAATGTCACCGAAGCGCAGCCTCCCCCATCCACCTTGCCCATAGAGGACAATGTTAAAACAGCACCTAAACTTCAGCTGTGGCTGTTTTTACACCTTGTCCAGCAGACAAGCTACTATAGCCCAAACTGCTGAAAAACTTAATTCTGGTTCTAAACCAGTTAGGGTTATGTCCACCGCCTAAAGCACCAACAACGGGCACGTGAGCATCAGAAATGGACAATGGAGCAAAGGAAGAAGGTGGCCAGATCTGATGATTCATATTTTCTTTTGCATCACATGGATGGCTGGGTGTGTGGGGTAATAATAGGATAATAATAATGATACAATAATAACACTAGAATAACATATTCATACTCATTCAGTGTAATTAATCAGTGATGATTAAGTATGTCTGTAGATTAAGCTAATTTGTACCTCTGAATATTTTAAATTTATGGATATTATTTTAGCTGGAAACATATTTAAAAAAAACACAACCCAAAAGCATCAGTAAACAAAGTGCCTTGTTATAAACAGGAATTAAAAAATGTTCACTCCAGGTGGGAAACATTATATTTTGTTTGTTCTGCCACAGTCATTTGTCCTTGGTCCTTTGTTATGTTATAGTATGCTTTAGCTCTGGTTATGTCATAAGTACTCACAACTAACAACAATGTTCTGGGAGGCCTCCACTTTCTCGTTGTCAACCAGTGAGCATTTGTATTCACCCGTATCCTTTCTGTTGATGGCAGTTACAGTGTAGTTGTCCGAATTTTCAACCAGCACTTTCGTGCCCTGGTGAAGAGCAGGAGTTAAGAGAAATACCATTAAAAAAAACAGACAAAAAGACAATAATAACTAGAAGTACCACATTCACTCACGGGGCACTTCATTAGTTGGACCTTGACAGTATCAGGTTGGACCACAGAAAAGCCTTAATCATCATAAAGGAATGGCCATAGTGTGCAAAAATACTCAACTAGGCTGTGGCATTTGAAAGATGCTCAATTTGCTATTAAGGGGCCAAAAGTGTACCAAGACAATATCCCCCTATTATGCCAACACAACTAGCCTGAACAGTTGATACTGTTCTGTTTCAAGGTTTGTAGTGTTGCACTTTCAGAAATGCTCTTTTGCATTGCACATTGGTTACAATAAGTGGTTATTTGAGTTTCTGTTGCCTTCAATCAGCTTGAAGCATTCTGGCCATCCTCTAACCTGTGGTATCAACATAGAATCTTCACACAGACATTTGCTGCTATTTGTTGCTCACTGTATACTTTCTCTTTTTTAGACCATCCTCTGTAAATTCTAGAGATGGCTTTGTGGGAAAATTACAGTGCTGCTGAACTACTTAGACCAGCCTTTTTGGCACCATCAAACGGCACATTCAAGGACACTTTTTAACCATCTTTCTTCCCCATGTTGACGCTCAGTTTAAACATGAGCAAGTCGTCTTGATCATAACTACATGCTTAAATACATTAGGTTGCTGCTGTAAAATTAGCTGATTAGTTATTAGTCTTAATAAGTAGCTGAACAGATGTGATAAAGTGGTCAGTGACTGCATATTAAGCATGCATTAAGTACAATATATGTCAACCAGTCAAGCTGGAGTTTACATTTATGTCTGTCAAGATTTTTATAACACCAGTAAAAACTCAACTAAATTTGAATTTATCAGGTGGGTAAATAATGTGGCATCATCAGTTATTACATGTGGTCAAAAAATGATCTAACCAAAACTCCACCTGAGATCATCACATTTTGGGAGGTCCTCTGACCACCAAAACCTGAAAATCTTGTGTTCTACGTGAACATAAGTGCCAAGTCTCTTTTGACCGTTTGGTGGATCAAGAAACATTTTTACTCATCTGCAAGATAAACAATGGGATCTGGCTCACCTTAATGTGAAAAAAGAAGGATCTAGGTGGAGGGTTGCCATCAGCAGTACACTTTAGTGTCACATTATCTCCTTCTATAATGGACGGCTGTGACATAATCTGGAGAGTAACCTGCTCCGATGGATCTGTAAATATGAAATATTATTCAAAGACACCTCCAACTGACGAATAGATAACTCTCAAACTGGCTCAACTCATTTAATTGGTATAAAATAAAATTATCATTATTATTATTATTATTATTATATGACTGATCAGTACTTTATCTACTGAGCGATAGGTATGAACTGAAAGCAATTCACAAATATAAAATTCTCCCATGATGTAGTCCCAGCAAGGACTTAATTATCCAACAACCCCCTTCCATCTAATCTAACATTCCAGTAACAGAAAAGACAGGAGAGGTGAGAAATGCAGTAATTAGGATTAATCTGTGGCTAAACTGAAAGTAAATTGAACATGGCAGCTATACACTGGTCAAAAGTTTTAGAAAACCCCATTTTTTCAATTTTTTTTAATTTTTATTATGCAGTTTAATGTCTCATTGCACGCTGAAATGAAAGCATAGTAAAACTAAACAAATTCAGTGGAAAAAGAAATCATGGAATCAATTTATAGACCAAAATATATTCTAACTTTGGAGTCATAAAAGTAGCCACCTTTGGCACATATAACAGCTGAACAGACCAGTGGCATTCTTTCTACAATAGAATCAAATATTCTTCAGAAAGTTCTTTCCATATCTGTTGCAGACATTCCCATAAATGTGTGGCACTTGTAGGTTGCTGTGCTTTCACCCTTCTGTCCAGTTCATCCCAAACTAGCTTGATGGGGTTTAAGTCTGTAGACTGTGCTGGTCACTCCATGTTTTCAAGCTTACCATCTGGTTTGTTTTCCTGAGGTAGTTCTGGCATAGCTTGGACTTACGTTTTGGGTCATTATCTTGCTGTAGGATGAACCGCTGACCAACTAGGTGCATACCAGAGGGTATTTCATGGCACTGCATAATGCTGTGGTAGCTGTTTTAGTTCAGGGTGCCTCTCACTCTGTACAAGTCACTGAACCTGGATCCAGGAAAACAGCCCCAGACCATCACACTTCCTTCTCCATGTTTGACAGTTTGACAGTCCTTTCACCTATTCGAAGGCGTACAAAGATCCTGCATGATGAACCGAAGATTTTAAATTTTGATTCATCGGTCCATAATACCTTCTTCCAGTCTTCAGTAGTCCAATGGTGGTGTTTCATGGCCCAGGCAAGTCTCTTTGTCTTATTCTGATGTCTTAGCAATGGCTTTCTTGCTGTAACTCGTCCAGTCAAACCCACAGGTCGAAGTCTTCTCTTCACAGTTGAAACTGAGACTTGCTTACTACGACCACTATTACATTATATTATACTATTATATAACTATTATTTTAAATAATAAATAATGTATTTTTTTATCCTCTGGCAGTTCTCTACTTACCTTTTTTACCATTTTAAGCTATTCATTGGACTTAATCGCCTTGCATTGTGATAAATAACTGGAAAGAATTGGTGTTCTAAAACTTTTGTCTGGTAGTGTATATAATAAAAAAAAATATATTAAGACTGAAAACATCCCTGAAATGCAAAGAATTTTACATTTCCTCTTGTCAGATTTTAAAATTCACAGTTTGGTTTGCTGCAGTGAGAGAGCCCCTGTTCCACACCTTTGAAGGGAATCTCTTAAAAAACATGGTGCATGAGTTGAAGCATGCAGTTTTACACACTACGGAATTTCTTCCAAAATTTTCATTGGATCTTATCTAACAGCAATGAAAGCATTTTAGCCATTTATTTCCTAAAAACCTTAAGCATACAAGTATTAAAATTACTTTGTGGCAATGTAGCTCTATATGAGAAGATGGAAAAAACAGATTTCATATAGTTGTAGTACAGTGATACAGACAGATGTCAGCACTGCCTTCCACTCACAGTGAATGGGAAAAGGTTCCAGCTCAGTCTCCTGATTAATCAGTGTGTGTGTGGCTTCACAGGCAAAGATTGCATCAGCATCCTCTTTGGTGGCTGCATATTGGAGGGTGGAGAGCATGGTGGATAGGCCTGTGTCAGGATCCAGCTTCAAGTGGTTAGTGATCACAACAGCTGGAAAGGCAAGATGACAACCACACCAGACACATGTACATACCCACACAGACAGACAGACAGACAGACAGACAGACAAACAGTCAAAGACACACAGATTTCGTCAGCTGTTACTATTCCAACATTGCTTTGATTTAGACAATGAAAGTCAAGGACTTTCCTATTAATCAGAATCAGAATATTTTATTAATCCCTATGGAAATTATGTAACATTTATGTAATAATTATAATGTATTACTGTGTTCCTTCTGACAAGTAAGCAATGAATTTTATCATATATCGTTTTAGCTATTCTCTTGAATAAATATGATGCCCTCTAGAGGGATATCTATGACAGCAACTTCCCCAGTGTAACTGGATAGTTTACAGGTGACCGTAAGGGAAGAAATGCATTACATTTTTGATCATCTTTCAAAAGTTGTCCATTTTTTCTCCACTTGATAGTGGCTGGAGGGTTTGCTTCTGCCACAACACATGTTCCAACCTAAAAATGAAAGAAAACAAAACATAAACAATTATACACCAACTTGCATTTTTGTCACACTTAAAGGTTTTAGATCATTAACATCCCACAGATATGTCATATGTCAAGTACAGCAATTTTAACAACTGCTGACATTTACTTGGACTCTCTGATTGACCTTTCTGACTTCTTAGGAGTGGATGTGATTCATCACACAGCCACTCCTGGGAAGATTCACCAGCGTTCTAGGTTTCCCCATTGTAAATAATAATCTCTGTGGTTTACTGGAGTCGCAAAGCCTTAGAAATGGCTTTGTAACCCTTTCCAAACTGATAAATGTTAATAACTTTGTTATCAGAGGTTTCTTTAGATTGAGATTGATCTTTTAATTTACTTAAATTTGTCAGAAAAGTTGTAAGTTGCTACTTAAGCGATTTCTTGATGCAACTGGTATGAAAAAAAAAATCAGGCCTGGGTATGACCAGTACAACTGAACTCAGCTTTTAAAAAACAAAACAAAAAAACTGTGGTTAATCGTAGTTTATTCATGATTTAATGAGGGCCGAGTGGCAGTTAGGTTTGGGTAGTGTTTCTCCCTTAGTAAATCACCATTTAAATATTTACTTGGTTCTTTAGAACACTACTTAAAGCATAAAAGACATTATTCCAAAATATATTTCCTTCCTACTGCTGCAATCATGGTGGTCGGAGCTAAAAGTAGAACATGGTTAAGTTCAAGAAAACATCTAACTTTTAACTACATAATTTCTAGAAGTTAAACGTTATCTAGATAAACAAAAATATCTGAGCTGCAGTGCCCCTTCCTCTTCAAGGACAAGTGGACCAAAGCTATACCAGCAAAATGCAGCATACATATACAACAGAAAGTGTGATTGTAGGGGCCAAGTTTTCCATTTTTTATTATTTTTCCATCAGTTTATTTTCCTTTCATTAGTCACATCTTATGTAACATACACATTCAATACTGCTTGGAATTTCTTTTTTCCCCTACTTCAGTTGTTTATACTATCTGCTATGAAAGTTTCCTCATCTCGGCTTAAAAACAATTACTACTTAATGCCTGCAGAATGGGGTGTTCATTGCAGGGTAGGTGCAGATGGTAGCATGAAACTTTGCACACCGATTTTGGTGTCTCATGTGTCACACAACACAATCTTTGTGGTGTGTTGGCTAATTGTGCACATCTCGATTTTTTTAACCTTGCATGTTGTGCTGCGGCTTCCGCAGCTGGGCTGAAGACAGGAGTATACAATTGTTTCGGTTTTTACTACCATTTTAATGATAATACAGCACAGGAGCTCAGGAATATACAGATATGCAGAGGATTATGTTAAAACAGTTAAAACTGTTAAAACTTGCAAAAAAACCCAACCAAACAAACAAACAAAAAAAAAAAACCACTCTACAAAGTCTTCGCTTCTAGTTTTGACTATAGTCCTCTTATACTAGCCCTTATGTAGCTGTATTGTCTAAGTCACGACAGCTATTGTTCAGGAGAATACGGCAGCTGCTTTCTGTGCAGTAACAGCGTGTATAAATACAAGTTTCTGTGAAACATGGTTTTGTAGAGGTGAGCGGAGCAGGCACATTCTGGCCTAGAGATAACCAAAGAAGCAAGTCACTTCAAATTGAAAAAAGAAATCTTATGAAAGGTCTCTGTTGTAAAGACAGACAATGTAATTTTACACATACAATGTTACAATGATGCCACTGGTTACTGTATAATATGCTTTAGATGTTATAAAGCTTCGTTTCAGCCTAGTATAAACCACAAAGACTTGTCTAAGCTGATACTATTTCATGTATAATGCTGAAGCAAGCTCTTAGTACTTTCACAAGTAAAAACCACATTGTGACAAAATTAGACGTGGCCTTCAGAAGGAGCAGTCTAACAGTGACTGTCAACAACAAAACCTGCCTTCATTACAGTCACCTTCATGGCAAAACAGACATTGACTGACTTTTGTGATCTAATGAAAATGCTATAAGAACAAAGTCATGCTTTCTGCATTCTCCACCACTAAATCTCTCTCTCTCTCTCTCTCTCTCTCTCTCACCTAATACTGCATAACTAGATTTTGCAAACATTTCTGTATACACAATTCACGCTGCATCATGGAACAACCTGACACATCTGATGGACAAACACTGAGACTTACCGCTGTTAATTTGTCTTTCTGTAATAATTCACTTTTGTCCATAATCCGCACTGGTGATGGCTTCTCTGCAAACACAAAAGGACAAAATCAAGGTTTCGAATTAAATTCAAATTTTAGATTGCATCAAATTACAACAAAAGTTGCCGTAATATTGTAAAGTAAAGACCCTAAAATAATACAAAGAAACCCCAACAATCAGACGACCACTAATGAGCAAACACTTTGGTGACAACGGGAGGTAGTTTTTCCTTTTTCCTCAGCTCTTTTTGAGAGAGTGGCACGGTTGCCCTTCCGTTGGTCTTTCTTGGTCTCTTGTGCTCTGAGGGTCTCTGGATGTCTGGAGCCCGGATCTCCTCCATACCTGCTTCAGGAGGACAGGGCTATGGCTCCCCACACCCTCTAGCAGATCATTACATGAAGGAACCTTTTGAATACAAACGCGCTCATGCTCACAGGTGTACACACGGTTGCTCAAAGACACAAACTACACCCTTTTTGGCTCCTACCTCAAAGCACACTGTGCGCTGTCAATCTTACGTGCTGCACAATAATATTCAATATTTAGTATTTATTTTTATATTCACATAGATTATTGCAATGATGTTGTTTATTATATTGCTCTCTTTTGTTTTTGCTTGTTTTCTTTTTTTTCTTTCTCAACAGGTGATCCAGGTGATTGATATATGTATTTTTTGTCTGTTTGTTTTGCTGTTTTTTGCCCTTTATCACTGTTCCTCTTCCCCACTGTTTTTCTTTCCCTACCTCTCTTTCTTTCTCCCTTTCCTTTCCCCCAGCCATGTCTGTCACATGTGTAGCAGGTGGAAATAAAATAAAATAAACAATAGAAACAAAGGTGAATCAAATAGACCAATACGGCAAGGCTGGGATGGTCCATTTGGTAAAGTAAATCCGTTGGGCATCTTTCTTGGCCTTTAGACAATTCTGATGGCAAAAAAAAAAACAAATGGGACAGGCGGGAAAAGACAACGGGAGGTAAAAACTCCCTTTTAACAGGCAGAACCAGGCTCAGGGAGGGACGGCTATCTCCCATGATTGGTTGGGAGTGAGGGGAGGAGGACAGGACAAAAGACATGCTGTGGAAGAGGGCAAGAGAATAATGAAAACTCCTTAATTAAATGCAGAGTGGTGCATGATGCGTCCAAAGGGGTGAGAGGACAAAAAAGCCCAGTTTATCATGGTAAGCCCCGAGAAGCCAGGTCTATTGCAGCATTACTAAAGGAGGACCTGTTCCAGCCTAACTATGTGCTTTATCGCTGAATCAGGCCACTTATCCAGGAATTTTAAGCCTGATTTAAAAAGTAGAGAGGGTGTCTGTCTCATAAATCCAAGCTGGGAGCTGATTCCCCAAAGAGGAGCCTGAAAGCTGAAGGCTCTGTCTCCCATTTCAGAACCACAAGTCTGACATTAATGGCCTGTATTTGTATAGCGCTTTTACTAGTCCCTAAGGACCCCAAAGCGCTTTACACAACCAGTCATCCACCCATTCACACACACATTCACACACTGGTGATGGGGAAGCTACATTGTAGCCACAGCCACCATGAATTAAAGTTGCAAAAAGATTAGAAATATTATTATGTCACACTTTTACCAAAAGCTCGCTTTGGTTTTTTGTTTTTGTTGTTTTTACAAAAATAAAGTTTAGACAGCCTTGGTGAATAAATAAGGGGAGGAGCAAAATTCAAGATTGTAGTTAAGCTTACTGTAAACAACAACAGAGACGGGATACTCCATGAGGTTGGCGTCTGACACCACCATGCAGGTGAAAGTCCTCTGGTCTTTGAGTGAGGCCTGGGTAATGAGCAGGCTGAAGTGCCTATTGATGCTGACCCGTTGAGCATAACCATCTGTGGCCTGAACTGTGGCCTGGTCACTGTGAGCCTGTTTGATTAACAGATCACCAGGTGTGCCATCATCTTTTTCCTAAAGTGTAAGGCAACAGAAGAATAAGACAAAGAAGACAGGGTTTGTCAAATCTGTACAAATCTTCATTCTTCAAGCGTATTTAAATAGACATGCACAAAAATAGAACAATTTTAAACAATGCATTTAAGCTTTCATTCAAGCATTCTCCAAGTAGAACGTACAAATGTATCACATATGTGCTAATTAGAATAGGTGTACACTGCTAACTCATAATGCAAAATTCAACAGGTCATCTTTGCCAGGTAATCTCTTTAATTACAGTGTGGATTAAGTGGAGCCATATTTATCTGACTTCTTTAAATAAGTCTTGAAGACACTAGCTGTAGATTTATGATGGACATAAGCCTAAAGTTTTGCCCTAGACATGACACTCTCTCATAGTTTTATTTTATTCATTCCCTTAAGCTGGGCATACACTGTGCAATTTGTCACACAACAACCGTGAAAAGAGTTGGATGGACATTGCTGCTCCATTGCAGCTGGCTGGTCAATGTTTTTCATTAGCAATTTAGCAAAGTTGATGGTGGTGGTGTGTGTCTGTGTGAGTGAAAGACAGAGAGGGAGAGAGAGAGAGACAGATTTTGTGTTATAAGCTTCATGTTATGGACGCACAGTGTGAGCACTCAGGTCGTGTTATGAAGGAAGGAAGGCTCAGAGTTTAGTGAGTGGGTGTGCTGGGATGTGCTAAAAGGTGGGCCTTCACAACAGGTCGCATCAGAGCACCGGGCTGTATAGTGTGAGACCATGCATTGTGACCTACGAACTTCTAATCCCTGTGATTCAATTCTACTGTTTGAGCAGAAGCTGCATAATGCGACTGAAAAAAAATTGCACAGTGTATGCCCAGCTTTAGACTGGATGGTGATATTCACACAGCTGATTGCTTACTTCACAAGTAACTCAATGTCAGTGTGTACTTACATATTTCCACTTGATGAACATCAGATCTTTCGGTGGTGGAGCTCCACCATTGCATGGCATAACAATGGTTTCTCCATACAAAGTAGTCAAGTTTGCTGTTCCCTTTACTGCATAACAAAAGACCACAAATTGTTAGAATAAATAAACATATAAAGTGCTACCATCTATCATTTAACTGGAAAAAAAAACGTACACAGGTATTTTTGAAAACGGAGATTTTCCGTTTCCGTTTTAAAAAATAATCCCGTCCACACGTAAACGCAGAAATGGTGCAATATATTTCTAATCATGTAGAAATGTTGGCCAATCAGAAGTCTAGAAGCCTCAGTGGGAAATAGTAAACAAGGATGGGGCATAGAAGCAGAACCGAGTCGTATGTGTGGAGGGACAGTAACTGTGTGTGTATATGTAAGCATTTAAACGCTGCAGAGAGTACAATTAACAGTAACAGTATTGTAGAAATTCATTTCACCGAAACAATAACGTGGCGCACAGTATTACGTCAAAAAAGGCGCACACCCTTGACGCTGCATTTTCTGCGTTTTCTCCGTTTTTCTTGTCCACACGGAAATGCAAAAACTGAGTTTTCAAAAATATCCACCCTGGCCGGAGGTTTTAAAAATCTCAGTTTTCAGTGACCGAAAACGCCGTTTACGTGTGGACGAAAGGTGCAAACGCATAGAAAAATCTACGTTTTCAAAAATACCCGGGTACGTGTGGACGTAGCCTCAGTAACATGTGTACAGCAACAGCTGGCATTTTGAGTACTGCTTGTTTGCACCCTGATTAGCCAAACCTGGGTACATGAACATATCCATGTAGCTCTTCTCCCCTGACTCAATCAATCCTTGTGTACATCAAACCCACTTCCAACTGCTGAGATCTTAAGAAACCCAGCAACGAAAATAATCATTAATGTACCAGTGGGTCAGTGAGCAGCTCCTCCCAACTATAACTGTCTTAAAATGCCTGGGTGTTAATAAGTGAGTCAAACTATAGCACAATATCCTGTCACTCCAAATGTGATGTGTGATACCATACATCACAACGATCATGTGTAATGTCAAAGAAGTAAGAAAATTGGTGGAAAAAGATGGATGGACAGTTAAAACAATATTGCTTGTTTCCCTGTCCAGTTTCTTGTCACTGAATTCTGCATTTCTACAAAAAATATATATTAACTGTTAAAAACAAAGCATGTTGAAAAACTGTGAGTACAAACACTCGAATATTACTGAGTGAAATTAGCCAAAAATATAGAAAGTGAGAATGGTAAGAGACAGGCTAACAACATACAATGAAATTTTTTATTTTTTATTATGATGAAAATGTTAATGTAGCCTTGGCTATTTGTTAAGGTTTGAAGTGACTTTGTGGAGTTATTGTTCAGAATTTCACCCTGCTCAGTAGCGAGTAAAAAAAAAAAAAACCCCAACAACTTTGTTTAGTATAGTTTTTGTGTAACTGTATAAGTTTGTTCTATAGATGTTGAATGTAGCTTTGTTTAAAGTTATACTATATGTGTAAAATTTATTTTGGCTCTAAGCAAGTTGCTGTTTGAGTTCTTTATAAAGTGCAGATGTTGCCGATCAGTGGAACCAGCACCTCAATACAGAGATGTGAGATATAACGAAATATATCAGATGATGATATCAAAACATCTATTGTTTATTTTGTGCTGTCGCAAAAGACACGGTTTACTGTAATATGTTTTCATTGACTTAGATGACAGTTTGCAATAATCACCACGGTACAGCAGAAGAACCAGGCAAAACAAATTGAGGAGCTCGTTCCTAAACGAGGGCCTACCTCTGTGGCGTGGACGTGATTCAGTTATGAAAAGTGTGACATGGAGGAGAAAACTGCACAAATTATACAAGAAAATGGTCCCCACCACAGACACAAACACAACAAACCTTCTTTGCAAGAATCACATTAAAGAGTACAGAGAGAGTTTATGAATCAGAGGCAAATATGAGCCAGGTCCTCATAATAAACCTCAGACTCAAACATTAGAACAGGCTTTTCCCTGTGGTACGCCATGTAATAAAGACTCAGAAAAATAATAATGTCTATTACAAGTTACATCTATAAATATATGGTTTCATGCAATGGCAAAAAAAATTGCCATTGCATTTTTTGCCATTGTATCCAATCACTGGATGATTGTGTGAGTCATCCAGTGTGTGTCACTACTGGATAACACCATGTAAGGTCCATATTAGTTAATCTAATCTAAATGTAAAAAAAAGAAACTTTTGATGTGGTAATGATATAAACTATTCACTAAATTTGTAGGAATTGCACTATATAATTTTGGTCATATCGTGTAGTCCTACAAAACAGGAAGTGTAGATGGTCTCTCTGTTTAAAACACCCAGTCCAATCCAGTCCAGGGGACTTGCCTTGTTTGTTGCCTCGATCCTCTGGTTGTCTACATTGATTTAAAAAAATAGGAGCCCCAAGTAGTCTTGCACTTCAGGTATTTACAGCTCCAGTCACTACTGACACGCTCCAGAGAATGTGTGCAATACACTGAATACCAGATAAAGTTGTCACTGACAATGGGCCCAAGTTCTCAAATTAGGTTTTCCGATTAGACTCCGGCACATCTGCAATAAACAAAGCATTTGCTAGAAACTCTGACTACATCTTACACAACCACAGCAGAGTTGGTGATAGGAAGACATTGAAGGCAATGAAAATTTCTCTGATGCAAACTTGATATATAAGTGACTATGTTCAATCTAACTCTTGCAACTTCCAAATCTCAATACTCTTTAAGGTCTTGGACTTAGGGGTGAGCGATATATCGAATATACTGTATCACAAGTTTTTCCATATATGATGGCTAAAATGGCTTTACCGTAACCATCTGCATGCAATTCACTGTGAGTGTCTTTTCTCCCAAACTCTGTGAATGCATCATTAATTTCCCCCTCCCAAATGGAACATTTTCTACCTGGTACACCGTGGTGAATTTTTGCTTCATGTCCTTTTATGTTGCTGTGATTGTTTGCTGGTAAAGGTCTAGTGTTGATAACAGGAAGAAACATACTGTTGACAGTACAGTCGTTTGTAAAAAACAAAACAAAACACTGAGGGATCGATTTGAATGACTGATTGGCTAAAAATAACATTTGTTTTTGGAGGTTATTTAAACATATTGTGATATATGTCATGTATCGTGATGTAGGCAAAAAATATTGTGATATTAGATTTTCCTCAACTTGGAATGTGAATACCACAGGCTGCAGTGTTCAGAGCAGCGCGAATCCAAGCCCAAGCCTTTGATTTCAAAATTAAAAACAAACAAAACACATTTCTATTTATCTGGAAGAAAAAAAAATACCATCCGTTTTATAAAAGCACTAATTTCCTTGCTTTTAAAAACCTAAAATGTGACATATCCCTCTGTCTTTCGGAAGACCATATATAAAATCAAAGTTAAAATTATATAGATTTCTCGATCAACTTCATGCTGGCCCATGGTTAATCCTAGATGTGATGCCCTAGAGAAGCACAGAGGGATGGAAAGGCAAGTGCCCTTGGGAATTAAGGCTAATTAATTCTATATGGGAAAATGGCCTTGTGTAGACTCAGCAGACTGTTGAGGCACCAGCATGTCTGGAGAGAAACAGAATATCCTCTTGTTCAAAATGCCTTTCATTATTTACAATTCATGTAATTAGACAAAAAATAATGCCCAGTACAAGAACTTGTTTTCTGAGGTCCGAAACATGTCCAACAGGCAAGTAAACCAATTAAAAACTAAGACAATGTGACCTGCAGATGTCCTTCCTCCTTATACATGTTAGTGTGCTTATCACAAGGCACCAGTGGTGGACCTGGCAATTCTAGTTTTCTAAGCAATGCTGAGCAATGCTGGGCAGTGAACACAGGGCCCACTAGAGGACTTTGGGTCTTCGTGCCACCATGATGAAGTCTGTGACTATTTGGTCATTGACATTCACAACTGCTGCCTTGTTCTTCCCATGTCGATACTGAACTTTTACTTTTGTGGTTCCTAAATTATGGAGGAGTTCCAGCACATAATCTGGTCCCTTTAAACCCCCCACCCCACCCACCGACCGACCAACATTAGTACCAGAGTTAGCTTCTAGTCAATGTTAATCGGTTTTCGGTGGGGTTTTTTTGAAATTGTCTTTTCTCCATGTTTTATTATTACATGGTCTGAAAGGTGCAGCCTGAGATGTGGTCTAAAGTCTTCCCTCCAATGTTTTACCAATCGTGTTAACATTCTGTTTTTACCACATGCAATAAAAGTGTTTCCTGCCTGGGCCCAGCAGCCTTTGCCTCTGAGCCAGAGGTCCACATAAAACAAGTGGAAATTCTAACAGTCTGATAATAAATTGTGAAAACTTATAATTTGAGCATATTTGCCTTTTCTTGTGAGAACAAAACAAAACAACAACAATAGCAACTTTTAAGGTAAACATCACATAGTACTTCACAACAAAATACACCAAAGTTAACCAAACACAAGGCCAAAAAGATTCATTTTTAGCCGTATTTTAAAAGAGACCACTGAGACCACATATTTCAGAGGTAGACCCTTCCAGAGTTGCACAAGCACTGTCTACTTTAGTTTTCAGCTTTGTATGATGCACAGCCAGCAGGCCTCAACTACATGGCCTCAGGGGCATGTTAGGGACATAAAGATTTCAAAGTTTATTGATATAAGTTTGTGCTTGTCCATGAAGAACTCTAAAAGCCAGAATGTTGAAATGGACTCTAAATTTAATGGGGATCCAATGCAGGTGGGTCAGTAACAGCGTGACCTCAGTACTTGGAAGACTTTGTCAGCACCCTTGCAGCATCATTCTAAACAACTTACAGATGTTCCAAGGAGTTTTTACTTAGACAAGCGACCAGTGATTTAAGGTAATCTAAACATAATGAAATAAATGCATGCAGGGGTAGGCAACCTTTCTGATGATGAGTGGCATCTAAAATTTCCTCAGAAGTGAATGTGCCATATAATTGCATTAGCAATAAATTGAATAATGCTCTATATTAACAGTTACACACTACATAGAACAACTTTACAGAATTATATTTGTTCACAGATGTTGGCAGCTACAGTGGGGCAAAAAAGTATTTAGTCAGCCACCGATTGTGCAAGTTCCCCCACTTGAAATGATGACAGAGGTCAGTAATTTCCACCAGAGGTACACTTCAACTGTGAGAGACAGAATGTGAAAAAAAAAAAGTATTTGGTCACCTCAAACAAGGAAAATCTCTGGCTCTCACAGACCTGTAACGTCTTCTGTAAGAAGCTTTTCTGTCCCCCACTCGTTACCTGTATGAATGGCACCTGTTTGAACTCATCATCTGTATAAAAGACACCTGTCCACAGCCTCAAACAGTCAGACTCCAAACTCCGCCATGGCCAAGACCAAAGAGCTTTCGAAGGACACCAGGAAAAGTATTGTAGACCTGCACCAGACTGGGAAGAGTGAATCTACAATAGGCAAGCAGCTTGGTGTGAAAAAATCAACTGTGGGAGCAATCATCAGAAAATGGAAGACATACAAGACCACTGATAATCTCCCTCGATCTGGGGCTCCACGCAAGATCTCATCCCGTGGGGTCAAAATGATCATGAGAACGGTGAGCAAAGATCCCAGAACCACACGGGGGGACCTGGTGAATGACCTGCAGAGAGCTGGGACCAAAGTAACAAAGGTCACCATCAGTAACACACTACAACGGCAGGGAATCAAATCCCGCAGTGCCAGACGTGTTCCGCTGCTGAAGCCAGTGCATGTCCAGGCCCGTCTGAAGTTTGCCAGAGAGCACATGGATGATACAGCAGAGGATTGGGAGAATGTCATGTGGTCAGATGAAACCAAAGTAGACCTTTTTGGTATAAACTCAACTCGTCGTGTTTGGAGGAAGAAGAATACTGAGTTGCATCCCAAGAACACCATACCTACTGTGAAGCATGGGGGTGGAAACATCATGCTATGGGGCTGTTTTTCTGCCAAGGGGACAGGACGACTGATCCGTGTTAAGGACAGAATGAATGGGGCCATGTATCGTGAGATTTTGAGCCAAAACCTCCTTCCATCAGTGAGAACTTTGAAGATGAAACGAGGCTGGGTCTTCCAACATGACAATGATCCAAAACACACCGCCCAGGCAACAAAGGAGTGGCTCCGTAAGAAGCATTTGAAAGTCCTGGAGTGGCCTAGCCAGTCTCCAGATCTCAACCCCATAGAACAGGGGTGCCCAATCCCGGTCCTCGAGAGCTACCGTCCTGCAGCTTTTAGATGCATCCTTGTTCCCACACACCTGAATCAAATGAATGGCTTGTTATCAGGCCTTTGCCAAACATGATGGCATGCTGAAGAGATCAAACCATTTGATTCAGCTGTGTTGGAGTAGGGATGCATCTAAAAGCTGCAGGATAGTAGCTCTCGAGGACCGGGATTGGGCACCCCTGCCATAGAAAATCTGTGGCGGGAGTTGAAAGTCCGTGTTGCTCGGCGACAGCCCCAAAACATCACTGCTCTCGAGAAGATCTGCATGGAGGAATGGGCCACAATACCAGCTACTGTGTGTGCAAACCTGGTAAAGACCTATAGTAAACGTTTGACCTCTGTTATTGCCAACAAAGGTTATGTTACAAAGTATTGAGTTGTATTTTTGTTATTGACCAAATACTTATTTTCCACCCTGATTTACGAATAAATTCTTTACAAATCCTACCATGTGGATTCATGGATTTTTTTTTCACATTCTGTCTCTCACAGTTGAAGTGTACCTCTGGTGCAAATTACTGACCTCCGTCATCATTTTAGGTGGGGGAACTTGCACAATCGGTGGCTGACTAAATACTTTTTTTCGCCTGGTTGGTGGTCATTAGGTGTATAGATTGAAGTTCTCTGGTGACCTGTAATCGTTTTTCTTTGGCTCCAAAGACTATTACTTCAGTTTTGTTTTTGTTTAGCTGGAAAAAATTGTGACACAACCAGTCATTAATTTCCTCAATGTAATAACCAAGAGCCTGTAAAGGCCCTGGTCTCCTGGTGACATTGTGATATATGTCTTAAAGACATAAAGACCTGGATGGCCGCTAACTTTTTGCTTCTTAATTCAGATAAAACTGAGGTTATTGTACTCGGCCCTGAAAAGCTTAGAAATATGGTATCTAACCAGATTCTTACTCTGGATGGCATTACCTTGGCCTCCAGTAACGCTGTGAGGAACCTTGGAGTCATTTTTGACCAGGATATGTCCTTCAACGCACATATCAAACAAATATGTAAGACTGCGTTCTTCCATTTGCGCAACATCTCTAAAATTAGAAATATCCTGTCTCAGAGTGACGCTGAAAAACTATCCATCCATCCATCCATCCATCTTCATCCGCTTTGTCCGGGGCCGGGTCGCGGGGGCAGCAGCCTAAGCAAAGCTGAAAAACTAGTTCATGCATTTATTACTTCCAGGCTGGACTACTGTAATTCATTATTATCAGGATGTCCTAAAAACTCACTGAAAAGCCTTCAGTTAATCCAAAATGCTGCAGCATTTTGGATTAGCTGAAGGGACTAGGGACTAGAAAGAGAGAGCATATTTCTCCTGTTTTGGCTTCCCTTTATTGGCTTCCTGTTAAGTCCAGAATTGAATTCAAAATCCTGCTCCTCACATACAAGGTCTAAATAATCAGGCCCCATCTTATCTTAATGACCTTGTAGTACCATATCACCCTATTAGAGCACTTTGCTCTCGCTCTGCAGGCCTACTTGTTGTTCCTAGAGTATTTAAAAGTAGAATGGGAGGGAGAGCCTTCAGTTTTCAGGCCCCTCTTCTGTGGAACCAGCTTCCAGTTTGGATTCGGGAGACAGACACTATCTCTACTTTTAAGATTAGGCTTAAAACTTTCCTTTTTGCTAATGCATATAGTTAGGGCTGGACCAGGTGACCCTGAATCCTCCCTTAGTTATGCTGCAATAGACGTAGGCTGCCGGGGGATTCCCATGATGCATTGAGTTTTTCCTTTCCAGTCACCTTTCTCACTCACTATGTGTTAATAGACCTCTCTGCATTGAATCATATCTGTTATTAATCTCTGTCTCTCTTCCACAGCATGTCTTTTATCCTGTCTTCCTTCTCTCACCCCAACCGGTGGCAGCAGATGGCTGCCCCTCCATGAGCCTGGTTCTGCCGGAGGTTTCTTCCTGTCAAAAGGGAGTTTTTCCTTCCCACTGTTGCCAAAGTGCTTGCTCATAGGGGGTCATATGATTGTTGGGTTTTTCTCTGTATCTATGAAGCGCCTTGAGGCGACTTTTGTTGTGATTTCGCGCTATATGAATAAAATTCAATTGAATTTAATTGAATATATTTGTGTGTCATCTGCATAGCTGTGATAGTTTATTTTGTTGTTCTTTATAATCTGTGCCAGTGGGAGCATGTAGATGTTAAACAGAAGAGGTCCCATGATGGAACCTTGGGGAACTCCACATGTGATACTTGTCTGCTCAGATGTGAAGTTACCTATTGATACAAAGTATTTCCTGTTTTCTAAGTATGTTATGAACCAGTTTAGTACAGTTCCTGAAAGACCTGTGTGTAAAGTAAAGTGTAAAGTGTGCGTGTTAGTCCCCATAGGGAAATAGTTCCTCTGCATTTAACCCAGTGAAGCAGTGGGCAGCCACCAGTGCAGCGCCCGGGGAGCAGTGTGTAGGGACGGTACCTTGCTCAGGGGTACCTCAGGTTAGCCGTTCAGTGGAGTCGAACCCCCGACCTTCCGATCATGGGGCCACCACTCTACCTACTGAGCTATCCCTGCCCAGTTCTCCAGTCGTTTGAGTAATATGTTGTGGTCAACTGTATCAAATGCTGCACTGAGATCCAGTAAAACTAAAACTGACATTTTTCCACTGTCTGTATTCAGACATATGTCATTAAACACTTTTGTCAGAGCAGTTTCAGTGCTGTGGTTGAATGAAAACAGACGCTGTTGTGACAGTGATGTACACTGTCTTGTTGGTATATGTATGATTTCTATACATTTTGCGTCAGATGAAAACTTTGGTTGTAAGATTCAGATAATTATTTGTTAAATGCTAGACATTTTAAATGAGAATAAGAAAGAAAGAGTATTTCTGTGTGCTCCCTTTCCCTGTTAACGCCCTACCTGGCCCCCTGGCAAAACTTTGCTAGACCCGCCCCTGCACAGTTACCAGCTGTCAGCTACTTAGAAAAGAATCCTGGTGTTATTTCTCAGAAACAGTTTATAACTTCCCTTCAACTCATTCATGTCACCTAAAAGGTAAACCTGTTTCTCCATCACCTGTTCAGCTCTGATGATTCTGTGAGGACATCTCCTGGTTTCATCTTCATGTTTCCCTCTCACCAGATAACCAAACCGATATAATGACCAGCAGCTTTTACTGCCGTGGCTCCAGCAAACATCAGCTGATACTAGAAATTAATATTAAATAAATTCTAACAAAAGCTGATCAAGCTTACATCCACTGGTTTCCTCTTTCTGGCGCAAAGTGGGAGATAAACAAACAAGAGAGACGGGACTTGCGACAGAAAAGCTGATCAGCTGATCATTGATCAGTTTCACGATTGAAGTAGCAACAGGAGAGGGAGGGGGAGAGAATAAGAGAAGAAAAGGCAGCTGACAGCGTAAAGACGCAGAATAACTCCAGCTTTGTGTCTTTTTCCATTCTAGATGAAGTACGGGACAAACTGCGTTCCTTCTCAGCTCAATACGAAATGCGTAATATTTTCTCTAAATGACGGATGTTTCTATCCCAAAGTTCCAAATGGAAGATTTAGCAAATGAGGCAAAGTAACCAAGTGTTTTGATTGTGTTAGGTGCAAATTTGCCAGAGGCACAAACAAGGGTTCAGTTTTTTTATACTTGTTGGTTTTGGAAAAAGATACCAGCCATCTAACTTTTAGAGTCTAATCACCTATTCAGGATAATTTCCTTTTTCAGCTTAGTAACATCCTAGGACTCAAAACAGATATAAACTGAAAGTCATCTGCATAGCAGTGATAAGAAATGTCCTTAAAGATGTTCAAAATTTGCTGAAGAGGGAACAGATAACAGAAACAGATACCCCAAACAGAACCTTGTGGCACATCATATATAAGAGAACTGGAAGAAGACCTGGACTTAGAAATAGCCTAAGCAGACCCAGATACACTCATCTAATATCTCAGCCTATTGAACAAAACACGATGGTCAACAGTATTAAAAGCAGAGGTAGCTTCTAAGCTCAGCAAAACAGAACATTCTCCATTATCAGTTCACATCAAATGTCACTTAAGAGCTGTTTCAGTGGAATAAGCTCTACAAAGGCCAGATTGAAACTAATCAAGAATACTGTACTTGTCCAAGACAGCTATTAGCTGGTTAGCCACAACTTTTTCGAAGATCTTCACAATAAATGGGAACATTTAACTCTTATTTACTCACCGAAAGGCACAAAGCCATCATTTAACAAAGAAAGAGGCCTTTTCCACACCGCATGCAAAATGTGACACCATGCTGGTTGAAAGCAAAACAAAATCTGCATAGCAGAAATGTAGTCACACATGTTTTTCAGGTTTGTCAGCCTGTGACCTAAGCATCAAATGACAGCCTCTGTAGAATTAGAAACATCCTGTCTCATTCTCAATGGTGGTGAAAAACTAGTTCACACATTTATTACTTGCAGGCTGGACTACTGCAATTCATTATTATCAGGATGTCCTAAAAATTCCATGAAAAGCCTTAAGTTGATCCAAAATGTGGTAGGAAGGCTCTTGGCAGGAGCTAGTTATCCAAAGCTTCCGGTTCAAAAAAACACAGATGATTTTGGTAGCTCCACTGAGGCATCGGGGATTTGCAAATGGAGCCAGGATTCAGTTACAATTAGTAGACAATAACCCACAGAGCACCCAGTGGTTTCACAATCGCAGGTGGGATACTTTGGGTCCTATCCAATATAAAGTTCATGCTGAGGCCAATTTCTCTCAGTTCCTGCTGACTGAAAGTGATCAGTGTGTTGCACTAAAAAAGCATAAAAAATGCAAAAGCACAAAAGTGTGCATAGCAGCTGGGAGCGCTGTGCTGCAGATGCTGCTTATGTTTGGAGAAAAAAGGGAGAGGTGTGCAACTGAAAGAACACCATCCAGCAGTGAAACTTGGAGATACTTCAGTGCATCCAGAACTGGGAATTTCATCAAAGTGAAGGAATTATGAAGAAAAAAAGATACTTGTGCAAAACTGGGTCTGGGTTGTCACTTTGTCTTCCAACACAACAACGACCCAAAACATATTTTGCTCCTAGTAAATAACTCCAGAAGACCAAAGTGAACAAAGTACTGTGTGTTCTGCGCAAAGCTCTCACTTGAATCTGATTTAAAATCTGTGATCTGACCTGAACACCAAGGTCCGTGCAACAACACCATCAAATCTGGAGGAGATTGAGAGATTTGCCAATAAAAAAAGGGCTGGAACTGCCCAGGAGACGTGTGTGAGACTTGCTGAAAACAATAATCAATGATTACCTAGCAAAAATGAGACACAAATCCTTAATTATGTTAGAATTTGTAATAAACATCCATCCATCTTCATCCGCTTATTCGGGGCTGGGTTGCAGGGGCAGCGGCCTAAACAGCCACTTCTTCTAGCTTGTCCGAGGGAACACCAAGGCCAGCTGAGAGACATAATCCCTCCAGCTGATCCACGCCTTTGTAACGTCAAGGCTTGATTACTGCAATTCACTTTATTGTGGTCTTCACTCTTCCCTTTTACACAGATTACAGACAGTTCAGAATGCTGCAGCACGCATTCTAACTAAAACCAAGAAGTTTGCCCACATTACTCCTGTCCTTGCTGATCTGCACTGGCTGCCTGTCAAATATCGTATTTGTCATGGTCCCCGTGCCTGCTCGGCTGGCCCTGTGTGGCTACATGTTATGTTTTGTCTTTTTTCTCTCTCCTCTCTCTCTGCTCGCTGCCTGGGCGGAGCTCATTGTGAGCTCCCGGCCTCCACCACCTGTAGGCAATCACCTGTGGCTCCTCACCTTGTTTGCTCCCGCTACTTAAGGCAGTGACTGAGAGCACCTCGCCGCTGGACTATTGAGTAATGCTCGTCAGTGCTACTTTAGCCTCAGCCAGTTTTGAGCTCTGTCCGTGAAAGTTCCGTGCTAACTCTTGTTCTCTGTATGCAGATTTCTCGTGCTTGGTTTGGTGACTCTGGACGCTTTTCCCGACCCCTCTCCGCACCCCTGGGAACCCTGGCCCCCCTCTCCTTCACCTGTATATAGTGAACCTGGAGTGTGTAAATAAACCTGTTTTTCTGAGATTTCAGTCTGCGCCGAGTCCTCCCTGCTCCTCCGTGACAATATTCAATTTAAAATTTTGTTGTTTACTTTTAAAATTACCAATAACACTGCACCAAGCTATCTTAAGGAACTTTTAAACCCATATGCTCCTGCTAGGGCTTTAAGGTCATCCTCACAGTTACTGTTGGTTCAGCCCAGATCTCGACTGAAATCTAGAGGTGATCGATCGTTTGCTCTAGTTGCACCGGAGCTGTGGAACAATCTCCCGATTGGCATCCGGGCGTCTGATTCTATTCATTCTTTTAAATCACGGCTAAAAACATATCTTTTTAAACTTGCCTTTTCTACCAGTTAAATGCTGGCTTGCTTGCAGTGACCTATTGACCTATTGTATTGTATTGTATTAAATTCTCTGCTATCTTTCCATTATTGGTGTCTTTTATCATGGTGGTACAGTCTTACCTTGCTATAACCTATGTGCTGCAGTTTACTCTTATTGGTGGCTTTTATCTGTGAACATAATCTGTTACTTTTATGTATTTGATGTTAATGTGTGAACTGTTTTATTTTTTATTGTTTTATGTAAAGCACTTTGGTATGCCCAAGGCTTTTAAATGTGCTCTATAAATAAAGATTGTTGTCGTTGTTGTTGTAGCGTGTCCTGGGTCTGCCCCAGACCCTCCTCCTGGTGGGACATGCCCGGAACACCTCACCAAAAGAGGCACCCAGGAGGCATCCTTATGAGATGCCCAAACCACCTCAACTGGCTCCTGTAATAAACATGATTCTGATAAAGCAAATAAATATTAGCAAGCTCCACATAGAAGAATTATCTACTCTACTCTCTAAGGATCTGTGTGCCATCACAGATAGGACAAAGTCTCTTTCTCCAAATCATGTCTTTAGTTCTAAGGGCTAAAAGATCTTAATATTCTGTGACATGGGACTAAAATTCACTGGTAATATGCCTAAAATATATACATGTGAAACACTAGAAGTTTGTGTAATGCATGGAGCATTTCTGTTTCACAACACTGAAAATCTGAGCAGCTTGACAGCGTTAGAGTCATCATATATCACATGTGAAGCCTCATAGTGTACCACAGATGGTTTTACAAGCACAGAGGTGGCTTTTAGCTTTAAAAAGAAAGAGGTTCATGCTGCATGAGGCTTAGGATTACCGCCAGGAAGTAATGGTATATTACCATCGCTGGTATGGAGTATGGGCCAAGATGTTATAAAAAAACAAAACAACAAAACCCCCCACACACATAAGGGCCCCAAAGGGCAACATTGATCTCTCTGTTCAACTATAGTAAGTGTAGGTTGTCAGTCTGCTGTCAGTACAACTGCGTTATCAATATCCTGGATGTCCAAGTCCATTCAGTTTGGATTTCTCCAGTTTCCTCTTTTCAGTGTGGGAGGAACTGTTTTTTTTTTTTTTTGTATATTAAAAGCTGCTACTCCTCCACTGGGATTTGGCCAAAAACAGTGTTTTACTTCTTGTTTAGTCACACTCACTTGTAATTGTCAAATGACTTTAAGCTAACGTCATTTCAAGATGGAAACTACCTAACACACCACAGGGCAGAAGTGATACCAGTGTATTACAAGGCATCATATGAGTAGTGTTCATGTTTGTGTGTTTAGCAGTGATCTCATTTATTTTCAGTTTCAGTTTCACCGATTCTAATTTCAGCTACTGTTCATGCTCTAGTGGTGAGTCACCGAGTCAGGTGCTTTTTCATTCTGCCGTGAAAATACACAGCAGAAAGTCCGGGGACTTTCTGCTGTGTGTGTGTATATATATATATATTCTTATATAGTACAAAAATTCAAGACCTCCCTGACTTACATGACAAAAGACATAAAAGTAAAAGTATTTCTGGCTTCTTCTTAACCTACTCGGGTATATCAAACAATACACAAACACACACAAAACAGGTTCCTTTGCTTTACCCATTTAACATAAAATAGTTCCCTTTTATTTATTTATTTAAAAAAAAAAGGTAAAGTGGGAAGCCCAACACTGAAAATCAGTCACGAGCATGTCTCGGTTTCCTCACCCAGCTGGTGAGTTATTTGTATTTTACGCTAACTGGCATTTAGTTATAAGAAATATTAGTACTGCATTAGTCTGTATTGTATTTTTGTGCCAAATCAACATCAGCACTCTAACCTGTCTAACCATGCTAGGAGGTATTCCTACTACGTGTATGATGGTACAGTTCTTCTTTCCTACAGCTGTGTGCTATTGACTGTTCCTATTAGTGGTTTTTATCTGTGAACATAATCCCACACTTATATGATTCTGATGTTTTAGTGTAAATCATTTTATTGTTTTATTGTTTCATGTAAAGCACTTTGGCATGCCCCTGGCTTTTAATGTGCTCTATAAATAAAGATTGTTGTTGTTGTTGTTACGTTATTAGCGAAGCTTACCTTGAACCAGCGTTCCAGCGTTGACCACAAACAGCAAAAGTAAAGCGACAGTATCCATCGTTTTGAAAAAAGGGGAAAAGATTGTGGGGTTGGTGGATGACCAGCAAGACAAGTAATGACCAGTGGAAACCAAACCAAGGTTTACAAATATGGTCGGCAGATTTCTCACTGCTGTTCACAACAGTTTAAGAGTGAAAAGTCCAGCGAAATGCGTTTTGAACTGGGAGGCCGGGCAGGTGGAATACGGAAAAGCTGACGAAAGGACAGGGGGAGGGGGAGGAGGAGGAGACTCTTAGGGGATTTTGCTTCATTGTTCAAGGTTCAAGATTCTTTATTTGCCACATGCATAGTTATACAAGTATAACACAGTGAAATGTAGCCTGACACGCTCCTCGACATGTGCAAAAAATTGTGGGGCGGGGGGGGGGGGGGTAGAGGAAGAACATTAAATATATATATAGTATATACATTGGGTGAATGTGCAGTAGTAGCAGCAAGCAGGTGAATTCTGTACATTAATATGAATAGACATCTGACTATTTTACAGGATAGACGATATAAACATATTTAAAATTAAAGGAATTTGAAATGTACATTGTGCATTGTATTGAATGCATTGTATTGAAATGTACATTGTTGACTGTAACACGATCTGATATCCTCATGTCGGTGTTGTTCCCACGTCATCATAATAAATGTTGTTCCAGGTTAAACATTGCAAGTGAACAATCACTTTGTTGTGACGTTATACTTTTTGCGACTTCGGAAAAAAACGCCTTAAAAAAATCTACTTAACTTGCGAGAAAGCGTCTCTGTCCGCCGATCCAGCAATTTGAATTTTTTGCATTTCAGGATAGTGTTCTTTATTAAACGGTAAGCATTATACATATTGTCCTTGCAACATTGGAATTTCATAAATGAATGAATGAATGAGCCGTCATTTGTGAGCCGCGGTCAAGCCAGCCGCTTCTCTCCGCGCTCTTACACCAGTCTTTACGGTAGCGCCTTTTCGCTTGAAAGCCTAGACCCGCGCGCACATGCATGCGCGCACACAAATTACAATGGAACAGCCTAAATTTCAGAAATTCATCAAAAATCATCCATAGTAGTTGAGGTCTAACTTTCAACAGATTCCTTCTCTGGGACACCTACTGTACCTGTGTGCCAGGTTTCATCCAGATTTACTGTAAAATTCCTCAGAAATTAAAGGAAACTTATATTCAACACAATACAGTCAATACACTACAATTATGTCAATTTTCAAAAATTCATTAAAAATCATCCTTAGTATTTGAGGTCCAACTTTGAACACATCCCTCCTCTGGGACACCTACTGTACCCGTGTGCCAAGTTTCATCCAGATTTACTGTAAAATTCCTCAAAAATTAAAGGATATTTTTATTCAAGTCAATACAGCCAATACACTACAATTATGTCAATTTCAAAGATTCATTAAAAATCATCCTTAGTAGTTGAGGTCCAACTTTCAACACATCCCTCCTCTGGGACACCTACTGTACCTGTGTGCCAGGTTTCATCCAGATTTACTGTAAAATTCCTCAGAAATGACAAGAAACTCATATTCAACGCAATAAAGCCAATACACTACAATTATGGAAATTTCAGAAATTCATTAAAAATCATCCTTAGTAGTTGAGGTCCAACTTTCAACACATCCCTCCTCTGGGACACCTACTGTACCTCTGTACCAAATATCATCCAGATTTACTGTAATAGTACTCAAAAATTAAAGGACATGTATATTGAATTCAATACACTTTCAACACAGTCTTACTCTGGGCGACCTACTGTACCTCTGGGCCAAGTTACATCTCAATTCACTGTAATCTTTATCAAAAATTGAAAGAACAATTATATGTCAATGCTGGCTGTGTGCCTTTCGAAGTGACACTAAGTAACAGAACCCAGGCACATCAGGGAATAATCCAAAAGGCGGATTTATTAAACAAAACCAACATACAAAACATCCCTAACCCATACTACATAACCTAAAAAGAAACAAAGGGACACTTAGAAGCACAAGAAAACAATACTGAAAGGGCAAGAGACACAGCCCAAACATAATCCACAACTAAAACACCAAAAGAACAAGTCATCCCACATAGCAGATGGGTCTTGCCTGGATCTGGTGTCAAGCCGGCACTGCTGGCTGACTTCTGGCATGGTAAGATGGCACTGTTTATGTGATGGCATGCCACATCTGGCCTGATTGGGTGAATGTGACATCGTTGTATAGAGCACTTTGAGTAATATGGGTGAGTAAAAGAGCGCTATATAAGAATCAGTCCATTCACTGTCTGAACAGAGTTTCGTCATGTTACTTTTGCACTATTATGTTCCAGCACATGTTGTTATTACATGGCTTACATGGCTAAGGTACACATTAGGCTGACATCAGGGGCGAGGGTTGAAACTGTTCTGGGCCAGCACAGGGCCAGCAGTGTGTCTGCAACTAGCCTTGTGCTGGCTCATGTGTGGCCCACACATGAACCAGATCTGGGCCACCATAGGGCCGTCATTCTTTGCGGTACGCAGGCCATGTGTGGGACAGATCCGGGCCATACAAATTTTGCTATGTGGGAGGAATTATGTAAAAATAGAAACATCATAAAAATGAAAATGAACATCAGTATGGCCATCATTATTTGCTTGGAAAGTCTAAAGTTCCATGGCTTTGAACAGCTAGAGAACGTAATGCCCAGCTTAGAGTGACTAAAAGTAACTTCTTTTTGTCACGGTTTGCCGGGGCAAGCTGTGTGGAATATGAAATAGGACCCAAAATGCGGCAGCTCTGGTGCAGATGAGTGTTTATTTACAGGGGTGTGAGTACAAACAGCGGTGGCGACAAAACATGAAACCGGAAACCTAAACTGGGTAAACTAATAAGACAAACCAGAATGAGGATGCAGGGAGGTCCGGAGAAATACATACGGGGAGACGCAGGGAGACCGAGGGGAAACAACACAGACGAACCAGCGATTACCAAGACAGAAAATACAACTTAAATACACTCAGAGAACACAGGGAGATTACACACAGGTGGGAGACACAGCTGGGAGTGATTAACATGACGAGACCAGGGAGGCAAACTGAAAACACTCACATAAGACGCAGACCTTCACAATAAAACAGGAACACACGGGGGGGAACAGGGTAAACACCAATTAGAGAACAGAACCAAAATCGCGAAGAGAAAACACAAAACTCTGGGTCAAAAGGACCCAGGATCATGACAGTACCCCCCCCTCAAAGGCTGGCCCCAGACAGCCCAACAAGAAACAAAACAGCCAGAAAAAACAGAAAACAACCCGACCAGGGCGGGCGGCGGGGGCCCAGGAAGGAGGGCTCGAAGCAAAACAAAACCGGAGCACCAGAAGGCCAAAAGACAAAAACAAAAAACTAGTCCAAAACCAAAAGAAACGAAGCACACCAGAACACAGGAAAAAACAGAGTCCAAAACAGAAGAGTTCAGGGGGCCGACAGCACAGGAGTCCAAAACAGTTCAGGGGGCCGGCCAGGGGGCCGACAGCACAGGAGTCCAAACAGTTCAGGGGGCCGACCGTGCGGACGGCAACGGCGGCGACGTGGACACAGTTCGGGGGGCCGGCCGTGCGGAAGGCAACGGCGGCCACTCAGGCGATGGCGGTCCGGGGGCCGGCCGTGCGGAAGGCAACGGCGGCCACTCAGGCGAAGAGGGTCCGGGGGCCGGCCGTGCGGAAGGCAACGGCGGCGACGAGGGAGACGATGGAGCAGTTCAGGGGGCCGACCGCGCAGAAGGCAACGGCGGTGACTCAGGCGATGGCGATCCGGACCAGGCGAGGCTGCAGAGGCTGGACTAGGCGAAGCACAGGCTGAAGCCGGACCAGGCGAAGCACAGGCAGAGGCCGGACCAGGCGAAGCACAGGCAGAGGCCGGACCAGGCGAAGCACAGGCAGAGGCCGGACCAGGCGAGGCTGAAGACACGGAGGCCGGGCCAGGCGAGGCTGAAGACACGGAGGCTGGGCCAGGCGAGGCTGAAGACACGGAGGCTGGGCCAGGCGAGGCTGAAGACACGGAGGCTGGGCCAGGCGAGGCTGAAGACACGGAGGCTGGGCCAGGCGAGGCTGAAGACACGGAGGCTGGGCCAGGCGAGGCTGAAGACACGGAGGCTGGACCAGGTGAGGCTGAAGGCCCTGGAGCTGCAGCAGGCGAGGATGATGATGGGGCTACAGCAGGCGGCTGGACGGGCTGAACGGGCCCCTCGGACCCTCCAGCGGAGGCAGGAGGCTGAACGGGCCCCTCGGACCCTCCAGCGGAGACAGGAGACGAAGGCCGGAGCGGTCCCTCGGACCCTCCAGCGGAGACAGGAGACGAAGGTCGGAGCGGTCCTACGGACCCTCCAGCGGAGACTAGAGACGAAGGCCGGAGCGGTCCCACGGACCCTCCAGCAGAAGTCACCACTAAGCCAGCAGTCATGGAGTCCTCTGGCAAACACGAAGGCAACTGGCGATGCACTGAGCACTGGCTCTGCCCAGGCAACGCTGACATGGTGCAGTTCTCAGGTGGCTGCATAAACTTCAGGGGTCCAGAATCAGCCGGGGACTGAGACCTAGCCTCTGGGGAAGCCCTGGAGCGGCAAACTGTGCCAATGGCGGCTGAACCATGAAAAGCACCTTGAGGTGAAATTAGACTTTCTCCCTGCATGGAGTGAATGAGTGAAACCGGTGATACTGGAGCCAGAGCTACGGGTAGC
The DNA here is from genome assembly GCF_963969265.1 of Rhamphochromis sp. 'chilingali'. NCBI lineage: Eukaryota > Metazoa > Chordata > Actinopteri > Cichliformes > Cichlidae > Rhamphochromis > Rhamphochromis sp. 'chilingali'. The sequence continues at coordinate 6,921,553 of NC_137946.1, forward strand.
GGGGGCACTGGAGCTACTGGGGCCTGCGCTACAGGCGGCACTGGAGCTACTGGGGCCGGAGCTACTGGGGCCTGCGCTACAGGCGGCACTGGAGACTGAACTGAGGGTGGCACTGGAGACTGAACTGAGGGTGGCACTGGAGACTGAACTGAAGGGGACACTGGAGACTGAACTGAAGGGGACACTGGAGACTGAACTGAAGGGGACACTGGAGACTGAACTGAAGGAGGCACAGGAGACTGAACTGAAGGAGGCACAGGAGACTGAACTGAAGGAGGCACAGGAGAATGAACTGAAGGAGGCACAGGAGAATGAACTGAAGGAGGCACAGGAGACTGAGCTGAGAGGAGCACTGGCTGCGGGGGAGCTAACCGAGCTGAGAGTGGCTGCGGGGGAGCTAACCGAGCTGAGAGTGGCTGCGGGGGAGCTAACCGAGCTGAGAGTGGCTGCGGGGGAGCTAACCGAGCTGAGAGTGGCTGCGGGGGAGCTAACTTAGCTGCCGGTAGCTGCACAGGCGATAAGCAGCTCGCGTTGACATCCGCCACACAAAACGCAGCCCCTGAATGAACAGTCATGCAGTCCGAAAATGAAAAAGAGTCCTCACTCACCACAGCCGGCGATTTAGAAGCCCGAACGTCCGGCTGTGGGGTGGCGCGCTTGCGGCGCGATCGGCGTTTCCTCCCCGCAGACGGCTCCGACGGGCCGGGCAAGATCACATCCGGCGAGTCGGGCAGCGAGGCAGGAGTGGCTGAGAGAAGGCGCGGTGTGAGCCGGAGAAAAGCCTGCATGGTCGGAGGAAGCGACTGCAGAAGCCATGGCAGGCCAGAAAAGAGCCGTTGTAGCCGACTTTCCACGGCACGACGAAGCTCCTCTGGAGGGTTCTCCAGCCATAGCCCGAGGAGAATCTCCACATTGTACGCAATGTCGTCCTGGAGCTCCTCGGACGGATTCACTGCCGCTGGGTCCATGGTGGCTGGTTCGTACTGTCGCGGTTTGCCGGGGCAAGCCGTGTGGAATATGAAATAGGACCCAAAATGCGGCAGCTCTGGTGCAGATGAGTGTTTATTTACAGGGGTGTGAGTACAAACAGCGGTGGCGACAAAACATGAAACCGGAAACCTAAACTGGGTAAACTAATAAGACAAACCAGAATGAGGATGCAGGGAGGTCTGGAGAAATACATACGGGGAGACGCAGGGAGACCGAGGGGAAACAACACAGACGAACCAGCGATTACCAAGACAGAAAATACAACTTAAATACACTCAGAGAACACAGGGAGATTACACACAGGTGGGAGACACAGCTGGGAGTGATTAACATGACGAGACCAGGGAGGCAAACTGAAAACACTCACATAAGACGCAGACCTTCACAATAAAACAGGAACACACGGGGGGGAACAGGGTAAACACCAATTAGAGAACAGAACCAAAATCGCGAAGAGAAAACACAAAATGCTGGGTCAAAAGGACCCAGGATCATGACACTTTTAACATTCTGTCATTCTGCTTCTATATCAAAAATCCACTAAAAATAGTCATTTGAAAAAAAAATATTCGCCACTTTTCATCAGTTTGGGTTCCTCTGTTTATAGCAATTTTTAGAAAAGAATCGAATACCTTTGTCACTATACAGTTGTACAGTGAGATACAGAGCATCTCCTACTCATTGCAAACATGCTGGGGGGGTGGCTCTATCCGCCTTAGTGCAGCTGCCATGCCATACTGTGATGCAGTAAGTTAGTAGACTCTCAATGGGCGAGTGGTGGAAGGTCAGCAGAGGATATTTGGGATGATTGCATTAAAGGCTGAGCTGTAGTCCATGAAGAGCATTCTGGCGTAGCTCTGCCGCTGTTCTAGGTGACTCAGCACCGAGTGGAGGGTGATGGCATCTTCTGTGAATCTGTTTGCAAACTGGTGGGGGTCGAATTCTGGGGGGAGGTAATCCTTGGTGTGCTGAAGGACTAGTCTCTCAAAGCATTTCATGATTACCGGTGTGAGGGCCACAGGACAATAATAGTTCAGGCTGGTGATGGGAGACTTCTTTGGCACTGGGATGATTGTGGCTGATTTTAGACAGGATGGGATGGCTGCTTCATCCAGTGAGAGATTGAAGATTCTGGTGAAGATGAGGGTGAGTTGGTGGGGACATGGTCTTAGCAATTTACCACATATTCCGTCTGGACCGGCCGTCTTCCTGGGGTTCACTGCTAGGAACACACATCTGACATCGTGCTCCGTTACAGTGAATGGAGTGGTGCAGGAACCAGGTGAGGATGAGGATGGGAGCAGGGCTGAGGCAGATGAATGCTGCTGTTGTGGTGTTTCCTCTGCTAGCTGCACACTCAGGTTTTCTGTTTTCACAGTTCTGCCTCTGTGGTTTATGATGTCTATTATTCCCTGCCACACCTCTTGTGTGTTGTTGCTGGACAGGTGGGACCCCTTTTCAGGTCAGCTCGAGCAGACCTGTACAGAGCTCTGTCAACAGACCTAAAGTCGGCATTGTGGTCTTTGAGGAGTGTGCAGACCTCACTGGTCATCCAGGGTTTTTGGTTTGGGAAAACCCGAATGCTTTTGTCCACAGTCACATTTGCAATACAGAACTTGATATAGTCCAGTACTGATCCTGTGAAAGTTTCTAATGCAATATATTATACTTTACCAATGTAACACTGCATGCCAAATCAATTTTGAAAATATCTGTGAATTTTGTATTGAAAAATGCAGGTATCTTTCAGATATATTTTTATGTTATCAAAAATGTATTAAATGTTACAAGAATGCAATAAAAAAATATAACCAAACAAGCTTAATTTACAGTTTGAAATACAGAACATAATGAAAATATATAAATAACTACCTATTAATCCCCATATCCAAGTATCAAGACGTGTAAAAACAAATTACATTGATAAGGTTTCCGAAAGAGACTCAGGCGTAGGCCAGGGTATTCCTTTAAGCGAAGAACAGTGCGTTTATTCACAGTGAACACAATCACCAAGTGGCTATATACAACGTGCAGGGGAAACGGGTCCGGGTCGCCAGGGTCCGTGGGAAACAGGGTTAGGGGGAAGGGTGCTCCACACTTTCTGTACAAAAGTTCCTCCTCAGTCACTCCTCTCAGAATCCGGTTCCAAAAAAACGATCTAAACACAAAATGTTGGGTTAGCGGGATAATTACAAAAGGCTCTGAAGATACAGGTTGGCAGATACACAAGTTTAACTGACGTTGATAGCTCAACGATCCAGCGAAGACTAGTGCAGACTCGCCATCTAAGTAGTGCAGTAATCAGCTGGGATCAGCGGCCGGTGCGGTGATGAGCAGGTGTGTGGGCCAGCAGCGGGAGCCCGCAATGAGCGTTGCTGCGGCGAGAGAGAGAGTGAGAGAGAGCAAGCAAACCACAAACATATTGCCCAATAGAGGATCGACCAGCGGGGCACAGGGACCATGACATACATTCTTTCCTCAGTTTCTATTAATAAGACTTAAATTTACATGAAATTATTCAAAATTATATACATTATTCATAAGGAGACAAAGAATTCAGAAACAACACGGAGAATGTCTTGATGCATGCTCAATCATCCAGGTTGATTCTGTTCATCTGGACGTAGCGTTTTCAATGGGAGAAAAGTTTCGTCACTCATCCAAGTGACTTCTTCAGTCTCAGCTGACTGCAGGTTTCCCTAATCTTATAATAATAATAATAATAATGGATTCCATTTATATAGCGCTTTTTGAGACCCTCAAAGCACTTTACAATTCCACTATTCATTCACACACGGGTGGAGGCAAACTACAGTTGTAGCCACAGCTGCCCCGGGGCAGACTGACAGAAGCAATGCTGCCATATCGCGCCATCGGCCCCTGAGGCCAACACCAGTAGGCAGTAGGTGAAGTGTCTTGCCCAAGGACACAACGACAGAGACTGTGGGAGCCGGGGCTCAAACCGGCAACCTTCCAATTACAAGACGAACTGCCAACTCTCATTATGCAATGTACTGTTTAAAAGAAAAATTTTTTTTTGCCTTGACAACATACATTCATCTTCATTTCAAATAAGTAGTTATTTTTCACACAGAGAGCAATACCATTCTCCAGCCTCTGCTGTCCAAAAGTACTCTGTATTCATCTGGAGGCACTGTGTGTGAAACCACTTTAAATAGCACTCATGCAGGAACAAAGCAATTGTATACAATGAAGTGAGGGAATGGAGCTATAAATAGATTAATATAGAGATATGAAAATAAACTTATATATAGACATAGGAACACAAGTTTTAACATTAATGTTTCTGGGATATAATAAACAATATAAGCATACAGGTGTCTAAGCAAACATTGTGGCATACAAAGTGAGAGAGTGCAGTGAGTCATGTTTATTCCTGTTCAATATGTGTCTAACACAAGTGGATGAATTAAAAAGTCTGACAGCAGCAGCAACAACAGGCAATGCCTTTTTGATGACTTTCTATCTGTTTAAACCTTTTTCTTTGATGCCTGTATCCCAGCTTGAAGAGTCCTGGACCCTTTTTATAGTCAGTGGGTGTGTAGGCAAACAACTCCGGCTTGTCACACAGTTGGATTTCCTGGTATTTGTAAAATGGCACTATCTACAAATCAGGACACATTAACTATGATATTAAAAAATGACATGATGACATAGTTCTTGGTCAGTTTACCAAGCATTTCTCAGTTTTGTTCTTTATAGTTCTGTTCATCATATCATTGTTTGTGAGTCCTGGATTATTTGATGATATGTTTACATTATGTATTCTTTTGTTTTCAGTTCCATATTGCTTTTAAGTGTAGTTCTTCTTCGGCGTTCCACAAGTGGATGGAACACTTGTGAAAACACTCTAGTGTTAAAGCCAGTCTTGTCTTCATGTCTGTTTATGGTTTTGTCTGTGTCAAGCTCGTGTGTCTTAGTCTGCGTTTTAGTTTGGTTGCCTCTTGTCTCTTTCTTGTGTTGAGTCTTACTTCCACTGTCTTCTTATTCCCAATGTATCCCTGCTGTGTTACACAGCTGTCTCCAATTCCCCTAATCGTCATCCTATTTATTCATTTTGCCAATCTCCCGGTCTGAAGTACATTATTCTATTCGATTCTATTCTATTCATACAGCACCAAATCGCAACAACAGTCACCTAAAGACACTTTATGTTGCTGGGTAAAAACACAACAATAATACAAAGGAAACCCCAACAATTTAAGTACCCCATATGAGCTAAAATTTAGTGTGAGTGGGAAGGAAAAACTCAATTTGAAGAGGTAGAAACATCTGGCAGAAAAAGGCTCAAGGAGAGACAGCCATCTACTGTGACTGGCTGAGGTTGATGAAAAGGAGACAGGACAACATATACACTGTGCAAGAGATACATACTAACAAATGATTAAATGCAGAGAGGTGTATAAACACAGAACGAGCAAAGAAGGAAAAAATTCATACATGATGGGAAGCCTGCAAGAGCCTAGGCTTATTGCAGCACAAATAAGGGAAGATTCAGGGTCACCTGATCCACTATAACTGTATTATTAGTCAAAACTGAGGGTTTTAATGCTAATCTCAAAAGCAGAGACGGGTGTTTGTCTTCTGAATTAATATAGAATAGAATTCAACTTTATTGTCATTTGCACATGTCACAGGTACAAGGCAACGAAATGCAGTTTGCATCCATCAAGAAGTGCTTTAGCCATGATATAGATATATTACAATATATATTAGCAATAATATAGGTATGTAAGTATATTACAGAAATTGGTCTATTATGGTATGTTACAATGTACACGGTATGAAGTATGTTATGAATATGCTATAATTATAAGTATGTACAGGCTGTAGTGAGTAAAAGCTATGTACAGGTGATGAAAAGGATATAAATATGAAAAACTATACAGAAATATGAGATATACAGCTATACAGAAATGTGAACTATGCAGGTTATAAACAGTTGTAGAATTAAAAATTATCGTATTGTACAGAATGATGTGAGCTGCATCCACAGAAGAGAGGCCTGAGAGATGAAGACTCTGATTCCCGTTGAACCTTAAAATTCTATAGGAACCACAAGTACACCTAATATTCCAAAATTAAAATCTGGATTTCAAAGCGAGTCAGTGAAGACAAGCAAATATGCTGTCTCTTTATAGTCCCTGTCATGAATCTCTCCGCAGCACTTTTGATCCATCAATATTAAACAATTATTGATGCAGCGGATTGAGATGAAACCTGGCCCACAGGTACAGTAGGTGTCCCAGAGGAGGAATGTGTTGAAAGTTGAACCTCAACTACTAAGGACGATTTTTAATGAATTTTTGAAATTGACATAATTGTATTGACTGTATTGAATTGAATACAAGTTTCTTGTAATTTCTGAGTAATATTACAGTAGATCTGGATGAAACTTGGTACAGAGGTACAGTAGGTGTCCCAGAAGAGAAATGTGTTGAAAGTTGGACCTCAGCCCTCCTAGCTGTGGTTTCGAGTGGAGAAGGGGTCCAGCGGCAGGGAGACACTGCTTTTACCCCTCTGTTGCGAACCATTGCCATAAGTTACCGGTTGCAGTTCCGGGTCAAGCCACCTCGTTTCCAGAGAGTCGTAAACACGACTGTCGGCCCCGAGGCAGCCATGATAATCAGAGAGGAAATAAAGGCGCTATTGCAGAAAAGAGCAATAGTGGAGTGGTCCCTGCTTCGGATTCAGACAAAGGTTGGTACAACCGTTATTTTGTTGTTCCGAAAAAAGGGGGAGGGCTTCGTCCTATCCTAGACCTGCGAGTCTTGAACACGTATCTAAGAACGTACAAGTTCAAGATGCTAACCCTCGACAGCTCTTGAATGCAGTTGGCCCGGGAGATTGGTTTGCAACAACCTGAAACACAGGCAGTTTCTGAGGTTTGCATTCGAGGGCGTAGCCTACAAATACCGGTTGCTGCCGTTTGGGTTATCGCTCGCTCCTCGCACCTTTGCGAAATGTGCCGAAGCAGCGCTAGCGCCCCTCAGAGAGAGACGCATCCGCATCTTAGCCTACCTAGACGACTGGGCTCTCATAGCTTGCTCCAGAGAGCAGGCAGAGACACAGCTGTCACTGGTTCTGTCACACATTCAGACACTGGGGTTCTCTGTGAACTTTCGAAAGAGCTCGCTAATCCCGAGTCGGCAGATTTCTTTCCTCGCTTTGGAAATATGCTCGCTTTCCAGCCGCGCATATTTGTCGGAGCACAGAGTGGCCGCATTTCATCACTACCTCGCTCAGTTTCAGCTGGGATGCAGACTACGTTTCCAGACGATATTATGGTTGTTGGGCATGATTGCATCTATGACAGTCGTATTGCCACTTGGACTGTTAAAAATGAGACCGTTTCAACGCTGGACTCTCTCTCACCATCTGTGTGCATCGCGTCACCTCCAGAGGAGGCTGAGGGTAACCGCGTCTTGCGTGCTAGCCTTGGAGGGAGGCTGCTGCATCAGGGCTCTCGGATTTGGAGGGCGTTTTTTCCTAAGGTGGTGTCCACAGATGCTTCCCTAAGAAGGTGGGGAGCGCTGTGCATCAGTGAGAGGGATCTGGTCCACAGCCCAGCACGAGCTGCACATCAACCACTTAGAGCTGTTAGCAGTGTTCTTAGCTCTAAAACATTTCCACCCAGTCCTGGAGGGCTAGCATGTCTTAGTCAGGACGGACAATTCAACAGTGGTGTCTTAGATAAACAGGCAGGGAGGAACACGCTCTCTTCCTCTGTTGAAGCTGTCTCGCTCTCTGCTGTTATGGTGCAGTGTTCTTTTTCTGTCTCTATGAGCCAACCATGTCCAGGGCCACCTGAACCTGGGGCTGGACCTTCTTTCCTGGGGGGGTCCTCTGGTGAGAGAATGGAGGTTACACCCTTTAATAGTGGCTCAGATTTTCAGGGTAATCAGGGTAAGCTTCCAGGGTAAATACTCACTGCCCCCTGTTCTTCTCCATAATCGACCACGATGCATATCTCCAGTTCTAGAGAGAGTGCGTCGGCAGTCTCTCTCTCTGATTCTAGTGGCCCCTTGGTGGCCCACAAGATTGTGGTATGCCGAGATAATCAGCCTGCTAGCAGCCAGTCCTTGGCAGCTTCCTCTCCACAGGGACCTCCTCTCTCAGGCAGGAGGAGAAGTGGTTCATCCGCACCCAGATCTGTGGCGCCTTCATGCTTACCTGCTGAGAGGTTAAACTTGATTGCTACAGGTTTGCCACCTAGTGTGATAGCGACAATTCAGAGCACTAGGGCCTCATCTACTAGAGGCTTGTACGCTTGCAAATGGCGAGCCTTCGAGCAATGGTGCCAGGACTACCACACTCTCCCATTTCAGTGCTCTATTGTGGATGTTTTGACATTCCTGCAGGAGCTGCTGGATAAGGGCCTTTCATTTTCGACAATTAAGGTTTCTTTAGCAGCTAGATCTGCTTGTCATATTGGCTTTGACGGGGTGACACCAGGTGCACATCCCCTTGCCATACGTTTTCTGAAAGGTGTTCGCCGGCAGAGACCCGTGCTTAAGTCGATTGTCCCTGCTTGGTGCTTGTCTTTGGTGCTGGAGGCCCTTTGTAGCCACCCGTTTGAACCCACTGAGTCTGTGGATATGAAATTTATTTCATATAAGACTGCATTACATCTTGCTTTGGCTTCGGCAAAGTGAGTGGGTGACCTTCATGTGCTGTCTGTGCATCCCTCCTGCACGCAGTTCTCTCATCATGGCCACAAGGTCGTATTGCGTCCAAATGCTGCCTATTTTCATGCCTGCATCTTATAGCTCAATGGAGTTTGACTTGCTGAGCTTTTGCTCCCCTCCTTTTGCATCTGAGGAGCAGAGGAGGATGCATTCTCTTTGTCCAGTGCGTGTACTACGCACCTACATTGAGTGCACTCAGAGTGTGTATTTATGGGACCATCTGTTTGTCTGCTTCACTAATCCAAATAGAGGTAGAGCTCTGTCTAAACAGAGGCTGTCCCACTCGATTATGGAAGCTATCTCACTGGCATACGGCACCAGAGGTCATGTGTTGTACCTCATTCCTCTCCTTCAGGGAACAGAAGTTATAAAAATAACTGTTCGTTTGACCAGGTACCAAAATTCTGGCTCTTTTTAGAGAACCGTTTCTTTCGGCTCGACTCACTAAAAAGAGCCGGCTCTTTCAGCTCCCAAGTGGCTCTTCAGGTTGTTTTATTGCTTTAATTAATTTATTATCAACAACAATAGAAAATTATGCACAAAATGAACTACTGATGTAAAAAATTTATTTTTATTTATATATGTTTATTATATAACTATTCTTTTATTTATTCAAACCACACAAAATGTAAAAAGACACAGCTGAGACACCCACATCTACATTATTCTGCATTATTCAGAAATCAGATACGAGATTTAGCCGAGCCATTAGGCTTGAACCATGAAAAGGACTGAACAAGTGGGTTAGCTAATCTCCAAGGATCTATTAGGCTTAACTCTAAACAGAAGTTGTGTAAAAATGAACTTATATGATGGGATTGGAATTTAGAGTGTGATCTATCAAGCCATTTGTCATAAACCATATTGAAATCTCCTCCTAATATAAGATTGTTTGTGGAGTATTTGTGAGATAGTTCTTTTAGGTGATTGGCTATTTCAGTTAATAAAAGTTTGTTCTGAGCAACATTGTTGTAACCATAAGCATTACATAAAATCAGAAAGCTATTATCCACTTTGAGTACAAAAATTAGCCAATGTCCAGATTGCCTTTCCTATGAGTATCAATTTTATTATGAACGTTTTTAAATAGTAAGGCTACACCAGCTGATTTGTTAGTACTGTGACAAATATAAATAGTAGTACTCTATAAAACTGGGAACACTGAATCCCTTAAAATTGAATTCACAAAGTGCAAATGACCTCTAATAAAAATTATTATAGTAAAGTACCAAATAGGTAATATAAACAGTAAGTATTGAGCCTGCCTTTTTAAAACTTTTGGCATTCTTAAAGTTTGGTTGAAGAAAGTAACTTATTTAGTATTGTTAGCAAAACACATTGTACTCATAGAGTAATGTGTGAATAGCTGGACAGTCACCCAGGGAATACCCGAACTCCGCTGATGTAACCGGCGTGCCCTCGGTAGTAGACGTTCTTCCCTTCAGCTCTGGCTTGCTCCATTTTGGGCCAAAATGCAGCTCTTTCCTCCCAGTCTAGTTTGGAGAAATCTTCCTGGGTGTGCAAGGAGCTAGATGCCTCCTCCTCCAGGAATTCTTGGTCAGATTTCCAGAAAGTGTCTCTGTAGTGGTGAACTGAACTATTATTTGTTGAGGATTGCCCGCTTCTTTTTTCACAAGGCGATGGTGGGTGTCCACAGCGTTGCCGAGTGAAGAAGTGAAGAAGCCCAATGTGGCACGATCTTAGCTAAGATGTCGATAACTTCTTTGCTTCTTCGTCGTTTTTTTCTTTTCAGTGTTGAATTTTCAAGTTCCAGCGACGCATGTATTGTTCTAGCCCTTGTGATCTCCACGGGTCATTTTTGTCCTCTAAAGAAATCTTTTGCTATCAAAAATGTGTTTTTTATTCATCAAATGGTCTGAAAATAACAGAAGTTATTCATTACTATACTATGAATGATTGGAATAAGTTTTAAGTAATTTGATTTATTTATGTGGTTTTTATTGAATTTTATAACATTGGTGGTCCTTGTAGGACAAAAATGACCCCAAAGTACAAAGTGTTGCAAAGAGCCGTATTTTCACACCATACTGCTTTCAAACATCTTTGATCTTGGATCACTGATGTGTGGGGTCAAGCACTGGTCATAACAACCACAACAGGCAGCACAATGAGGAGGCAGGTGCTCTATATTCAATGAAATTTTATTTATACAGCACCAAATCACAACAACAGTCGCATCAAAGTGTTTCGTATTGTAAGGTAGACTCTACAATAATACATACACAGAAAGTATGCTCAAAAGCTTCCATTGCACTGGAGATTTGCATACTTTGATGAGCATACTTTTTTTTACCATGTTGTGCAAAGCAATGACCAGTAGGACAAAGCACATATTGTCCTCTAGTATAATGAGGAGGGAGAATCAATGTTCAGGAAGATCCAGGGTTAGAAGATATAGAAAATATTGTCAATATTTAGAGCACATGCTACCCTTTCTCTGAAAAAGCACATCAGCCACCTGCAGAAGTGGAAGAAGGCTATGAAGTGAAGGAAAGTGATGAAGAATCTGAACTATGTTCAAGTAGGTTCTCAGGCATCCAGGACATGGTAGTCTGAGGAGCTTGGAGAGAAAGTGACTGGGCTTCTTGAAGTTTCTTGAATTTTCAGAATGTGAAACTGAAATAGAAGATGTGTCAGAGGACTACACATCATCCATTTCAATTATGATGAAGACAAAGAATCAAGCAGGAAAGAGGAATCAGCTGAGACAGAGGAATATTTGCAGTAACGTGAGGAAACACTGATCTGGTCTTCTAACCTTCCCAGTGACAGACAATGCATGACTCTCTCATGTGCCTCAGAGAAAGATGATCTACCACAGTCCAAGCACATGTGCCAGGTCCCATACTCCTTCAGTGGCTTTTCTACTCGAGTACTGAAAGCATTATACACAGTGTATTCTGCTTGTATTCTGCTTTTTAACGTTCACGTGCCAATGGATGCATCAGAGACCAAGTTGGGGTTCAGTAACTTGCCCAATGACACCTTGGTAAGAACTCCAGACTAGAGCACACAGAGATTGAACCAACAACCATCCAATTAGCAGATGACCTGCTCTACAGCCAACTCGATGACGAACAAGGAGGGACAACGAGAGAGGAAGAAAAATGGACCGAATGCAGCTGTAGGTAGAGCTGGGCGATATGAGATTTTTCCATATCACGATATGTTTTTTTCATTTCAGGCGATAACGATATCTATCACGATATAAGCCAAATAACTAAATTTGTAAGATTTAAATGTGCCGTTGCTCACAAGTAAAATGTGAAATAATCAGCCGCTTGTTTTGATTTAAATATTTATTTCCCATAATAAGTTAAACAGGGCAGATGTACTTAAGGAAAATGAGACTTCAGTTTCAAATAAATAAAGGCAAATATTGCAAACTAAACAAAAAGCAGCCACTAAAGCGTTTAAGTTTGAAAATAGAACAAACAAAACAGACTACTAAATTGTCACTTCCACTTAGAAACAAAATATTAATTCTAAAAATAAATCTTAGTTTTTTTTACAGAAGAACAGACAAAATTGACTAACTTTTGTCAATATCAAATGAACTGAGAACTAAAAGGAAATTCTCACTCTCCTTGTTGTATAGCTGAGCTTTTCCAACAGTTTTAAAATAAAGATGCTAACAGAACATTCTTTAAATCCTAGGTACACATCCAAGGTGCAACACACACACACACACACACACACACACACACACACACACACACACACACACACATATATATATATATAAACTTTAGTCTGAAAAAAGCCTACAGGTTGTGGGACAGGAAGACAAGTCTATCCACTGCTTCAGGCTTTAAAGCGGCCCTGTGGCAAGTCACAATATTACCCCCTGTACTAAATACCCTCTCAGAGGGGCTGCTGGTTGCGGGGATGCACAGGTAGCGCTTTGCCAGGCAGCTAACTCTTGGGAAGCTTCTGTCGTTGATTTTCCACCACTCAAGTGGGTCCATTTCACTGTCTGCATCAGGTGCCAGCAAGTACTTTTCAAGCTCCTTTTCAACTGTCTCTTTCTCAGTGAGCCCTGTGCTGGTGGGGTGGGATTTCTTAAAGAAACTGCCCAGTGACTTTCTCTGTTTCTTCTGGGTTGGTAGTACTGCAGCAGCTCCACCATCTTCTGTTTCCTCCGTTCCAGCTGAAGTGGATGGGTGCTCAATTTGCCCCAACATCTCATACACTGCTCTCATTTTGATGGCATCAACGTGTTCTGCATTAATGTATTGTACTTTGAAGCGCGGATCTAGCAGGGTTGCAACATCAAGCAGTTCATTTGTAATCTGGTCATTGTACTTTTCATCAAGGTATGTCATGACTGTCATCTTAAGGTCTTTTGTAAGTTGTGTTTCATCCTCAGATGGTTTCAGAATCTGTGTTCTGAAAAGGTGAAGCATCGGCTTGAGGTAGGACACACTCACGTAACACTCTCCAGAAAGTGAATCTGTGAATTCCAGTAGTGGGTTCAGGGCCACATGCACAGACTCCAGAACATCTAGATCTTGCCAGGAAGGAACCAAGTGCCTGGTCTTCTTATCTGCACTGAGGACCTGAGAGATAGCTTTATGTTGCTCCAGAACCCTCCCAACCATTTTTTGGCGTGAGCCCCACCTGGTGGGCGACTCTGTCACTAACTTGTGCTGGGGTAGGTGAAGCTCCTCCTGAGCAGCAGCCAATTCCCTTTTCTTCTTCCAAGAGAAACTGAAGGTGGCCACCACTCTCTTACACACGGCCACAGCTCGCTCCATCCTCTTGTCTTTGCCGGCTTTTTCTGTGGATAAAAAGGTAAATAATAGCACATATTAACCTCAGAATTTAATTTAAGATTTTTGATTTTTTTTTTCCAGTCACAAATAAATTTCACTGCCCTGAAAACACATTTACTTGCTATGATTTAAATTTTGCTGACAGACTGACCAAATTTTTTTTTCTTATATTTAAAAAGGTGACAGAGGCTGGTGTTATCAACATCATTGTTTGACGTTTTCATCACTTGTTCTTTTTGTCTTGAATTGCCCCATTTGGTGGAATCATAATTTAATGTTCTTTATAGGAAAAAGAGCTGAGGTTCTGTATTAGCCAATTGGGATCCTGATAGAACCCCAAAATTCTAAATTTTATTTGGCACATTTTGTCAACTTGATTTACACTGAAGAGTGACTGAATATTTGCCTATTATGCATGCCAACAGCAACTATTACCTCAAATAAATAGGCTGACATGAAGAATATTCTTTCTGATGTTTATTTTTTAACAATAACCATTGAAGTGATTTAGATCTCTAGCTTTTAATATGTTTACATGGGCTCAAAAACACAATTAAAAGAGGCATTTTTAATTTTATTCTGCTTCCCAACTTACCGATAGCTGAGTGAAGTCGATGTCTGAAGCACTGCAGCCGGGTCCAGTTATTCAGGGATGTGGCCTTCACTATATTTGTCCCACTATCGGTTGTGATGCAGACTTGTTTGTCTTCACTCAGTCCCCAGGATGCAAGCGCTTCTGACAGTCCTAATGCAATTACTTCACCCGTGTGGTCGTCGGGAAGGTAGGCAGCTTGAAGACATTTGCTTTTCAGATTCCAGTCTTGGTCGATATAGTGGGCAGTAAGGCTAAGGTAAGGTTCTGACGTGCGACTTGACCACATGTCGGATGTAGTAGCGAAGAACGATACAGTTTGTAGCTCCTTCTCAACAGCCTCACGGCACTCTCTATATAGCGTTGGAAGCGCTATCTGAGAGAAATGTTTACGTCCAGGGAGTTGGTAACGAGGATCCAGTACCTTAATTAGCTGCTTGAATCCTTCATTTTCGACCGTGTTTATTGGTAGCATGTCTTTAGCAAGACAGTAGGCTATGGCATTCGTTATGTCGCTATGTCTCTTAGCTTTTTTGTCATATGGTAAGACGCTGGAGAAAGCCGACTCAATTGACTGTTGCTGCTTCGCAGGGATTCCCCCGGTTGTTTTTGATGACAAATTAGCACTTTCAGTCAGAGATTGAGCGTGCTCTTGTGGGTGGCACTGCTTCAGGTGATGAAACAGGTTAGTTGTATTTCCAGTCTTGGTGGGAACATGCTGTCGGCACAACTTACAGTGCGTGCTACTCTGTTTTTTGTCAGACTTCAAATAGCCGAAATATCTCCACACTACGGAACTTTTCCGGCCCTTCCTTTCGACAATCTCTTCGGCATTCGAGCCGTCATCTGTGTTCTCTTCCGTTCTCTCGGTTGATTTTTCTCTACTTGGTGCACTCGTTTTCTCCATCACCCAGTCGACACGGCGGTTAGCTGCTAGCTGCTTCGCAAACAAATACGCACGTGCGCCTTGGCACTTGTGCTGTACGTAACAAGTCACGTGACGTGACGCTGCGGCTGTGATTGGTTCGGCTCTGCGCTACTTAATTTGGATTGGCTGACTTTTTTTTTTTTTTCTTTTTTTTTTTTAAGAGGACAAGAGCGGCGAGGTCTATCGCGATAGTTTAATTTCTCTATCGAGTAAAAGTTATATCGCGATACATATCGTTATCGTTATATCGCCCAGCTGTAGCTGTAGGCATATGTGGGTGTGTTGATTCTTACTGCCGTGCATCCAGTAGAGTCGCTACGGCCAGTTTATGACATCCTGAGTCTGGTAGAGAAGTTTTAAAGGTGACACAAGATTAATGATAGAAGCACAAAAAGGACATAATTTCTTGATAAAGACACAATAGATGATCATCGTTCATGACACAAACGTGCTCCCATTTGAGGTGTATGGTGTGTGTTGGTGTTGACTTGACTTGAAACACAAGTGGGTGTTTCTCCTGCTGTGATGTAAGATCCTGGTATTGATGTGACTGTATGAGCACCAAGTCCCCTTCAAAGGACTCTGTCCCCTCCAACAGAACATCCAAGTAAACCAGGGAACTTTGAGACAAAAACATGGGCAGCATGTGATGCAGGTCCAGCTGTACATGGAACATGCTAGTGTGCGATGGCAAACCGTCTGTCCTGCAGTCAGGAAACGTGAGTTGTCCCTAACATTGCAGGTTTTCAAAAGAAAACAATCACCTGTAACAGCTTGTTTACTGTATATGCCTCTTGGCCTGCAACTGCAGAAAGAAAGCTGTCCATGATGGGACCAGTGCAAAGGAATAAACCTGAGCTTCCTCCTGCACTTGGGTCAAATATGGACACGCCTTTGTCCTCATGAAAGTTTGCCTTCACTCAGACTCATGCCCTGCTGTTCCTACCATGCCAAAATATAGAAAACTGTCAGGCAATGAGTTGGAATAAAATTGAATAAAACCTTGAAACACAGAGATGGATGATATTTTATACTTGTTGCTTTATAAACAGTGAAAGCAAACGGGGTCATTTTTGAGCCCTGAGGACCACAGGTGTGATTATGTGCTGCCATTTAAAATTTATAAATGGTTCAAAAAAAGAATTCTCACTAAAGTTCAACATACAGCACTCTGTATGTTGAACTTTAGTGAGAATTTTTTTTAAATATTTAATTTAATTAAATATTTAATTTTCTTGTTTTATTTTCGCTAAAAAACAGGGTGTATTTTTTGTAAACAAGGTCTGGTGGCCCTTAAATGTAAAATGTTGGGTAAATTATGTGTTAATGTGTTGGTCTTAAGTAAAACTAAGGTGTAACACTGAATTGATTGACAATTTATACTTTTTACTTTAAAAAAACAGTCAAATGAAGTGGGGTCATTTTTGACCCCTGAGGACCACAAGTGTGATTATGTGCTGCCATTTAAAAAATTTAAATGGTTCAAAAAAATAATAATTCTCACTAAAGTTCAACATACAGCACTCTCTAGTTATTCAGATAGTCAAAATTATCTAAATAATTAAATATTTAATTTTCTCAATTTGTTTTCACTAAAAAAACAGGGTTTATTTTTTGTAAACAAGGTCTGGTGGCCCTAAAATGTAAAATGTTGAGTAAATTTTGTGTTAATGTGTTGGTCTTAAGTAAAACTAAGGTGTAACACTGAATTGATTGACAATTTATACTTTATACTTTAAAAAAACAGTCAAATGAAGTGGGGACATTTTTGACCCCTGATGAACTGCATTGTATGCAAATCGGGAGGACATCACAAGGGCTAGTTCCAACATTCTCTCCTGCAGCTCCGTATTTTCTTTGTTGAAAGCAGACATGCCTTTTTCCAAACCAGATAGTTTAGCTTTAGCTTCGCGGTCAGTGGCTGCGGAGCTCTTGGAGGCTACCGCTGACTTAGCTGAAGCTTCTGCTTTTTCCCATGTCATCTTCTTCTCTTTTAAATGGCAGATTTGGTCCATTCAAAAAAGTCTCAGTCCTTGTGTCCTTGGGCAAGACACTTCACCCGTTGCCTACTGGTGGTGGTCAGAAGTCCCGGTGGCACTAGTGTCCGGCAGCCTTGCCTCTGTCAGTGCGCCCAAGGGCGGCTGTGGCTACAAAGTAGCTTGCTATCACCAGTGTGTGAATGTGTGTGTGAATGGGTGGATGACTGAACGCGCTTTGGAGTCCTTAGGGACTAAGTAAAGCGCTATACAAATACAGGCCATTTACCATTAATTGGATCAATAATTTCTTCTGAGTAGCTGGAGATTCAAAATGTTATTCCCCAAGGAAGTAGTATTAGTCCTGCTTTGTTCAACATTCGTGTGCATGGCATGGTTAGTAGGGTGGGAAAAGAGTTTTGATGTTACTCTGTTTGGAGATGATGGGGCCATTTAGAAACGAGGAAGAAACTTTCTGTCTATTTTCTCTCAAATTCAGAAAGCTTTTGGAATAAGTGTTTGTGTTTAGATACCTGGCAGTATCAGAATGTTGATGATATATAGAGCCAGCATAAGATCTGTCATTAATGGAAATATTTGAAATGCCTTTAAAAATGATGAGATATAAACTTGGGCTTAAGTATTTGTTACCGGCACCAGACCTAGGGGAATCTGGACCGGCAGCAAGCGGCACACAGGCTAGGGAGCACTGCGTAGCTAAATATGAGCAAACTGTGGATTAACAGAGAGGACACCGAAGTTAGCGTCTTGCTCAGGCCGGAGCTCATTTATTTCTACATATACAAAATACAAATCACACTAGACCATACATTCTTCCCATAAAATAACAGAGTTGATAAACATAAATAAAGTTAGAAAAAGCATTATCTCAAAAGCAAAATAAATACAAACTAATTCAAAATGACTTTACATACTCACAACTTAAACAAAACACTCGCGGCTAAAGCATAACAACATACCAAAATAACCCATCTCACATTCACACAACCTTTCCCCACATTCGCGCCATATACGCTATTACTTTTGAACATGGCGTCCCCTGAACGCAACACAACATGGCGGCAGACGACTGCAAACATTGTTTCACCAATAAAAAGCTTTGCCCTTAATACATGTACTCAGTACTGCTTGGCTAACACTAAAACAAACAATACAACACATTTTCGGAAGTCACAGGTTGCCACTGTCATAGCATATACTTATAGTGCATTATGCCGATGATACACTAATACTCATTACAACAAAATACCACAAAACAACATCATCACTATCATCTCAAAATATAGCCGAACAGTTGTTACTCAACTTGCATGACATTTAGAACCAGTTTGGTAACATAAAAGTTTGTTTGTCAGTACCTGTGGATTAATAGAGAGGACACCGAAGTTAGCGTCTTGCTCAGGCCGGAGCTCATTTATTTCTGAGCTGCGCATGCGCAGAGCCTATAGCTAGAGTCTCTCTGATAGTTCCACAGCAGTGCAAGAGCACCATCTACTGGCATAATGAAATATAACCATGGTCTGGCAACACATAACAATGTCAAAATAAGTCACAATAATAAACAAAAAATAAGGGGGTAATTGGTTTTCTTACAAAAATAAACACGTAGCTTTTCAACCTGCTACATATTTGATGAAAATGAAAGGACAAAATGAAGTTGTTCCAAACAAAACACCAACTAAAGCCAAAGTTGGCTCTGGTGCAAAGTTATAATTAATAGTGTTAATTAAAACTCTTCCTGAGCTAAAGTAGCTCATGTTTCAAGTAGTTGTCAGCAACTTTGCAGTTTGAGACAAGCATGGCATTTTCACTGGTAGTTCCTGTCACTGATGTCCAGAATGAAAATGTTAAAGAGCTTTGGCCTGCTGTGGTCGTGGCTATTAAAACGGCATCCTTTGTTGCACTGAACATGGTAAGTACAAGTTCTTCATGTTGAAATAATTTGGTTTCTACGAGGTTTCAAATAAAATCAAATCACTTTTATCGTCACTGTTACTGTTTCTCATCACTTTAGATGCACAGTTTGTAATGTGGAGGTTTGCAGAAAATTTGGGAACAGGAAGTCTTTGCTGGCTGAGTAAGTAAAAGTCTTTGTGAGCTGAAGTAGTGTATTAGTAGGTTGTGCAAGAAGCCTTGGGAAATAGATGCTTGTCGTTTTCTCTGACTCTTGTAATATTTCAGATCCACTGAGGACAGATACAAAGCTATATATCATGCAACCCGGTCCCGCTCCATCCTCTTGTTGGGAATCGGATGCTACAAGAAACTGGATCAAAATGTGCAAAAATGATACTTAGAGTAGCTTAAATGTTGTCACGTACTGCACATTAAACCAGTTATTACACAGTACTCATAAGTGTAACATGCTGGTACAGCAGTGCCAGTTAGACTGTTGATACACAGAGTTAAATAACGCTATTAGATCTTTGTGTATTACATTACAGAAACTGCCACTGCAGACTTCACAAATGTAACAGGTGATCAAACGCATCCTCATTCTCTTCCCCCAGCCTGCAGACTCGTACCTAGTCCAGGTGTATAACCTCACCATTCTGTGTTCAGAGGAGTACATCATAGAGCACCAGTCAGTGCATTTCCTGGTGCAGCACGGATTTGACATCAGCAAGCAGTATGGCCACAGAAGCCATACTGCTTGTTCACAATTACCACTGGCCATAAGCCAGTGGTAATTGTGAACCAGAGGGCAGGGATCGCACTAAGGTGAAACACAGACAACCAGTTCACAAATGATAATGAAATAGAAAGGCGTGACATGCAAAAAAAGCCCTTTTTTTTCTCTGTCAAACCTGTAAGAGAAGCACTTTGCGCTCCAATCACAAAATGGCATATAAAATGGGAACGGAAAGCGATATTGATGTGCTTGAAAAACTGACCATTCCAACGAGTTGCTCTACATACCTGTGGGTTTTTGTGTTTGTAGATCCTAAGTTGAGGTCAATAGAGTTAAAAACAGTTATTTTTCTTTCTCTCCAAACTGACTGAAGAAATTAAATAGGGAGTGAATGGGAGCTCAGGATGGCATTCCTCTGAAACAAATGGCACCAGTTCATAAAGCATCAGACGTGTAGAAAAAAACAACCCCCCCCCCCAAAAAAAACAAAAAAAAGATACAGTATATATATATATATATATATATATATATATATATATATATATATATATATATATATATATATATATATATATATATATATATACATATATCTTTCAGGTCAGTTCCGGATCGTTGAGTGTGAGAAGAACTGACCTGAAAGATAGGATCATGGCCAAGCTTGGAACCTGGACCCCCCGTAGCTGGTTACCAAGATTGCGTGAAGTACCCTCAGAAGGTCTGCTAGATGATGCTAATGCAGCACTACGGACGATACCTACAGCCACGATTACCGACACTAACAAGTTGATCTACAATACGGCAGCCATGATCAGTGAGATGCTTGGCTACAAGTTGAACAGCCACAAGGGGCAGTACCCTCCATGGAGAAGGAGGCTAGAGGCTAAGATCAAGGTAGCACGGAGGGAGGTTAGCTAACTATCGGAGTTGCAGAAAGGCGCGATGTGGAAGGTGCCTAAGAAGTACAGGAAACTGTCCATACCTGAATCCTTGGAAACTGCCAAGCAAAGACTCACAGCCTTGGCTGGCCGCTTGAGGAGGTACACCAGAGAGATAGAAGGCAGGAGAATAAACCAGCTGTTCTCCACAGAACCAGCCAAGGTATACTCTCAGTGGCAGGGGAACAATATGAGAACAGCACCACCAAGGCTGGAGGCAGAACAATACTAGAAGAGCATATGGGAGAAGGACGCAACCCATAACGGCAATGCTCAGTGGCTAGTGGATCTGAGTGCAGACCACAGCGACCTCCCCGAACAGGGTCCAGTAACCATCACAGTGGCAGATATACAAGAAAGGGTCTCCAGTATGAAGAGTTGGACAGCACCAGGCCCTGACATGGTTCACGCCTACTGGCTGAAGAAGCTGACTGCACTCCACGAGCACCTGGCAGCACAAATGAATCAGATGCTAGTTGACGAGAGACACCCAGAATGGCTAACCGAATGCCAAACAGTCCGGATCCCCAAGGATCCCCAGAAGGGACCGGTCCCCTCCAACTACCAACCAATAACCTGCCTCAGCACCACGTAGAAGCTCCTGTCAGGCATCATAGCGGCTAAGATGAACAGGCACATGGGTCAATACATGAGCGGGGCACAGAAAGGGATGGGCAAGAATACCAGAGGCGCAAAACACCAGCTACTGGCAGACCAAGCAGTCAGCCGAGACTGCAGGACCAGACTGACCAACCTGTGCACTGCCTGGATTGATTACAAGAAGGCCTATGACTCAATGCCCCACACCTGGATCCTGGAATGCCTAGAACTATATAAGATCAACAGGACCCTGAGAGGCTTCATCAGGAACTCAATGGGGATGTGGCGGACCACACTAGAGGCCAACCTCAAGCCCATAGCACAAGTCACCATCAAGTGTGGGATCTACCAAGGAGATGCTCTGTCCCCACTGCTGTTCTGCATAGGCCTTAACCCCCTCAGTGAGATAATTGACAAGACTGGCTACGGATACCGACTATGGAATGGAACAGTTGTCAGCCTGGATGACATCAAGCTGTATGCCAAGCGTGAACGAGACATCAATTCACTGATCCACACCACCAGGATATACAGCAAGGACATCGGAATGTCGTTCAGGCTGGAGAAGTGTAGTCGGATGGTAACAAAGAGAGGGAAGGTAGTCAGAACGGAGGGGATCAAACTACCAGAAGGCAACATTGCAGACATAGAGGACAGTTACAAGTACCTGGGGATCCTGCAGGCGAATGGGAATCATGAAGAGGCCGCTAGAAAAGCTGCAACCACCAAGTACCTGCAGAGGGTCAGGCAAGTCCTGAGGAGTCAGCTGAATGGTAAGAACAAGATCCGGGCTATCAACACCTAGGCCCTGCCCGTGATCAGGTACCCTGCTGGGGTAATAGGCTAGCCAAAGGAGGAGATAGAAGCCACTGACAAGAAAAGACAAGACAAGAAAGCTCCTTACCATGCATGGAGGGTCACCCCAAGTCCAGCACCCTGACGCTGTACGCTAAGCGGAAAGAAGGGGGCCGGTATAAATGACCTCATTAATATTTGGTAAAGTGTTTTGTAAACTTATGAGTGACTATTATATTGTTGGAGTGAATGCTTTTATTTTGAAAGTCACAGAGCGACAAGGTGCCGTAAATCAAGTGGCGTAAACCATATGGCAGAAGCGCGAGTTTTAATGCACAGAGAGAAGGTGTGCTCTATGGTTAATGGACGGGAATGGGAAAAAGAACAGCTATTAAGGTGCAACACTGAGTCGAAAGCAGTTTCTTAGCACCTGGTTGATGAGGGAACAAGGTTTGTAACAAAGTTTGTCCTGTAGATATGTATTTTGTTGTTTTACGGAGCATATAGCTGCTGACCGCTACTAAGCATAAAGGCTAAGTTTTCACCCACTAGAGGGCGCTAACGTACCTCGTCATGTTTAGGCAGCGATGCAACGCTCTCCCTGTTATATGCAATAATTTACAAGTTTTAGTGTTATTTGTTATGTAAGGTAAGGAGAATTAATTTGTGATTAATGAATAAGTCAAAAGGTTAAAGGTAACACACTGTTTGATTTACTAATAGTCTTTTATTCTGTATGTTGTAGCTCTTACGGTGTGTTCACATACACGGCTGTTTAATAAAAGGATTGTGAACCATCAGTTTGAGAGACCATCTTTTCAACCGGGGATGCTACAGTAAGAGCTTGACCCCAGCTGAGAAGAGCTCCATCCCACGCTCAGCATCGAGGTCCCAGTTCCACAGCTCCACACAAGGTCTTCTGGGATCTGATGGTCAACTAAATTGCCCCGTCCTCAGCATGGAAGCATCTGCGCGAGATATGTGAAGACTTATCGAAGTGTCTGAAATGTAACATTCCAACTTCCCCCTTAGTGTGTTTGTTGGGCAGCTTAGATAATGTCACTTCAGAAAAGAATATCGCCCATATGGTTTTCACTGCCCTATGCATAGCCAAGAAAACAGTCCTCATGAACTGGAAAAATAAAAATAATCTTAATTCTAACCAATATAGAAATTATCTATTAGATTACATTAGTCTTGATACAGCCTCTGCCACCACATCAGATCAATTGCTCTGGGCTCCTTTGATCAGCTCCATCACCTAGTGGGGGTGGGGGGTCATAGTTTGGTCCCGCCTTCACTGTTGTGATTGGTGTGGGGTAGAGATGGACCGATCCGATATTACGTATCGGTATCGGTCCGATACTGACCTAAATTACTGGATCGGATATCGGAGAAAAATAAAAAATGTAATCCGATCTATTAATTATCACGAAAGCACCTCACAAAACTTGCAACACGCTGTAACTCACCTTAGAACGTTAGCACGTCGGAGCAGTATGCATCACGTGATAGAGCGGCTGTGGCATGCGGGACCTGTGGTCTGGATAGCATTTGGAGCTTCGCTAGCAACATTTCATCTCCGACAAAGTTATTCCCGAGAGAAGTAAAGCAAGTGTGTAAGTCCATCTCTGAATGTTTGTAAAGCATTCCTGCCTTAAGCTTAACAAGCGACTGCCTCTTCTCGCTGCTACTTCAATCATGAAACTGCTTAATGATCAGCTGATCGGCTTTTCTGTCGGGAGTCCGTCTCTCTTGTTTGTTTTTGGCCCACTTTGCACCAGAAAGAGGAAACCAGCGGCTGAACAACAGCAGCACGTTTAAGCTTGATAAGCTGTTCTTAGAATTTATTTAATATTACTTTCTACTCGAGGATCTTTTTCTACGTAGCTGACGGCTGGTAACTGTGCAGGGGCGGATCTAGCAAAGTTTAGCCAGGGGGGCCGATAGGGCATTAACAGGGAAAAGGGGGCACAAAGACATACTTTTCTTTCTTATTCTCATTTAAAATGTCTAGCTTTTAATAAATAATTATCTGACACCCAAAGTTTTAATTTGATGTAAAATGAATAGAAGTCAATTACTGTATATAGTGACTATTAAGTCTAATATAAATACCCTAGTAAGCTATAGTACTTTTTCCTTTGTGCAGTCTGCAATTTTGTTGAAGAAAGATGTTGAATCTATTTAATATTTCTTGAAAAATAATTGATTTCTGTGCATTTTTTTTCACACTGCATCAAATTAAGGTTGATTACGTCGATTAAGCATCATGAGGTGGAGCGTGAGGGGTGGTTCCCTATTTTTTATTTATTTATTTTTGTTGTTGCTGGGAGTTGGAACCCTATTAGTTAGGTTGCTTAATATTTACGCTAAGTACTCTTTAAAATACCAGAATAGGGAGGATGGTGTAGGTTTAAGTTTATTAGATTGATCAGTATTGCTGAACTATGAAATTTTTTTTTTGCATACAGGTATAACAGAATAGCTTTAGTGTAGTTGTTGTTTTAAACTTGAGTATGAACTTATACAAAATGCAGCAAGATATTTTAAAAAACAGTTTTGTCGATTAAAAAACACTATATCGGATTCATATCGGTATCGGCAGATATCGATAAATAATTTCCCCCAGGGATCAATAAAGTATTCTGATTCTGATTCTGATATCCAAATTTATGATATCGGTATCGGACATAAAAAAGTGGTATCGTGCCATCTCTAGTGTGGGGGTAGGGACAGGCTTAGGGCGTCGGGGGGTTCCCCGGAGGCATCTTCCTTGGGGGGCTCAACCCGGGGTAGCGGTCATGTCCGGTTAGGGGCTCTGTTGGCTCTCAGGTGACTGTTTCCTCGCGGCTGCGTGCAGCGGGGCTAGGGGAGGGTCTGTGCTGACGGACGTGGGTTACTGACCTGGTAGCCTGGCTGCCCCTGGATGGGCGCTCCGTCTCTGGGCTGGGACCCGGACCGGGCCTCGGGGGCTTGGGTCCTGGTTGGTGTGTTGCCGGGGTTGTGGGCGGGTGGGTGCATGGGGGCCCAGCCCTGGAGCAGGTTGCCGCCGGTGCATCGAGCCACCTGGGGGGCTCTTCAACTGGTGGGGGAGATTGTCACATCTTGCAGGAGCTTTCCTCTCCTCAGGAGCTCCCTCTGCAGGAGGGGGAGATACAGGAGAGGTGGAGGAAGATCTCAGCCTGGGTGTTTATTGTCTTATGTAGTCTGGAAGATGAGTGGATGGTGGGGTGGGTGCAGTTTTCTCTGTGGTGGGGTTGGGTGGACTGTCCCGGGCTCTGTGGGGCCGGGCGGCGCTGCTGCACTGGGCCCCGGTCTGGATGGGCCTGGGCCCCCTTTCCCTGGCGGGTCGCGGAGTATGGGGGTGCCTACTGGGGTCAGCGGGGGAGCTGGCCCCAGGGAGGGGTCACTTGCCCCTCCCTTCCTTCCCTCCCCATCTCCAGCTGCCTCCCTCTTCCCGCTCCACCACAACCACCCACACATGCAGGGCCTTGGAGTAGGGGTATGTCACCAGGGTGCAGAGGAGGCTACCCCCCCCTCTGTCCCCTTCTGGCTGCCTCTGCCTCAATTTTATCCCACAACTTAGACATTCACATTACTCACACTCTCATTACACATACATATAGGATCTTGGGGGTGGGCACAATACACGGAGTCCAAAGTACCATCAGGGTGTACACCCCACCCCTGGCATCGTTGCCCACCTCTCAATTTTAAATACACGTAGACATTGAGGGCTAGCAGGAGGGACCATGCGCTTACCTGCTGCTCTCTGGCAGGTAGCTCCAAGCCCTCCTGGGTTTTAAATGCACCTTAGAACACACATGCATCAACACTACAATGAGCGGGTGGAGGGAGGTTTGGAGTCTTCTCTCACCCCCATTCTCTGCGACCTGCTGGAGCAGGGGGGCTAGGAGGAGGAGTTGGCCGTCCGACTGCGGTCTGGAGTGTGGAGCCTTCCTGCTGCTGCGGAGTCGGGGCGGTCTGCCTCCCCCCACCGCAGGGAAAAGGGAAACACCACCTGGGTCTGGGTGCAGTTCCCCCCTCCAGGGGCGGGGGCACCTAGACCCGGTTTGTAGAGTACGCTTGGGGAGTGTGATCGTGTGTACAACGTCTCTTTATGTCTGTCTCCACGTTGGTTGAGTGTGGAGTAAGTGCATATGAGAGCATGAGGGTGGGAATGGATGTTTGTATCTGTGTGTGCCTGTATGTCTGTGTCTATATGTCAGGTTGGGTGTCAGGCGCCACCTCTCTGGGGACATCTCAGGCCCTCCAAGGTTTGGAGGCCTATCTCCCCCTACCACCACTTCCCCTGCCAGTGGCGGACCCCCTCAGACATCGGTGCGTTGGTGGTTCTTTGTGTCCGGGGATGGGCGTCCGGGTACACACCGGCTCACTCCTTGGCGGCCGCTTATCGGGGCCTGGAGCCTGGGGCTCGCTCGGGCCACTACAGAGGTGGGGTGCCCCCGGCCTCTCGGCCTGGGGCTCGGTCACTCAGGCGCAGCTGGCTGCCGGCGGAGCTCACGGGCGCGTCACTGCAACTCCCCCTGGCTTCTGCTCCGCGGCTGCTGAGTGAGCCCTCATCTGGGACTCTCCTCAGCTCTTTCCGGGACAGTGGCGCAGCTGCCCCTCTGTTGGTCTTCCTTGGTCTCTTGTGTTCTGGGGGCCTCTGGATGTCTGGAGTTTTGATCTCCTCCACACCTGCTTCATGCCCTGGAGGACGGGGCTGTGGCCCCCCCACACCCTCTAGCAGATTATTACATGAAGGAACCTTTTAAAAAACAAAAAACAAGCGCGTCCATGCTCACAGGTGTACACACGGGTGATCACACCCACAAACTACACCCCTTTTGGCTCCTACCTCAAAGCACACTGTGTTCTGTTGATCTTATGTGCTGCACAATAATGTTTAACATTTAGTATTTACTGTCATATTCCCATATATCATTGTGATGTTGTTTATTTTATTACTCTTGTTCTCTTCTGCTTGCTTTCTTTTTTCTTTCTCAGCAGGTGACCCAGGTGATTGATATATGCATTTTTTTTCTCTGCCCGTTCTGTTGGTTTTTGTCTTTTGCCCTTCTCCCCCGTCCCTCTTCTCAGCTGTTTCTCTTTCCCTCTTTCTTTCTCCCCTTCTTTCCCCCAGTCAAGTCTGTCCCGTATTCAGTAAGTGAAAATAAAATAAACAATAAAAGGTGAATCAAATGGACCATTACGGCAAGGCTGGGATGGTCAGTTTGGTAAAGTAAATCCGTTGGGCATCTTTCTTTGCCTTTAGACAACAATTCTGAGGGCAAAAGAGCCAAACGGGACAGGCCCAAAAAAAAAAAAAAAAAAAGCAAAAAAAAAAAAAAAGCATGGAAGCATCTGAAGAAGAGACAGAGTTTGCGGAGGATCCCAAGGCCAATGAGGAAGAGGAGCCTCCACACTCTGTTCGTCAAAGGAGGCCTTCTGAAAAAATGCAAGCATATCAGGAGGAGGAGGCCCACAAGAAAGAAAAACGGCTTCTCAAAGTTTATGATGAGTGGAAAAAGCAAGTACGTAAAACACGAGAGCAATTAAAAGGAGACTTAACAAACAATCAAATTGCTTCACTCATGGACATGTTAGAGAATGAAAAGGAGAATGTCATAAAGTTGTATATGGAAATTAGAGAAAATATTACTCCCTCGAGTGGCACAAGGTGACTCGTAGACGCATGTGAAGCAGTCACCAGAGACATTATCAAGATTGCTCATGAAAGACTCTCAGGCATAGATGACTATGATAGGGACAAGGTAAAGATACGTCTCCGTGAGCTTCTTGAGCCAGACTATGCTCAGTCCATTTACAGTTCCTCAGTCACGCACTCAAGTAAAAACTCTTCTGCCAGTAAGTCATACTCTGCAATGTCAATAGTAGCTGTTAGGAGAGCAGAAGCTGCAGCAGAGTTGGCAGCCAAAGAAGCAGAGTATGAGGTGTTATTAGAGGAGGAAAAACAAAAGGTTTTAGAAGAAAGGCAAAGAAAGGAGCTTGAATCTCAAAGGCGTGAGCTAGAGAAACTGAAGGCTGAAAAGGATTTAAAGGCTGCACGAGCTAGATTAAGGACCTATGACACTGAGATAAAGAGTGAAATCAGTGCCTCTGATGTTGACTATAGAAACACTGCTCAGAAAGCCTCAGTAAAGTCCCTGACAACAATGTAGTGTCTACCTCACTTCCACAAACAGATGTCCTCTACTTAGCACAAGCAGTACTGGATAGTGTTGCATTGAACAGACTGCCAGTGCCAGAGCCCTCCACGTTCACAGGTGACCCAATACAATTCATAGAGTGGAAAGCTTCCTTTACTGCTCTCATTGATAAAAGGAACATCTCACCTGCTGACAAACTGCACTACTTAAAGAAATACATAGGAGGTCCAGTTCGACAAACGCTTGATGGCATCTTCTATAGAAACGACAGTGAAGCATACAGAGATGCATGGGAGCGTCTCAACCACAGGTATGGACATCCATTTGTGGTACAGAGGGCTTTCAGAGAAAGACTGGCAAAATGGCCAAAGATCCAAACAAATGACTCCACAGGATTCAGGGCATTTGCTGATTTCATTCAAACATGTCACGAGGCCATGCCCCACATTGAAGGCTTAAGCATTCTCAACGATTGTGAGGAGAACCAAAAACTCGTTCAAAAGTTACCAAACTGGGTAGCTGCAAGGTGGAATCATCAGGCCACTCAGTTTATGAAAGAAAGTGGGAAGTTTCCAGGTTTAAAGGACTTTGCCAAGTTGATGTCTTCTGAAGCAGAGATCATGTGCAACCCGATTACATCATTTCAGGCTCTCCACTCTGGTAAGGGCTGCCAAAAGGACAAAAGGCCCACCTCTAGTGTTCTCCATATCCAGGCGATAACTGAGACTGAAAATAAAGGTCCAAATGTTAAGGCCCCATGCATGTTCTGTCAAAACAACGGACATAAACTTCACAGTTGTCCACAGTTCAATGGAATATTGCTTGAGGAACGAAGGAAATATATAAAGGAGAAAAAACTCTGTTATGGTTGTCTCAAACCCGGACACAGCGCAAAGAACTGTAATTACAGACTTGTATGTGAAGTGTGTAAGAAAAAACATCCTACCTGTCTGCACGACTTCAACTATAACAATGATAAATCAGCCTCAAACCAGCCACAAACTCAGATCAGCACAGAACAGGCTGCAACCACCCTGTCTCTGAATGCAGAAGCCAGTGAACAGTGCGTGAGCACCTCCATGATTGTACCAGTATGGGTTTCTTCAGAGCAACATCCAGGTACAGTGGGGCAAAAAAGTATTTAGTCAGCCACCAATTGCGCAAGTTCCCCCACTTAAAATGATGACAGAGGTCAGTAATTTGCACCAGAGGTACACTTCAACTGTGAGAGACAAAATGTGAAAAAAAAATCCATGAATCCACATGGTAGGATTTGTAAAGAATTTATTCGTAAATTAGGGTGGAAAATAAGTATTTGGTCACCTCAAACAAGGAAAATCTCTGGCTCTCACAGACCTGTAACGTCTTCTGTAAGAAGCTTTTCTGTCCCCCACTCGTTACCTGTATGAATGGCACCTGTTTGAACTCATCATCTGTATAAAAGACACCTGTCCACAGCCTCAAACAGTCAGACTCCAAACTCTGCCATGGCCAAGACCAAAGAGCTTTCGAAGGACACCAGGAAAAGTATTGTAGACCTGCACCAGACTGGGAAGAGTGAATCTACAATAGGCAAGCAGCTTGGTGTGAAAAAATCAACTGTGGGAGCAATCATCAGAAAATGGAAGACACTGATAATCTCCCTCGATCTGGGGCTCCACGCAAGATCTCATCCCGTGGGGTCAAAATGATCATGAGAACGGTGAGCAAAGATCCCAGAACCACACGGGGGGACCTGGTGAATGACCTGCAGAGAGCTGGGACCAAAGTAACAAAGGTCACCATCAGTAACACACTACAACGGCAGGGAATCAAATCCCGCAGTGCCAGACGTATTCCGCTGCTGAAGCCAGTGCATGTCCAGGCCCGTCTGAAGTTTGCCAGAGAGCACATGGATGATACAGCAGAGGATTGGGAGAATGTCATGTGGTCAGATGAAACCAAAGTAGAACTTTTTGGTATAAACTCAACTCGTTGTGTTTGGAGGAAGAAGAATACTGAGTTGCATCCCAAGAACACCATACCTACTGTGAAGCATGGGGTGGAAACATCATCATGAGAGCGGTTAACTGGTATACATTCTTTAGTGTAAGCAGGAGGGAGTTCAATCATTTCTGAGGAGTTATAGCCTCTTACCTTGAGACCTGAGATGCGTTCGCTTGGCACAACAACATCCTTACCAAGCAGTGTAGTGAGCTTCAACCTTATTGGGGTAGCCCTAGCTTGGAGGTTATTAGACACATCTTGGTCAATGAACACGGTGTCACTTTGCGTGTCTAGGAGGGCATAAACAAGCCTTTCTGTACTGTACCTCCACCTGCAGACATCGACATGAACATACCACTTGGAGACCCAGAGGTTAAGAAGGTACAGGCACTGAACACGCTCAAAACAGAGAAAAAAGGTTTATCAGACAAGTTAACAAAGTTTTCCTCATGGTACAAAGCCACCCAAGCCATAGCTCGACTCATTCGCTGTGCCAAGGGAGACAAAACAACAGGCCACAGTACAGTACAAGAAAGACAAAATGCACAATGTGTTATTCTAAGGGACACACAAGTAAGTGAATATGCAGAGGAGATAAGGTTGCTAAAGAACGGGAAACCACTTCCACACAAAAATAAACTGTTTCAAATGGACACCTTTCTTGATACTGATGGACTCCTTAAGGTGGGAGGAAGACTTAAAGATGCTTCATTCTCCTCCATACTGAAACACCCAGTGATAGTTCCAAAAGGTCACCATGTCACTCAACTAATAATAGATCATTTCCACAGTAAGGTGCAGCACCAAGGGAAAGGTTTTACAATCAATGAGATCAGAGTGAATGGATTTTGGATTCCAGGCATCAACAAGGCCGTAGCAAATTTTATACACCACTGTGTGAAGTGTCGCAAACTCAGAAGAGGCACAGAGGAACAAAAGATGTCTGATCTCCCAACGCAGCGCTTAGATCCATCTCCACCATTTACATTCTGTGGAATGGACTGTTTTGGTCCTTTTCTAACCAAACAAGCTCGCAAAGAGCACAAGCATTATGGACTTCTTTTTACATGCCTTTGCTGCAGAGCAGTGCACATAGAAATGTTGGACAACATGACTACAGACGCCTTTATCAATGCGCTCTGCTGTTTTATAGCCATAAGAGGAGCAGTCAGTGAGATTAGATACGATCAAGGAAGCAACTTTGTCGGAGCCAAAAATGAACTACAAGAAGCTTTAAAACAAGTGGACTCCAACCGCATTACCACATTTCTTGCAGAGAAGCAGTGTGACTTCAAAATGCACACTCCTCATTCAAGTCATACAGGAGGTGTATGGGAAAGACAAATCAGGACAGTTCGAAACATTCTGCGCTCCACAGTTTCACTTTCATCTGGCAGAATGGATGACGCATCGTTAAGGACATTCTTTTATGAGGCAATGGCGATTGTCAACAGCAGGCCTCTAACGGTGGACAACCTAAGTGACCCAAGCAGCCCAGAGCCCTTGACGCCA
The DNA here is from genome assembly GCF_963969265.1 of Rhamphochromis sp. 'chilingali'. Lineage (NCBI taxonomy): Eukaryota > Metazoa > Chordata > Actinopteri > Cichliformes > Cichlidae > Rhamphochromis > Rhamphochromis sp. 'chilingali'. The sequence goes on from NC_137946.1 coordinate 6,953,204, forward strand.
AATCACCTGCTTACTATGAAATCAAAGATACCCCTGCCCCCTCCAGGCACATTCATCAAAGAGGATATTTACGCACGTAAAAGGTGGCGGCAGGTGCAGTACTTATCAGAACAGTTTTGGTCACGTTGGAAAAGGGAGTATCTATCCAACATCGCAACAAGACAGAAATGGCACACTCCAAGGAGAAACTTGAAAGTTGGAGATGTTGTCATGGAGAAGATGGATGATCTACCCCGCAATGAATGGAGATTAGCACGTGTAATGGACACAGTAACTGACAAAGACGGACTTGTAAGTAAGGATTTGCTTCGGAGAAAGGAAGACTGAGAAGGGACAATGTTCAAGTAAACGTTCTATAGTGGAACGCCCAGTGCAGAAACTGGTTTTGCTATTAGAGACTGTTTAACTGCAGTGTTTTGTAAACTTATGAGTGGCTATTATATTGTTGGAGTGAATGCTTTTATTTTGAAAGTCACAGATCGACAAGGTGCCGTAAATCAAGTGGCGTAAACCATATGGCAGAAGCGCGAGTTTTAATGCACAGAGAGAAGGTGTGCTCTATGGTTAATGGACGGGAATGGGAAAAAGAACGGCTATTAAGGTGCAACAGCAGTTTCTTAGCACCTGGTTGATGAGGGAACAAGGTTTGTAACAAAGTTTGTCCTGTAGATATGTATTTTGTTGTTTTACGGAGCATATAGCTGCTGACCGCTACTAAGCATAAAGGCTAAGTTTTCACCCACTAGAGGGCGCTAACGTACCTCGTCATGTTTAGGCAGCGATGCAACGATTTCCCTGTTATATGCAATAATTTACAAGTTTTAGTGTTATTTGTTATGTAAGGTAAGGAGAATTAATTTGTGATTAATGAATAAGTCAAAAGGTTAAAGGTAACACACTGTTTGATTTACTAATAGTCTTTTATTCTGTATGTTGTAGCTCTTACGGTGTGTTCACATACACGGCTGTTTAATAAAAGGATTGTGAACCATCAGTTTGAGAGACCATCTTTTCAACCGGGGATGCTACAGCCGGGGACTGGTGAGTGTCAGCACCACAGTCCAGGATGAGACAAGGAACATCCACGAATACATCACAAAGATGGACCCAACTGACAGCGTGCTCAGTGAATACCTCAGGCAGCAGAAACCCAAGAAAGTGGAGGAAGGCAAGGAACCATCATGGAAGGACAGGCCCCTGCATAGTTGGTACCACCGGCAGATAGAGGAGGTGGCTGATATCCAGAAATCCTACCAGTGGCTGGACAAAGCTGGACTGAAAGACAGCACGGAAGCACTAATCATGGCAGCACAGGAACAAGCTCTGAGCACAAGTTCCATTGAGGCTGGGGTCTATCACACCAGGCAAGACCCCAGGTGCAGGCTGTGTAAAGATGCTCCAGAGACACATAACAGCAGGGTGTAAGATGCTAGCAGGCAAGGCATACATAGAACGCCATAAACAAGTGGCCGGCATAGTGTACAGGAACATCTGTGCCGAGTATTACCTGGAAGTCCCGGGGTCAAAATGGGAGATGCCCCCAAGGATGATGGAGAATGACCGAGCTAAGATCCTGTGGGACTTCCAGATACAGACGGACAAAATGGTGGTGGCTAACCAACCGGACATAGTGGTGGTAGACAAACAGAAGAAGACGGCCATAGTGATCGATGTAGCGGTTCCAAATGACAGCAACATCAGGAAGAAGGAACACGAGAAGCTCAAGAAATACCAAGGGCTCAGAGAAGAGCTTGAGAAGATGTGGAGGGTGAAGGTAATGGTGGTCCCCGTGGTAATCGGAGCACTAGGTGCGGTGACTCCCAAGCTAGGCGAGTGGCTCCAGCAGATCCCGGGAACAACAGCGGAGATCTCTGTCCAGAAGAGCGCAGTCCTAGGAACAGCTAAGGTACTGCGCAGGACCCTCAAGCTCCCAGGACTCTGGTAGAGGACCCGAGCTTGAAGGATTGACCGCCCACAGGGGACGAGTGGGGAATTTAAAAAAAAAAAAAAAATTTCTTACTCTAACCTCACTGTAGTTCTCACACATATTTTTGGTGATGTTTTGGAAAATAAATGAAAAACTAGAAAGTACAGTAACAAAAATGTGTTTGTTTTGTAGGCACGTTTGTGCTGGTCGATTTGGCATGACAGCGGTGTCTGCAGGGCAAACGGTTTGGGAGAAAACCAGCCTAAAGGAAGGAGAGTCACAGCAGAAAAGAGAAAGACCGGTCTCTTTTACGTGGTCTTGGTCTTGTCTTGGTCTTGGATCCCTTGGTCTTGTCTTGGTCTCGCTGTCTCCGCCTTGCTGTCTCAGATCGACATAGTGGTCGGGAGATTTGGACTCAACAGTATACATGACACAGAACGTAATGTTTGATAATGTGTCATGCAAAAGCATCAGCTCTAAGAGCCGTGCTTAGAGAGTGCTTTGTAGTGAATCAGAAGAGTCGACTCCCATTGAACGAGAGCCGGTTCCTCACTTAATTTCCTTTCACTGGTCAGCTCTCACACAGTGGCTCAGCTATGCTCCAATCCCTCCATATTGTGGCCAATCACATGTGAGGATATAGGATAAAATCATTATGTGACAAACAGAGAGGGTGAGAGACGCGACAGTCAAGTGGAGCGTGCGTCTGTCCTCTCAGTAAGTGAGTGAGACAGTAGACAGCGGTGAGGAGGGCTGTGTGAGTGCATCGCAAAAACACATAAATATGTCTGACACCCGTAAATGAAGCAGCATCTGGCTGCAGTTTAAAGACTTTTTGTCTCGGTCTTGGTCTCGTCTCGACTTTTAGAGCATCCTCACACAGAACATGACATCGTGGTTTGGGAACAGCTGTGTGAAGGACCAAAAAGCTCTCCAGAGAGTGATCCGTACAGCAGAACGCTGCTGCAGGATTGCTCTCCCCCCGCTTCAGGACACCTACACCAGGAGATGCCGGACTAGAGCAGCGCAGATACTGAAGGACCCTTCCCATCCTGGCAACAAACTGTTCCAACTTCTGCAATCTGGTAGAAGGTTCCGCATCATCCGGGCAAGGACAGAGAGACTCAAGAGGAGCTTCTATCCCCAAGCCATCCAGGCCCTAAACACACACACACCTGCCCTCTCACATCATCTATAATTGACTGAGACAGGACTCTCTTCCAGACACTCTAAACCCAGGCACAATGTACATTTCAAATTCCTTTAATTTTAAATATGTTTATATTGTCTATTCTGTAAAATAGTCAGATTTCTATTCTTATTAATGTACAGAATTCACCTGCTTGCTGCTACTACTGCACATTCACTCAATGTATATACTACATATATATAATGTTCTTCCTCTACCCCCCTCCCCCCACCCCCACCCCCGGAGCCAACTAGACCCGGAGGCGGGACCAATGGGGAAGCTTGTGCAGCACTCCACCTTTGATAGATAAAACCGTCCTATTCCAGAAAGGAGGTCTAGCTAACATCTCTGAGTTTGTTAAAATTGAGACGGTGGAAACTCAGGTTTCTTGTTTCAGAAAGAGAGTTCACTTCAACTCTTAGTGAGTTACCAGGATAACAGACTCCATTTGGTTGTCAATACATAAGGACAGCGATTACATCACAGATTTATTATCAGCTCAGAATAAAATCTAAAAGACTCCATCTGATGTTGTCCCTTTGTACCGAAAATATTTACTGTATGTTACACATTGATCAATTGTTTATCTTATTATAATAAGTTACACTGACCTAAAAATGTCTGTCACAATTGGATCTTGGAGATGATGACTTTAAGAGTCTAACATTAAACAAAAACTAATGTTTTAAATGCAGCCTGCAGACAATCTGTGTTCCCAAAATTTCACTTTGAAATGTGTTCACAGATTTAGGTACAGTATTTGAATTTTAGAGTCTGAGCTTTGAGATATTTTTCACTGAAAATCATTGAAATCAGTCTGGGTGGTTCAAACCAGAACCAGATCAACTTGACGAAATCATAGGGTCTGTAACAGATCAGTAAACTGTGTCTGGATCCAAAGTGGATCTTATTTTAAATCACAGATTTAGACCGCATCAATCCCAGATCAATTAGACTCCAGCCATTCCTCAGCTGATCACATCTGGATCTATTCATAGAAGGTTTTTTTTTTATGTTTATGATCTGTATTCCTATTTAAAATGTCTTGAAATATCTTGAAATCTTGAAATATCCAACTATACCATAAATTGAAATGCTCTGCTCTTTACCCGTTGCCATGGTGAATCCTAGTATCGGTTTTCCATGGAGAATGACTTTCTTTCACTCCTCATGCTCTAGCTTAAATCAGCTTGAACACACTCTGAGTTTGCTGTTCTAGAACAGCAGATCAGAGTATGTTCAAATAACTCAGGCTACGTCCACACGTACACGGGTATTTTTGAAAATGGAGAATTTCCGTTTTCGTTTTAAAAAAGAATCCCGTCCACACGTAAAGGCAGAAATGAAGGAAAACGCTGCTAGGAACATGCCAAAGCAACAGGTGGCGATATATTGCTAACCGTGCAGAAATGTTGGCCAATCAGAAGTCTAGAAGCCTCGGTGGGAAAAAGTAAACAAAGCTGGGGCATAGAAGCAGAACCCAGTCATATGTGTGGAGGGACAGTAACTGTGTGTATATGTAAGCATTTAAACACTGCAGAGAGTACAATTAACAGTAACAGTATTGTAGAAAATCATTTCACCAAAACAATAACGTGGCGCACAGTGTGACGTCAAAAAATGCGCACACCTTTGACGCTGCATTTTCTCCGTTTTTCTCGTCCACACGCAAAATGCAAAAATTGAGTTTTCAAAAATATCCACCCTGGCCGGAGTTTTTAAAAATCTCCGTTTTCAGTGACCAAAAATGCCGTTTACGTGTGGACGAAAGGTGCAAATGCATAGAAAAATCTGCGTTTTCAAAAATACCCGGGTACATGTGGACGTAACCTCAGAGTTGTCAATCTCACAGTTTATCAACTTAGAGTTTGCTTTCAAACTCAGAGTTTGATGAACATGCTTTCTGGAATAGCCCCCTACTATTAATGTAATAGGCATTATGAAAAGAAATACTGTGACCCTGAATTGGGTCACAGTTGGGATAGATCCTATCCCAGCTGTTATGGGGTGAAATTTAAGATACACCCTCAAAGGTCACCAGTATTTCACAGGCCTAAGGCCATGTCCACACTAATACGTTTTCGTTTGAAAACGCATATTTTTCTCTCTGTTTTGTCCTTCCGTGCACACTGAGATGGCTTCTTTGGTCAAGGAAAACTGATCTTTTTGAAATTGTAGATGAATTTAAAAACACTGTTTTCACACTGCAGTGTGGATTGCGAAAACGGAGGCTTTTGAAAACGATGACGCATTTTAGTCATATGATGCAGTCATGTAACCAATCAACTAAGATGGTGTATGGCATTGTACAGCAGTTTTGTTTTTCCCCCATTTTTCATAGCGCTATTAAAGATTAATATAAGTTTGTACATGCTCCACATTTTCACGTTTTTCTTCAAAGAAGACGGAATGTTAATTTCGGCATATTTGTTGTGGTACGTCTCCCAGTTTATATTCACGCTTGCTTTTCCAACTTTGTACTCTTGTGTTACTCGCAGCAACAATTCCACCTCATTGTTAGTCCATTTAAAAAACTTGGTGTTTTTCCTCGACATTTTGCCATGATGTTTCAAAGAGCTGGAAAGTAAATAAATGCAAGACGGAAATGACGCAGATCGAATCGTCTTACGTTTCATGGATGCACAGTACAGGAACATAAGCGTTTAAATAAAATTATCCATATATACAAAACAAAATGTTTTAATGAATTCTATTCTGTTATATTAGCTTTAGGTTTTCTATAAAAATTAAAAGAAACAGTAAAATGATAAATGATCCCAGAGGAAGTTAAGCCCCTCCATGAAGCAAAGAGGTCTTTGAGGTTATTAAGGACTATGATAAGGAATCAAACTGATTTTACATCAGGTTTGTATATTAGTAATGCAGAAATTTACATTTGCTTGCTCACCCCCAATCTCCACCTCACCTGATGTTCATGTGTCTGTGTGTGTTGGATAGTAGTGTTGTATGATCTGACCAAGCAGTGCATGTATGCGTGCATGAATGGATAAATGTGGATTGTAGTGTAAAAATACAAGCTATATCAATGCTAGTCATTTATCAATTCTTGTAATCCCACAGTAGTGTTTAAGAGGCAATGTATAGTTTATGTTTAGAAATATGCAAATGGGTATGTTTTAATAACAAGTCAAGGTGCAGTATTAGCAACATGGACGTTTGAAGACAATTTGTACATTTCGTGAACAAATCAAGTTGCATTTTAACCACATATCAGGAAAAGTTATACATAAGGTAGCACATGTACAAAATATCCTTAACAATCAAGTTTATTGCTAACACAGTAACTAAAAATATTTAAATCAAGCGATGGAAATACATATTTAGGGGAAAAAAACCTCCTAATAAATGATTAAGTAAATCTATCTCTCTAATATCTATCATTTCTCTCAGGAAATGCTATGTTTATTATACACTATATAATGCACTGCAAGCCATATAATTGATCCCGTACCCTGCAATGAAAACTGTATAGCTGAGGTATTGCAGTAAGTTTTTAGTATCCCCACTAATGGGTTAAAGCTGCATGAAAAATATGCAGGCTGAGGCTTAGCTTTTTGTGCGATAGGAACACAAAACCCAGTTTTACTTAACTCCTGCACTAATACTCATTGTACAGACCTGGTAACAGGTATTTTTTTTCAACAGTTAAATTCTTTGATGCCCACATGCACAGACAGCGTGTGTTCTGCATTCTTGGTTAGCATTGAACTGATGAGAAATGTGTGAGTTCAGGTACTCAGTTGAAGGTTAGGTTTCGGACTCCTGACAGGGTGCCGACTGGAGCGCTCTTGCCTTTCAGAAGGGTGAGGGACATGATGAAGAAGCATAGGCACATGACACCCAGAATGATCATGCCTGAGATGAGTGCGATGGTCATTGTATTTGTGTGAAACACTGGAGCTTTAAGATGGGCTAAGCAGCACAAACACAAAGAAACATTCCAAAATGTAAAAATGTCTTTCACATTCTCAATGCTTTTTCTTAAGTTCATGCAAAATGCCAAATAGCAGTGAGTGTTAAAACACTAATACCTTTTTTGCCATTCCAATGAGAAATGACACAACTTTTAATGTCAGATTGAGACATCCCGGCTCAGTATTTGATTTTCAATAACAACTAAAGCAATATACTGGCTGAACAATAAAATGAATCCTGAGGAATATAGTATGCGCAGGCATTGCATAGCCATATAGACTGACTTCTAACAGACCAAAATTTTTGAACATTGATGATCATTGCCGGCCGTAACTCACATAGTGTGTCATATATTGCTGCATATATTGCTATGTTCCTGTCTAGATTATTGTGGAATCATCCAGTTAAGGAAATCCCAAAGCTTGATTCTGTTCATCTGGACATAGTATTTTCAGTTGGGGAAACATTTCATCACTCATCCAGACTTCTTCAGTCTCAGCTGGCTGCAGGTTTCACCAGCTCATAATGCATTTGTAGCATTGTAAAATGGTAAAAGATGTACCATACAATGCTGTGATTCCAAACATGCTGGAAATCTTCTAATGGTACTCATGGCCAGCGATCAAGGGTCATGACTACGGATGGGTATTGATAAGATTTTCACGATTCCGATTCCATTTTCGATTCTGTTTAACGATTTGATTCTTTATCGATTCTCTTATTGATTCTTTTTTAGAAAGGAGAACACTAAGGTCGAATAGCTTAGAACTTTGTTTTATAGCTTCTCTTTGAACGAGATAGAAATTTAGGAGTAACATGGCCTTACAAACCCAACAGTGAGATCTTAAGAGATCCAGCCTATGGCCCTTCCATGGGGTATCACAGGGTCCCCAGGAAAAAAAATTGTAAATGTAAAATAATAAAATAAATATTCTTCTGTAGCAATAACAAAGTATAACATCAATTATTCTGTAGCAATTACACAAGAATATCCAGTAATGTTCCTGCCTACAATTAAACACATTCACTTACCATCTGCTGTGGCAAATGGGTGCAAGCCTTTTACCACAAACTTAGTCACTGCACGGTGACATTCGTCTATCCTGGCCTGAAAGGAGACGTTACCAGTAGACTGCAGCGAGAACTGCCAGCATCTGAGCCAGCCAGACTCTGTCTGTCTCTCTCATCATGATCACCTAAATGCAGCGCACAGTAATGGCAGGTTTTGTAATAAGGCAGATCGCACTAACATAATATGCACTGTTAGTTGATTATTTACCTGCCGCATTAACGGGAGAGGACGTGCAAACGTTACCGCTGCTGCTGGGTTGGATTTCACGAGTCCGGAGCGGAATTAAAAACACGACATTCATTTAAGGTCATCGTGTGTTTTGTGAGCAAATGCTTTTGCATATTCGTAGTGTTTCCTCCCTTAAATGAAATGTCTACTTTGCAAGTATTGCAAGTTGCCCTGTTGTCATCCGTTCTCGTAAAGTATAATCAAACTTTTGAGCATTTGAGCCGCCATGTTTCCTGCCAGGTAAATGACGCTCCGCAACGTGGTGACGTCATTCGGGGCAACTGGAATTGATAAGGGAATCGTTTGCAAAAATGGCAAACAATTCCAAGGAATTGAAACAGTGGGAACCGGTTCTCAACAAGAACCGGTTTTCGATACCCATCCCTAGTCATGACAATTTGCATGTTAATGATTATAAAATTGATATTACAGCCCATTGTTAGTTAGTAGTGCGTTAGTTAGTCCTTTTTATAAGGTAGGAAAATCTGCAGTCAGCTATGACTAAAGAAGTCACTTGGATGAGTGAAAATGTTTCTCCCAGTGAAAACACAAATATCTTATAACCTTTAAAAGTAGAACAACACACAAAAGCATCATACCACTTATTGAACAGAATGACAAGACTTACCCAGCTGAGAATTATTGGCTGGTATTTCATCTGTGAAAAACAAAGACATGGCATTTCAGCACACTGTAATCCATATGGTATATAGTTTCTTTCATTCGCGTGTATACAGTACGATAGACAAGGATGCCTTGTCTAACGTACTGTTTTGAAAATCCTAGGTCACCCAGACAAGCTTGCAACTTTAGTCAACATTTAGGTGTCAAATCTTGGATTTTGACATACATTAGTGTCTTGTAATACATTGGATAATCAGTAAAAATTATTCAGCTGTGGAAATGTTAGGCGAGAGTGTTATTAAACTATACCACTCCGAGTTATGATAGGCCCAGCAGTCAGGATGGCGTTTCCAGATGCAGCATTTGATCCCTTTCCATCAGAGACATCTCTCTTTTTCCTGCTGCCACAGATCTATGAAAATATTACACAGAAAGAATGAGTCCTCTCTCATGTGGTGTATGTTCTTATGATGAGGAATTCAGGACACAGACTACTAATATAACCCATCGATGTTGCCAAGATATGTGTCCAATTTGATATCGGAGGAATATCTAACCCCTTATTCTGCAGTGAGGGAAATAATGATTTGATCCCCTTTGCTCAAATGAACAGTCTCTAATATTTTTGGTAGTTTTATTATTGTATAATGGGGAGACACAGAACTAATCAATCATTCAGTTACAACTACTGTTGATCTCAGCTTGTCATCTGTATAAAGTAGACCTGTTTTCTTCCACTCTAGTCGCTCCACAATGCTCCATGATGATTCATGGTGAAACATGAAATCTAGATGCTCAGGTGTCTTTCAAGACATCGTACTGTCTGAAAAATGAGGAATGTAGGCTAATAACCTGTTATATCTTGTAACTGCTGTGCCCTCACCACTGTTCAATAACGGTACTGCTGTCTGTTAGACTCTATGGAAGGACCATTTGGAAATCTCAGTCTGTTTGGAAAGTCAGACAGTCACTTAGTCTGAAGAAATATGAATGTAATCTGGTCAACTAATTGCTTCTATGAGCAACTCTTTAGTGACAGTGGGAAGGAAAAACTCTCTTTTAATAGGAAGAAAGTTCCAGCAGAACCAGGCTCAGGGAGGGGCGGTCATCTGCTGCGATTGGTTGCGGTGAGAAGAGGTGGACATTCATCTAACACTGTATACTGAAGCATCAGATTAGCTCCAGCAAATTTATTACAATGAACTTTGCTTTGTAACGAATCCTTTATCACATACAGATGCTTTACGAAATGCCCATTGTGATTACAAGGAATGTTTCTATGAGCACCTAACTATACTTGAAGAACTGAATTTATGAATGCTGAAGTGAAGCTGATGTTTATATTCAAGAAATAAACTATTTCTATAATTAATATTAAATTAGATGCAATGATGCAGTATATGCTTTGTAGGAAAACATAATGGAACTAGTATTTATTAATTCAAATAAACGTATACTTACCCTTTGAATGTAGAGTGAATATAAAAAACTATGAGAGGTATAAACTGTAATGGAAAAGAATGTACAGTAGAAGTATTTCCCAATTGTTTTTAAGAATTTGTAAATGAGCTTACGTATTTTAACCTAAGTAATAATAATAATAATAATAATAATAATAATAATAATAATAATAATGTCAATGGAGTTTTCCATTTTGAAATGAAGGTGACTCTAACAAGATTATTGTGTTATATTTTATCTCAAGATTTTTTTTTATGTGTGAGTGTGTCAGTATCCAATCTCACTGGCATCAGCATTGCACAATCATCTGCTCGGCACAGCTTGGTGACACAGTGTAGGAAGACAGTGGACATCTTCTGGTTCTTGTGCTTTACAAAGCGGAATACTTCAAAGGCAAAACGACCCATCTGGCTCTTCCCATTCTCAAACACTGTGGTCTGGGGGTCTTTTTCACAACTAGTTCAGAAAAGCAACATTAGAAAAGACTATTAAAACATTGTCAAGGATAGTCGGAGTCAGAGTTTTACACAATCATGGGCCTGTTATTGTACTGGAGTTACCTAAAGAAAAGATCGTAACGCAGGTCATCATTAGGATTTCCAGAAGGTGTGGTGTAACAGTAGTCCATTAGAATGTTCCATCTAATTTGCACAAAAATGTGATTAAAAGCAGAACAAAGGAACAGAACATGGTACAACCTGTTTTAGGATAACTCTGTTTCAGTATGCAGCCTTATGTGGAAATGGTGCCTCCAGAGCAAAGTTGTGAAAAAAAAACATTTTTGGATAATAATGGATACTAAAACCCATTATTGAATTGGATGCTTATTTATAACAGTAGCAATACCAATAGTGCCTTCTTTACCTCCTCTAGGTGTGACACAACTTCATAGAGCAACATTGCAGATGGGCATTCCAACAACACAACACTAAAATACTAAACAGTTATGGTAACTGTTAACTTGGCCAGTGGATACATTAATGTTCTCAGTTTAACTTAAGTTATTATTCAGATAGCAACTAATGTTATTGGTCCTACCCATCAGTAACGTTAATAGACAGTGCTGATTTTGCAGTCTAACAAAAAAGAAGTGTCTAAAAAGTGCTACGTTCTTCTTAAAGCCTCAGACTGAAACTGGCTAAACCCACCTGCGATCAGATCAATATCCCAGAAGGGTCATTTAATTCATGATAAAGTCCATTTAAAAATTGTTTATGTATTTTTTAGTATTGTATAAAAACAAACAATCAAGCAAAAAAAAAAAAAGAAACTCCCTCTCACCCCTGGTGCATACTTGCCAAACTTGAGACCTCAGAAAGTGGTATACATATACATTTATATACAAAAAACTGGTACTTTACAGTGTTAATTTATCGGATAAAAGAGCTCTCTCGGTGGTGTGAAACTCTGCCATCTACTCCTTGCTATCTAAAATAAACCAGACGCTGGCATAAATTCTCAACCATCTCACACTTCTGTTTATTACGTTTTCTGTTTGACGTTTATTCAGCTGTCTAAAAACCCCGGAGGAACCCTCCTGAGGGATTAATCTAATCTAATCTAATCTAATCTAATCTAATCTAATCTAATCTAATAATTTAAATCTCAGCCGAACTGATTCAATTTTGTTGTCCGGGTGGAAAATCAGGAGAAATTCAGGAGAATGGTTGCTCGGGAGATTTTCGGAAGGGTCACTGAAATTCGGGATTCTCCCGGAAAAAATCGGGAGGGTTGGCATGTATGTGGGTGGATTGTATTTATTACAAAGTTTTAGTACAAAAGCTCTTCAGGTCTCTGCACACTGGTAGGACAGAAAGAAGAAGAAGAACAACAACAACAATCAAATATGCCCTTTTATTCCTTTGCTCTGAGCTGATTCAGCTAATTGCAGCGCAAGTTAAATAATTTCTTGTGCAGGAGGAAGAAAATTGTGGTTTGGTCTATAGCTAAATTGTGGACACTATTTATTTACTGATTGCAATGGTACAAAAGCACATGGTGAAATGCAAACTGTGTCCAGGAGAAAAATATGATTCAGTACTTGATAAATAAACCCTTGTTTACAAGCACAAAAGTAGGACATTTCTGTAGTTGGTCACCTGGTTTGCATACATCAAAGCCTATTTCTCTATGCAGAAACTTGCACATGTCCTTAGGTTACTTGGTTGCCTCTTGGCAACTCAAAGCTTCAACTTCCTCAGCTGATTCCTTTTCTCCCCTCCTTTGTTGTCATGATTCTGTGTTTTTGGTCATTGTCATGCTGGAAGACTCATCCATGGTAAATTGTAAATGGCCTGTATTTATATAGCGCTTTACTAGTCCCTGAGGACCCCAACGCGCTTTACATATCCAGTCATCCACCCATTCACACACTGGTGATGGCAAGCTACACTGTAGCCACAGCCACCCTGGGGCGCACTGACAGAGGCGAGGCTGTCGGACACTGGCGCCACCGGGCCCTCTGACCACCACCAGTAGGCAACAGGTGAAGTGTCTTGCCCAAGGACACAACGACCGAGACTGTCCAAGCCGGGGCTCGAACCAGCAACCTTCCGATTACAAGGCAAACTCCCAACTCTTGAGCCACGATCGCCCCGTGATCCATGATTCATTTTTAGTGTTCTGGTTGAGAGAAGGACGCTCTAATCCAAAATTTTACAGCCTATTGGCTTGTTAATATAGTGAAGTCATCCATTAGCATAAAAACAGCTCCACAGCATGACTACCAGATGATCCGACGCGATGTCTATGCCTGTCCTGTAGCTTGACTGTACCTTCTTTTGGTGATATTTAGTATTTTGCTTCCTCCAAACACGGTGTGACAAGTTGATGCCAAAGAGCTTGAGTTTGTTTTCATCCTACCACAGCACTTTGTCCTAAGTCTTCTCTGAAACATTTAGATGTTCAAGGCTGTCTTGAGCAGGGTGAGCAGGTGTAGGCAATGCCAGACCTGTCCAATATAGTGCAGTGTGTTACCAATTATGTTTTTGGTGACTGTGGTTCCAGCTGCCTTCACATCATTAACAAGTTCATAGTTTTGGGCTAATGTCCCATCTTTCTCATGATCCTCCTCACCCCATGAGACAACAACTTGTATGGAGCTCCAGATAGAGGGTGATTGATGGCCTTTCTTCCATATCTAATTAACTGCACCAGCTGTTGTCACCTTCTTATCTAACTTCTTGCTGATGGTCATTTGAGCCACATGCAGATCTACAGTCTTGCTCATGACAAACTCTGACAGCTCTTTGGTCTTCTCCATGGTAGTGGAAGAAGTTGGAATTAAAGATTTTTTATTCTGTGGGCAAGTGTGCTTTATAAACATAATAAGCTGACTATCTGTAATTGATTGGTGGTCTGTATCTGTTTCTGAAACTGATTAATTGATTGTAATCTAATCTCTGGGAGCCAGAATTTCATCTAGATTGTAGGGATTCAAATGCATACTTAACTCAATTATATGAAAATCCATTTATAATTTTATGTAATGTGGGGATTTTTTTCTGGATTTTTGGTTAAAATTGTGTCTCGCTTCATTGAACTTAAACTATAAACAGTGTTGGGAAGGTTACTTTTATCATGTATTCCACTACAGATTACAGAATACTTGCCCCAAAATGTATTTTGTAATGTATTCTGTTATGTTACTCAATGAAAGTAATGTATTCTGAATACTTTGGAGTACTTAATATATTATCATGCTTTTTACAACTACATGAATGTACTATTGCTTTGTGATTTAATAACTATTACTGAAGGTTACTCACCATAACAGTACCAACTAGATTTTTAAATCTTAATATAAAATGAGTAACAGTAGGATGGACATTAGATAAGGCTGCACTTTTTGCACCAATCTCATATAGGAAACTATTCTGTGTGTATCTCCAAAAGTTGGTTCTCTTAATCTGGACGTAGCTTTTAAAGTGGGAGAAACGTTTTGTCACTCATCCAAGTGACTTCTTCAGTCTCAGATGACTGCAGGTTTCCCCAATCTTATAAACCAGGGATAGGCAACCTTTCTGATGATGAGTGCCATCTAAAATTTCCTCAGAAGTCAATGTGCCATTTGATTGCATTAGCAATAAATTTAATAACGCTCTATATTAACAGTTACACACTATATAAAACAACTTTATAGAATTATATTTGTTCACAGATGTTTGCAGCTATCAGCGAATAGTTATCAGCTATTTTGAAACAAAAAAAGAAACTTTTTATCCATAACAAGAACTTCATAACAGCAAATGAACTGTACAACAGAAAGTGCAAATGCTATTTGTGGTCTCCTCACAACAATGATAAGAAAAATAAACTGGGCCAATATGGCATGTTTGTTAATACAGGGATACACATATTAATGTGATCTCTGGTCTCCCACTCAGAGACACAGGTCTCCGAGTGTCCAGCATTCAGACCTGAGGACACTCTTCGTGTAGAGAAAATCTGCTCACACAGATATGTAGAACCAATTACTGTCAAGGCCTCTGCAATGTTCTGAAGACAGTTAACCTTGTCAGGTAGTGATGTCCAGCAGGTGAAAATGCAAGCTCCATGAACACGCACAGCTGTGGATTCCAGCTGCGTTCGTAGTTCTGCAAACTTTTCTGCAAAGAATAAACTCCACCTAAACTTGGTTTATATCTGACCCAGATAGACTGCAGTTCATAACTTCTTAGTGTCAGTCCAAGTGTCAGTTCACCTGACACTTGGACACAGCGGCCGCCTCGGGTCTCTCCTTCTCCTGCCTCCCCTTTCCACCTGCTGGCCTCTGTGAAAGCTCCGCCATAGCCACCACCAAACAACTGACTTATTTTTACACATCGGCCACCATCTGGCCAATCCACCACCTTTCATTGTTTATACCGTTACAAAAAAGAAAAAAACCTTCGGCCCATAGAAACTGATGTTTCTATGTTACACACAACGCGCTCTGTTTAGACCCAGACCAAACAGTATTGTTTGACTGATGGCCCTGGTCTTTAAGTCTGACGTCACTAGCCTTGTCTGGGCTCAACTCCAGTGTGGGTCCATAAATCAAACAATCACTGTGGCATCACCGAGAGTTGAAAAACTGTCTTAAGTCTTTCATCTGTAATAAAATGATCAGCGTTCTGCTCTACCAGGTGTAACAACTCATTTTAACATCCAGGCATCCATGAAAACGGAATTTATGACATTTAACGGAGTTAGAAATTAGCAGGAAGTTAGCTCACTAGCTTCCTTCTAAATATTAATAATGCCAGTAATATAGCATGTCCTGACTGAGGGATTTTGGAAACAAATTCAAACGTACAGCTCCGACATAAATGAAGACAGAAAACTAAACAGCATTGACGTTTGTAGGGTTACTTAAGTTTGGCTAGCTGGTATATAACGATGTGCTACGTGACCGCTAGCGACACGGCTATATGAGCATAATATAAACACGCTTTTTTCAACTCAATAAAAGTTAACGTGAGGATTCTTGGTGGTCAGGAACAAATGTAATCGCATGGCAGGATGCTGTAAACAGACCAAACTTCAGCCAGGAGAACAACTGAGATAATCCATCCACAATACCAGGTTAGTCATTCATATACTGCTGTATGGGCTGGGCTGTACTTACATCGTAAGGTTTTAAAAACTGAGCTTTAAAAAGATTAGTGTTAATAAAAGCCGAGAGAGGCTGACAGTGATCACTGATTGATCACCCAGTTTTGTTTTAAGTTATAAAGTTATTTTGTTATTTTCATATGGCTTAATAATTATCCTTATTGCTGTTTAAGAGAGGAGTGGTGCTTCAAAGGATAGTTGCAGATTTCTGTCAGAATCTGCAGATTATACAGTACAAATAAAATGTTCACGTTTGTCCAGCGTTGTCTTCTCAACAGTTTCACTAACATCTACACTGGATGGCCAGGAAGCGTTCACGTCTTCTGGGGTGCTTCACCGGCGCTGATAATTGGCGTCTGTCTTGTGTCAGCAACGTAAAAGACGGATTTAATGCAACATGACCATTCAAACAGCAGTCGCTTTCTCAAACATCAGTTGTGTATCGGATTCAGTACCACATACGAAAGTGACCCAGGTTGGATTTGAAAATATCGGATTTGTGCTGTTCACGCTGTCATACCATGGGTTGCATAGGGTCAGAAAAGTCGGATTTGATGCGATTTCACCTGCAGTGTGAACGTAGCCTTAGTTACTCTGTTCTGGGGGACCCCATCCTTGGGGTGGACCAATTTTTGGCGCAGCGTGTTTTGCGGTTTAAAAGCCACAGAGACGCAGTGTTTAGAAAATGCGTCTCAAGTATTTCGATACTCCTGACATGTATGGGATAACTACAGGCTTTCGCTTAGTCAGCAGTTGTCCTTCTCTCCTTGATCGGCTGGAGCTTTCTTTAGGCGCCTTCCCAGCTTTGACAAATGTCCAGCTGGGATAACCACATTTCCTCAGGGCCTTCTTGATGTGATGTTCTTCTGCTTCCCTGGCCACTGTGTCTGCGGGGATGGTGTTGGCTCTATGTTGTTTATGCTCCAGTGGACGATGAGAGTCAAACCTTAAATACTGATCCGTATGCGTAGGTTTACTCCTCAACACTGACTATAAACGAACATGAAAATTAGAAATTACATTTACATCTATGTTAGAAATAACATAAATGTAGCCTTTTATTTTATGCCGAGAGACCATTTTCTTAGCTGTTTATACAGTTAAGGGTCACAGGGTGCTGGAGCCTATCCTAGCTTTCAGAGCCCAAAACAGAATTATCAGTTAACCCAACATGCATGCGTGTGTGTGTGTGCGTGAGGGGGGGGGGGGGTCATGTATCTCATCTGAAGACAGAAGCTAAGCACAGGTGGGCCTGATTAGTACTTTGATATGAGAACACTTAAGAATACTAGGTAATGTAAGCTGGACGTCTGTTGCTCAGGAGGTAGAGAAGGTCATCTACCAATCAGAAGGCAGAACACTGAACCCCAAGTTGCTCTACAGTACAGTCATTGAAGTGTGAACATTAGACGGTGAATGAGGCATGTTGTATAAGGAGGTTTGAGCGCTAAACTAGAAAAATACTATATAAGAATCAGTTCATTTACAATGAATAATGTCAATGTATTATTTTAACATATTCAGTGCTTTTATGCACAGATGAAAGTCATCATGTATCATAGTTTAATGAGTCATCGTGTGGGTGGCATATTTAGGCTGAAAGGCTACATTGTGACTGAATACCTTCTATCCAGATTAGTGGCTTTTACAGCTGCAAATATGCGTGTCTTCAGGGTCAGTCCTGCCATTGGGATGGACAACTGCTGAATATATGATGAGTCCTGTATAAAAAGCAAATTGTCATTTAAGCATAGATGTGATATTACATGGCTCTTCGCGTCCACCCAACTGACAGTGATTTATTTGCTTTTTAGACATTTATTTTCTAAATAATTCGATGTAGCCCTAGTGTTTAATTCAAGTGGATTTAGGGTAAGAGTAAGAGTAAATTTAGTATACGTTTGTATAATTACAGTATTAGCAATAATTTGCTTTTTACATCAACTGTATAACAAGAATTTCTGGGAATCTGGCATCATTCTTCTTTTGTACATGGACAATTGATGCATACATCTGTAAGAGGTAGAGATCAACTTTACATAGATGCAGAGTTTCTTTATGTTCACTTTATGCATACAAGTATGGCTTTATCTTTGGTGCAACAGACTAAGATCACCTGTAAAACACAAATGAACATTTATAACTCACTGTTGTGAACTTACATTATAAAGCAGGAGATTCAATGTGCTAATGAAAGTGCCATTGCTTTCCTTCACTGAGATTGCAGCTGATGACCTACAGTCAAGATAAAGGAAAAAAGAAGTAAGTACCTAAAACATTATGAAAGTTAACAGTAATTATGGTAGCATCAGTATTTTAAAATTACATTTTTATATTAAAATTTACATAACATTGAGGAATCCTTGTCTTTAAAACCATGCCTATACGTCACTCTTTCAGGTTAACATATACACTTTCCTGACCAAACATTTCCAATATCTCCT
Source organism: Rhamphochromis sp. 'chilingali' (assembly GCF_963969265.1). Taxonomy (NCBI): domain Eukaryota; kingdom Metazoa; phylum Chordata; class Actinopteri; order Cichliformes; family Cichlidae; genus Rhamphochromis; species Rhamphochromis sp. 'chilingali'. Next base: position 6,971,680 of record NC_137946.1, read on the forward strand.
TTTAGAAGTTAATATATGTAATCTGAATTGGACTTTTTGTGGGGTCGAGGACCTAAAATCTGAAAATATGTAACAAACTGTGTTTGGGTTGTATTTCATGAAAACAACAACAAAAAAAAATTCTGTTGTATTGTGTGGAACTTAATAACTTTATATTATAAATTTTCATTATTATTATTAGTATTGCTTTTATTAATATTGTTGTTATTTTTTTTTTATTGTTATTATTAACTTATTATTAAACTGCTTCTTTTTTTGTCTGCCAATTGATATAATGATTGAAACTTACATGTATATAGGATCACGGTATCAAACAAGCTTAAAGGTATGAGTGAGACTTACGAGGCCAGCTGTGTATTGTTGACTAGGTATTCCAATGGGTAGCTGCAGCTAAACTTATACAGCAGACCTGGCAGGTAGCTGATGATGGTTGGAGGGTCTGGTGTATCAATATACCCTGATATGTTTCCAATCTGCACCAGGGACAGGTTCCCATAAGCATTGGGTCCTTGAGCAGTTAACACCTGTAAGCAACATCAGTGTGAGTAAAATTCCTGCTCCAGCTCTTTTACTAAGATAAGAAGGGTTGGACATTGTGCAGGATAAAAAGAAAAGTTCTCAAGATCAAGAAAAGCTTGATTGAAGTACATATCTCTCTCTCTCTCTCTCTCTATATATATATATATATATATATGTGTGTGTGTGTGTGTGTGTGTGTGTGTGTGTGTGTGTGTGTGTGTGTGTGTGTAATTTAGTAAGAGCAGTTAATACAAAAAAGAAAATGTTTTTCTTACCACCAAAGAATTACCACAGGACTCAAGTGTTGCCAGGCTGATGCTAAAGATTACAACAGTGGGGAAGGTGTTGTTATTGATAAAGCCTCTGCAGTGGGCATCTCCATGGCGACCATTAAGGGCTAGGTCGGTGTCAGTGTAGCCAGAGAAGAGAACAGGGCAAAAATTGATCTTGAGGGTAATGGTCTGGACCCCACAGTATACACTGATATCTCTCTCAGCTGGAAAAGAAGCCAAAAAATCTAATGTACATAAATATGTACATAAATTGTGTATTTTACAATAGTACATTTCTCTCTCTCTCGCTCTCTCTCTCTCTCTCTCCCCCCCCCCCCCCCAAAAAAAAAAGAAAAAAAAAAGATTTAGCTTCTGGGATTACAGTCTGTAACATTTAGTTTTGTATGTCATAATACTGGTGTCCAAAAAACTTATCACCTCATCTTTGGAACATGTAGGTAGTCCAAAAGAATTTTTTTCACATTTTTAGAATGTTAACATAATTTCTATTCAGTTATTCACAAAACAAAAGTCTTTAAGTCCTCACCAGGGAAGCGGCTGTGAAAATTTGCATCACAGTTGTATCCATTGAATTGAGCTCCAACTGAAAAGGCCTTACTAAACATTAAAAAAATGACAAATATATGTTCCATTTCAGCACCTGAAACAGATCAATAATGTAATGTGAATAATCCAATCAACACCATTTGTTTTATATTGTGGGGTCTTTACCTTACAGTATAAAGTGCACCGAGGCAACTGTTGTTGTGAATTGCCACTATATAAATAAAACTTAATTAAAATTCATTTTTCACTTTAGAAAATACAACGTCTCATGTAGGAAGACAGAAAGTAAAATCTGTTTTACATGCACTAATGGCAGGAGGGAAGATTTACAGTTTTCCCTTAAGTTGAACATTTTTTATATTCCTACCAAATACATTCACTGAGCACCCACAGCTTTGGCAAGTTATAAGAAACTGATACAGTTTTAAATGAGGCCTCAGTGACAATTACAATGATTGAAAGTCCTCTGGAAACTGTTAAATTAAAACTAGTTTGTAGCAGATTATGTAGTTAATAAAACCCTCACCTACAAAAGCAAACAGTTGTTCTGTGAGAGGGAGAACTACTCACCCTGGTTCCTGGCAGCCAGCAAGTGAGCGGTTCTCCATAAGCCTGGGACAGACGATGGAGTGGTCTGCACAGCATCCCTACCTGACAACTAGAAACAGAACTCATGAGCAGGAGGGAAAAAGGGACCATACACATAACAGATTCATTATTTGAACGTGTCAACAAAAAGGGTTGTCTGGATTGAACATGGGAAAGTCCATCAAAACTGAATGTGTTATACAAATCCTTTCACATCCACAGAAATATGAGCAGGTTTTGAAGTTTCCCACTCATATCCTTTCGGCCCAATCTGGCTCTGTCACTGCTCACAAATGGTTTGACGCTGCATGAGGTCCAGGAGCTGGGGGGGTGGGGGTGGGGGTGTTGAATTATCTTTTCATCGCTTCAGTGGCCTTGGCTTGCTGACTGAGCCATTCCTTTCTCTCTAGGCCAGTCAGGGAGTGCAAAGCCCACTGTGCGGGCCTTTGGCCCAGGGAATCCATGCTTTTTCATTCTTTGTCTGCTGCAGTTCTCAGTCAACACAACAGCAGGCAATCTGGTAGGTGGGGCTGCAAGCTGCCTGTGACTGCATACCTGATCCCAAATTTTGACTCCTGGTCACAGGACCCTCACCACATGGCAAAGTAAAAGAAAGCTAAATTTGTGGAGTTTCATGGGATTAGCCAGTTGAAATATGAATATAAATGTATGTGGAACACGAGGACAGGACATTGCGGTTTGAATTTTTAGGAAACTTCTCACTCTAGGCCTATTGGGGGGAAAAAAGGACACATTTTTGGTGCTAAAGCTAAAAAGCATTCTTCTTTTGCACAAATTAATCTGTTTAATCAGGTGTAGTCTGCTGAGTTGTATCACCTTCATACTTCTCCAGTCCACAAAATATCTTGTTGAGGCTGTACATTAGGAAGTCTGCAGCTAAGAAAAAAAGTCTTTGTTCTTGTGATTCCTTGGGCTTTTTGAGAGGGACAGAAAAGGTTTGGTTACATCACAAAAATACACAGCCAGTGTGCACAGTCCACAACTTTAGACTATTAAAACAAGAATTTAAGAATATGAAAAAAGGCTCAACACAACAGGAACTCAGCGTAATTGTCAGTCCACAAATATAATCAAACAGTATATTGGAATATATCAGGAAACAATATCAGGAAATACCAAACAAAATATGCAAGACAAAACTAGAATTGAAATTATTAATAAAAAAGAAAAAATCATTTCCTAGTTCAAAGACTGCTTGCAGAACTTTGAACAGTAACAAATCCGGTTGATTTCTAGCTAACCAGTTAAAAATAAATAAAGAAAAAACAACTATATGTGCTGTTAAAGATTTATCTGGGAACACAATATATGAACCTGAAAGAATAAACAACATTTTTAGGGATTTCTATGAAACTTTATAGTCACCACAAATGAACCCGTCTAAAAATGAAATTGACCAGTTTCTTGGCAACGTAACTCTTCCAAAATTATTAGACCGTCAAGCAATGGCACTGGATTTGCTACTGACACCAGGGGAACTCCAGAAGCCCTGATAAGTATGCCCAATAATAACGCTCCAGGTCCAGACAGTTTTCCTGCAGAATTCTACAAAGAATTCTGGACAGTTCTGGCACCAGTATTCCACAGAATGTTGCAGGAAGTCAAGGAAAATGGCAGACTACCACCAAATATGAATTCTGCCAATATTAGTCTCCTGCTAAAACCAGGCAAAGACTCCTGATTTCCCTCAAGCTATCGTCCAAAATCCCTTATTAATGTAGACCTCAAAATAATCTGCGAAGCTCTCTCAGAAAGATTAGAGAAGATAACCCCCCTTTTAATTCTAACTGACCAGACTGGTTTCATAAAAGGCAGGCACTCGTCAACAAATATACGTAGATTGCTTGATTTAATAGACTACTCATGAAGTGAAAACATTGAAACTACAATATTGTCTCTAGATCCCGAAAAAGAGTTTGACAGAGTTAACTGGAAATTTTTATTTGAAACTTTACGCAAATTTGGTTTTGGAAACTCTTTCATAAACTGGCTAAAAATATTAGAATTATATAGAATTCCCCAACAGCTTGTGTCAGAACAAATGACCAAACATCCTCCAGCTTCTGTGTCCTGAGGGGCACCAGGCCCTGATGTTGTGTAATATGCCTCACCCAGCAACTAAGGCCCTGGTGTGGTGTAGATGGCCTCAGCCAGAGCCACAGGCCCTGGTGTGGTGTAGGTGGTCTCAGCCGGCAACTCAGGCCCTGGTGTGGTGTAGGTGACCTCAGCCGGCAACTCAGGCCCTAGGGTTGTGTAGATGGCCTCGGACAGAAATACAGGCCCTGGTGTGGTGTAGGTGGCCTCAGCTGGGAACTCAGGCCCTGGTGTGATGTAGATGGCCTCAGCCAGAGCCACAGGCCCTGGTGTTGTGTAGGTGGCCTAAGCCGGCAACTAAGGCCCAGGTGTGGTGTAGATGGCCTCAGCCAGAGCCACAGGCCCTGGTGTGGTGAAGAAGGCCTCGACCACCAGCACAGGCCCTGGTGTAGTGAAGATGGCCTCATGCACCAGCACAGGGCCTGGTGTGGTGTAGTTGGCCTCAGCCAGCAGTACAGGCCCTGGTTTGGTGTAGGTGACCTTAGCCGGCAAATCAGGCCCTGGGGTTGTATAGATGACCTCGGCCAGAAGCACAGGCCCTGGTGAGGTGTAGGTGGCCTCAGCCAGAGCCACAGGCCGTCGTTAATGTGCCCTCATTAATGGGCAGCTGCTTTGAGTCTTTCAATACGCCCCTTCTCTGGATCAAAAGCAGTTCAATGACATGAAAAGTAAAGGCTTACAGCACCTGGTATTCCCAGGCAGTCTCCCATCCAAGTACTAACCAAGACAAGCCCTGCGTAGCTTCCGAGGTCAGACGAAGTCAGGCGTGCTCAGGGTGGTATGGCTGTAAGCTGCTGGTGCCAGCACAATGTGTCAATTTATGGAATCAAGTGATGAGGTGGCCAGTACCTGAAGTTTCGAACACAACCGTACAATTGAACTACAGAGTTAACGGTACCTGCATACTTGCCTAATACCCTAACCCAAAGACTCAGATAAGCATTAAACCAGCAGCACAGGCTCTGGATTTTTGAAGATGGGCTCAGGCACCAGCACAGGGCCTGGTGTGGTGAAGTTGGGCTCGGCCAGAGCCACAGGGCCTGGTGTGGTGAAGATGGTGTTGAAATCTCCCAATTCTTTTGATCTTTGGGCTGAAGGAAGGACAATACTCGGTGTATAAATGCTCAATCAACAATCATTTATTTCCATACAATTCAACACAAAGAGCATTTAGAACCATCATGATGGGGAGACATGCCTGAAGAGGGTCACAGCAGTCTCAAAATGGTGACGGGTTACACAGCCTCTTATAGCTCCTAGCGGCCCCCACCTAGTTGTAAAAGCCTAAACATTCACATTCTTTTCTCCCTTACGGCGTCTAAGTTATGACCTCGGCAGTTGTTTCTCTGCTTTCTGTAAGGTGGGGGTATGGAATGTGGTCTATCTCCCCTGTCTTAGACACCAAGTCTCCTGCTTACAACCTTCTTTTTATGATTCAACAATAGAGCATGTCAAGAAAACAGTGTAACACATTCCCAGCAGATCAAGGATACAGAGTGATGCACATTTATCTAATGAACTAATATGTGAATATGTTCTGTTAACTCAAAAGTATAATGAGAACTAAACTACATACAGATCACACGCTCTATATTAAAGGGTATAATATGATCTACAGCAGTATTCTAATTCAACTACTTTGATTACATATATAAGGTAACCTATAATAACAGAATAATCTAATACCTGAAGTTTCGAACACAACCCTACAATTGAACTACAGAGTTAACGGTACCTGCATACTTGCCTAATACCCTAACCCAAAGACTCAGATAAGCATTAAACCAGCAGCACAGGCTCTGGATTTTTGAAGATGGGCTCAGGCACCAGCACAGGGCCTGGTGTGGTGTAGGTGGCCTAAGCAAGAGGCACAGGCCCTGATGTTGTGTAATTTTCCTCACCCAACAACTAAGGCCGTGGTGTGGTGTAGATGGCCTCAGCCAGAGCCACAGGCCCTGGTGTGGTGAAGATGGCCTCATGCACCAGCACAGGGCCTGGTGTGGTGTAGTTGGCCTCATCCAGAGCCACAGGCCCTGGTGTGGTATAGATGACCTCGGCCAGAAGCACAGGCCCTGGTGTGGTGTAGGTGGCCTCAACCAACAGAACAGGGCCTGGTGTTGTATAGATGGCCTCATGCACCAGCACAGGGCCTGGTGTGGTGTAGTTCAACAAAGCCAGCAGCACAGGCCCTGGTGTGGTATAGGTGACCTTAGCCGGCAACTCAGGCCCTGGGGTTGTATAGATGACCTCGGCCAGAAGCAGAGGCCCTGGTGAGGTGTAGGTGGCCTCAGCCAGAGCCACAGGCCCTTATGTTGTGTAATTTGGCCTCACCCAGCAACTAAGGTCCTTGTTTCGTGTAGATGGCCTCGGCCAGAGCCACAGGCCCTGGTGTGGTGTAGGTGGCCTAAGCCAGAGCCACAGGCCCAAGCCAGAGCCACAGGCCCTGGTGTGGTGTAGGTGGCCTCATGCACCAGCACAGGCCCTGGTGAGGTGTAGGTGGCCTCAGCCAGAGCCACAGGCCGTTGTTAATGTGCCCTCATTAATGGGCAGCTGCTTTGGGTCTTTCAATACCCCCCTTCTCTGGATCAAAAGCAGTGCAATGACATGAAAAGCAAAGGCTTACAGCACCTGGTATTCCCTGGCAACCTCCCATCCAAGTACTAACTAAGACCAGCCCTGCTTAGCTTCCGAGGTCAAACGAAGTCGGGTGTGCTCAGGGTGGTATGGCCGTAAGCTGCTTGCACCAGCACAATGTGTCAATTTATGGAATCAAGTGATGAGGTGGCCAGTACCTGAAGTTCCGAACACAACCCTACAATTCAATATTGAATTGGTGTTCAATATTGAATCGGTGTGCAACTTTGCTAAAACAATGTCGGACTCTGTAGTTTTCTCTGGTCCCCTCCCCAATCAGACCAGGAGTGACATGTTTAGCCGCATGTTCTCCTTAAATTGCTGGCTGTCTGAGTGGTGTCCCAGAAACGATGTGGGCATCATAGATAATTGGCAAACCTTCTGGAGGAAACCTGGTCTTGTTAGGAGAGACGGCATCCATCCCACTTTGGATGGAGCAGCTCTCATTTCTAGAAATATCCTCCTCCTGTTTTGGCTTCCCTTCACTGGCTTCCTGTTAAGTCCAGAATTGAATTCAAAATCCTGCTCCTCACATACAAGGTCTTAAATAATCAGGCCCCATCTTATCTTAATGACCTTGTAGTACCATATCACCCTATTAGAGCACTTCGCTCTCGCTTTGTAGGCCTACTTGTCGTTCCTAGAGTATTTAAAAGTAGAATGGGAGGGAGAGCCTTCAGTTTTCAGGCCCCTCTTCTGTGGAACCAGCTTCCAGTTTGGATTCGGGAGACAGAAACTATCTCTACTTTTAAGATTAGGCTTAAAACTTTCCTTTTTGCTAAAGCATATAGTTAGGGCTGGACCAGGTGACCCTGAATCCTCCCTTAGTTATGCTGCAATAGACGTAGGCTGCCGGGGGATTCCCATGATGCGTTGAGTTTTTCCTTTCCAGTCACCTTTCTCACTCACTATGTATTAACAGACCTCTCTGCATTGAATCATATCTGTTATTAACCTCTGTCTCTCTTCCACAGCATGTCTTTTATCCTGTCTTCCTTCTCTCACCCCAACCGGTCGCAGCAGATGGCCCCGCCCCTCCCTGAGCCTGGTTCTGCCGGAGGTTTCTTCCTGTTAAAAGGGAGTTTTTCCTTCCCACTGTCGCCAAAGTGCTTGCTCATTGGGGGTCATATGATTGTTGGGCTTTTCTCTGTATCTATGAAGCGCCTTGATATAACAGATATGATTCAATGCAGAGAGGTCTGTTAATACATAGTGAGCGAGAAAGGTGACTGGAAAGGAAAAACTCAATGCATCATGGGAATCCCCCGCAAGCCTATGTCTATTGCAGCATAACTAAGGGAGGATTCAGGGTCACCTGGTCCAGCCCTAACTATATGCTTTAGCAAAAAGGAAAGTTTTAAGCCTAATCTTGAAAGTAGAGATAGTGTCTGTCTCCTGAATCCAAACTGGAAGCTGGTTCCACAGAAGAGGGGCCTGAAAACTGAAGGCTCTCCCTCCCATTCTACTTTTAAATACTCTAGGAACAACAAGTAGGCCTGCAGAGCGAGAGCGAAGTGCTCTAATAGGGTGATATGGTACTACAAGGTCATTTTGATAAGATGGGGCCTGATTATTTAAGACCTTGTATGTGAGGAGCAGGATTTTGAATTCAATTCTGGATTTAACAGGAAGCCAATGAAGGGAAGCCAAAACAGGAGAAATATGCTCTCTCTTTCTAGTCCCTGTCAGTACTCTTGCTGCAGCATTTTGGATTAGCTGAAGGCTTTTCAGTGAGTTTTTTGGACATCCTGATAATAATGAATTACAGTAGTCCAGCCTGGAAGTAATAAATGCATGAACTAGTTTTTCAGCGTCACTCTGAGACAGGATATTTCTAATTTTAGAGATGTTGCGCAAATGGAAGAACGCAGTCTTACATATTTGTTTAATATGTGCATTGAAGGACATGTCCTGGTCGAAAACGACTCCAAGGTTCCTCACAGCGTTACTGGAGGCCAAGGTAATGCCATCCAGAGTAAGAATCTGGTTAGATACCATATTTCTAAGCTTTTCAGGGCCGAGTACAATAACCTCAGTTTTATCTGAATTAAGAAGCAGAAAGTTAGCGGCCATCCAGGTCTTTATGTCTTTAAGACATTCCTGCAGTTTAACTAATTGGTGTGTGTTATCTGGCTTCATGGACAGATAGAGCTGGGTGTCATCTGCATAGCAGTGAAAATGTATGCTATGTCTTCTAATGATACTGCCTAAGGGAAGCATGTATAATGTAAACAGAATTGGTCCTAGCACTGAACCCTGTGGAACTCCATAATTAACCTCAGTGTGTGAAGAGGACTCTCCATTTACATAAACAAATTGCAGTCTATTAGATAGATATGATACAAACCACTGCAGTGCAGTACCTGTAATACCTACAGCATGTTCTAATCGCTCTAATAGGATATTATGGTCGACAGTATTGAATGCTGCACTAAGGTCTAGCAGGACAAGCACAGAGATGAGTCCACTGTCAGAGGCCATAAGAAGATCATTTGTAACCTTCACTAAAGCTTTTTCTGTGCTGTGATGAGCTCTGAAACCTGACTGAAACTCTTCAAATAAATATTTATGGCTTTATCTTATAGAATTCAATATTCCCGTGTTGAGGAAACAGGTTTTGCAGCTGTTTGAGCTAAGATTTTCAAGTTATTCACATAATGAAAACCTCTACTTTGTTTCGGGCCAGTTCCCCATTCAAATGCATGTAACAGTGACAAACGCACTGTCTTGGCGAAAGAAAGCGTTTTTGTACAACTTCATATAAATTAGCTGTAACTTTTGATAGACGACTCAGACTCACATATTTATGGCTTTATCTTATAGAATTCAATATCCCCATGCTGGGCAAACAGGTTTTGCAGCTGTTTGAGCTAAAATTTTCCAGTTATTCACATAATGAAAACTGTTAGAGTTGAATTGTTAGATGTTTGTCATTTTTATGTTTACCATTTGTACAGTGTTTTAACTGATGAAACTCCACTGTCCTTCCCCCCAGATCCTCGAGGTTCTGGTGGGGGGCTGTAATGTTTTATTGCAGATACATCCTATCTGGAAGATCTGCTTCTTTTGATGTAGGCTTCCTGCGTTTACGACCCTTTAGTCAGCAGGAGGTCTAACACACACACACACACACACACACATTCTTAAGGAAGTTCACACATATACATAAAATGCTTTCTCTTAGAACCAAGGGGGCGTGGCTTTGTTCTGACATGTTTTGTGTGAACTGTCTCTCAATAAAAGGTAGCAGGAGGAAGTCAGATCTGGGGGTCATTTTCGTGGTGGACACAGACGAGGCCTCCCTTGCGCAAATAATCGATCGATCGACTGTCTTGTTTTCTTCATGATGAATAAGTCTCTAGAATTAGCGGGGCTTGTGGAAACACAGACCCAACATTTATTTGGTCCTTCGGAGCCGGAGCCTAACATATTGCATCCACCGAGGAGAGGGAGAGGACGCCACCGCAATGTCTGGGGTGATTGACGTAAAGCCCTGGTGTTTCACTTTGCTTTGTTACCAGGCCGGGAAGTTTGCGCCTGACCTCCCCTCGGGATGGATGACAATTGATGGGATTCAGAGACTCTTCCCATGAACGTAAACAAACAGTGAGTACAGAAGGCCTTAGAGAGCGGCTACGTGCCCGTGCGTGAAAGCAGGTACGTGAGCGCGCAAGCTGTGCGTGTAGACGCAAGCTGCCTGGTTTCTCCGCCAGTGTTTTTGTTTTAATCTTTTTTGATTTATTTAAGGAGGGTTAAGTCGGTTTCTCCACCGAATAGAAGGAGGGCAAGGACGGTTTCTCCACCGAAAGAAGGATAGAGCTCTATAAAATAAAAAGGGACTCCACAGTTAAGGACGTTGAGTGAATGGTTTCTCCACCAATGTTAAGGAGGAAAGAGCTCGCCGCGGTAAGGGGGATTATAGGCCTTAAAAAGAGTGTGAATGAGCGTATGCGTGTGTGAGTGCCAGCAGCACAGAAGGAAACCTAAAGCGGTGTTAACGGAATTCTGTGACCTGTTGTGTACACGTAGCCTGGGTTTTGGAGTAAGGTGTTACCTGCCGTAAACTTAAAAGAATTGTCATAATGGGGAATAAAATGTGTAAGTCTGCCTTAGAAGGGGATGTAAAATTTATGGAGAAATTTTCACCGGGCAGCACGCAGTATGTAGGTTGTTGGCGTGAAAAATATGGATTTGAAGGGACATCAGTGGAAGTTAAAGGTAAAATGCTTGTAGAAAGAATAGCTGTAAGTGTAGCAGGTAAAACAGGGAAAGCGAAGCAGAGGAAGGAATTGCAGTTAGCAGTTGCTAAGTTGTGGCTGGAGCAGGCTCAAAAGAGAAGAGAAGCACAGAATGTTAAAAGAGCAATATTGCAAGCAGTAGTTGTGAAACCTGAGGATGAAACCACAGCTCAATCCACTGCAACTACTTTAGAACAACACCGTAGAAAAGCATTAGGAAGAGCAAGAATGTTAGCAGAAAGAAGAAGAGCCAGAGAAGAGCGTGAGAGAGCAGAGGCAGAGGTGGAGGAGAAATTAAAGGCTGAGTATGGAGAGACATTAGGAGCAGCATTGAGTCCAAGACAGATTAGGCAGGGCAGGAAACAGAAAGTAAGATTAGTGAACACAAACGTTACAACCACATATCCATCCCCGACACAACACAAAAAAAAAATATGGTGTTTCTGTCCCAGAGTGTGAAGATGAAGAAAGTTTTTCTCCTGATCCATTCCGTGAGTGTGAGCATGTTTGACGTCATGGTGTGTGTGAAAAGGTATCCAGCTGGGGCAGACGTGATTCTGCAGATCACCTGCCCAGTGGACAAAAAGAAATAAAATAGTTGTGTGGATGAATGATAGCATGAAGAGTGTTTGGTGTTTCTCAGCCTGAAACAGCTGTAATGCTATTTTCTGTTTTGGAGAAAAGTACAGTTAAAAAAAAAAAAACAGAGAGAGAGATGTGTGTTGTTTAAGCAGTGATGAGAATAATGAAAGTGTGATGAGAGAGGAACACAAAAACATACAGAAAATGCATTAACTATACTAACCCTACATGCACATACACAGTAAATGATACTCGTGAAGACCAGACAGCATCTTAAGCATGAGATTCTGTTTGTCATCTTGTCCAAGTCACTAGTAAGATGAAAGTGATACATAGACTAGTGGACTGAATATTATAGGAAGACAGATGGTTGCATCATAGAGGAGAAAACAGAATGCTGATGAGAGGTCTTAAATGAGTGAGCTGAGTGAGCTGATTTTGAGTTTCTGGTGTGTGAAGACGTTTTACCATGGCACACAATTAGTTACATGAGAAGAAACGTATTATGTGCTGAGACAGGAGGGTTATGCTGTGTGTTGTGTGTATGGCTGATTTGGATGAATGTTTGAGATTAAACTGGCTGTTGATTTGTCTTTTGTTATTAAGTTGAGCCTGCCAATTGGGTTGTTACGATTTATCCCCCTGGCATGAAGAACACGTGTCATGACTTAAACAAGGCCTTTCTTTCCTTTGCTTTCCTTTATTTTCTTTCTTTTATTTTGTTACTTTCATGGTGCACTGAAAGTTTTGTTTGATGATCCATGTTTGAGAAGATCTGGATGATTAGAACCAAAGCGTCGTCGAGAAAACTGTTGCAAAGTGAGCTTCTCCAAAATTAAAATGGGCTCAGGAGAAAGCCACTTATTGAGACAATTAGGAAACAAGTTCCTGTCCAAAAGGATTCAACGAGGAAATCCAGTCTAAATTATTTTTTCTTTTTGAAATGACGTCGTTTTGCTGAGTGTGGAAACGAATGCGACGATAATTTCCACAATTAGCAAAAGAAGAAATCACTGAGTGAATGAAGTAAGAATTTTAAAATAAATGGGGAACTGACTGACTGACAAAAGCTGACAAGACTGACTGACTTAACACCATTGTGTGAAGTTAACCCCCACCTGACAAAGGTGTGGATGTATCTCTGTGTGTGTCTCTGTTGCAGGAGCAGAAGGAGACCACAGGAGGAAACTTGGGTCACATGACTATGTGAACTTTGAAAATTTAACCTTTTTAGTTTAAATTTTCTGTGTCTGTGAATTTACCAGGTACCATTCACTACCTTGTGTTGCTCACAGAGATTACTGTGAGAAAGAGTGTATACACCTTGTTACACCCCGGCCTAGGCAACCGGCGTGCAACTCAGGAAAAATAGGAAAAAGGGAAAAAAAGGGCCCCCAAGCTCACTGCTCTTAGGGAGGGCGAACTCATAAAAAAAAACTAATACGAGCTACCACAAAAATAATCCCAAAACGAAAGTATCGACCACTATTGTCTTTAAAGCAAAATATGATATTTATTTACATCACAACACAAGGCGCCAAACTATTTACAAGGGGGGGGGAAGATCGCGACCATGACATACAGAAACACCGGGCTTAAATACATAGAGGGAGCAATTAGGGAATGGATCACAGGAGGGAAACACAGCTGGGGCAAATTAGACCTGACGAGACAAGGAAACGTAAACTGAACACACCAAGATAACACAGACTTTCAAAGTAAAACAGGAAACACATAACAGTCACGCCAAACCAAAACGCCTAAAACAATACACTGCCAACGCCGAACCATAACATACCCCCCCACCCAAAAAAAACAATCATTTAAAACATACAACCCCAACGAAAAATGTTCGTTCCATGTCCAGCCCATATGGCACCGGCCGCCGTCCCGCCGGCGACGCTGATGGCTGGACGGGTCCTCCAGTGGAAACGGAAAACTGGAGCGGGCCCTCGGATCCTCCAGCGAAGACAGACGAAAGGCTGGAGCGGTCCCACGGGTCCTCCAGCGAAGACAGACCAGCTGCAAACACGGACACGCAGCCCACCAGCTGCAAACACGGACACGCAGCCCACCAGCTGCAAACACGGACACGCAGCCCACCAGCTGCAAACACGGACACGCAGCCCACCAGCTGCAGAAGGCTGGAGCGGTCCCACGGATCCTCCAGCGAAGACAAACGAAGGCTGGAGCGGTTCCCCGGACCCTCCAGCGACGGCAGATGAAGGCTGGAGCGGTCCCTCGGATCCTCCAGCGAAGACAAACGAAGGCTGGAGCGGTTCCCCGGACCCTCCAGCGACGGCGGATGAAGGCTGGAGCGGTCCCTCGGACCCTCCAGCGACGGCGGATGAAGGCTGGAGCAGTCCCCCGGATCCTCCAGCGAAGACAGACGGCTGAAGCGGTCCCTCCCTCGGACCCTCCAGCGACGGCGGATGGCTTAAGCGGTCCTCGGACCCCCCAGCGACTGGACGAGCCCCCATATGTTACACCCCGGCCTAGGCAACCGGCGTGCAACTCAGGAAAAATAGGAAAAAGGGAAAAAAAGGGCCCCCAAGCTCACTGCTCTTAGGGAGGGCGAACTCATAAAAAAAAACTAATACGAGCTACCACAAAAATAATCCCAAAACGAAAGTATCGACCACTATTGTCTTTAAAGCAAAATATGATATTTATTTACATCACAACACAAGGCGCCAAACTATTTACAAGGGGGGGGGGGGGGGGGGGGGAAGATCGCCGAACCGTAACAACCTGCGCAGCGCTAACATTTACATTTCTTTTTACAGCAGATGGCTAATCATGTGCTTTGATCATGTGATTTACAGCAGGACACAACTTAATGATGTTTTTCTACCACAGGATTACTGAGATTTTGTATGAAGAGAACTGTAGTTACAGGCTATATGTTGATGGTGAAATTACACTGGGTTGTTGAGAGAATGTTGGAGAAAATGTGAATGTTACAGGGGAGAAATTAATACCATTTCAGACATACTGTGATGAGACCATTGTTACTTTTCCACAGCGAGTGTTAACTTTACAACTTTTCATAGCTCCTCTGGAATCTGGATGGCCGACACCTGACAACCAGGATGAACCGCGTGTTTGGCTAATGTTTGTTTTTCTTTAAGAGTGCTTGTAAAGGATTCAGCACAGACAGACAAGTGATAATTGAACAGATGTGCAGTGGTTACAGAATAGTTACATGGAGCTCATTATCTGACCACACTGTTGGGCTCATGGTGAGTGACAAACTTAAGGGAAGTCACTGATTACAATGTGGAATGACATTGAGATGTTAAACAATTTGGAACAAATTATGGGAAAAAGTAGGAGTTTAATGAGTTTAGAATAAACCTGCAATGATACTTGTCTCTGTGACGCTGAATACTTTATTACTCTTATGATCTATAGTTAGTTGCAAATGTGAAGTTGTTTTAACTTTAAGACTTTGTCTTCTAGGATACAGGCTCAGGGTGGAGCTGGGAGCTAAACAAGCTAAACATTTAAGTGCTGACTAATGCTTTTACACAGGGTTACAGCTTGGAGTGAAGCTGCTCCAAGGGACAAACCCTGGAGATTGTTTTAGAGAGAATGTGCAACATTCTTGTGCATGTCTCATTGGGGAGTTGACACGTGGCGAAAGCCGTGTGGCGAGAGGAGTGTCATTTTTTAATTTGGAGAAGGAGTGACTGAGAGGATCGCCCACAAGATGGAAGCTGAGGCCTGGAGAGAGTCTTCAGGAGGATCGGAGATCACCTTCAGCACAGAGAGCTGTGCTACTGGGCTTCCAAAGGATTGTCACGAGGAGATCACCACGAGGAGACTTTGCACAGCAAAATCTTAAATAAGATGAAAGAGTTACGACGTTGACGTTAAGGAAGACAACTAAGGGGTACGACGTGCTCTGCCTTAAAATCTTCAGCAGCGTTGGAAAATGGAACATGAGGGAGCGTGCCAAGCTCCAAAAAGTGACAGCGCAGAGGAGGTCCAGCGATGAACTTGTGGTTCTGTGAACAGCACAAATGCCAGGTGACTGTAAAATAACTAACAGCACTTTTTCCACAAGTGAAGCCAGTAACTTACTATCCTAAAAGATTAGCTCTAGTTGCTCGTGCTTTACCTCCATGCGTGAGATCAGTATGTGCAGCAGCTTAAGCTGTACAATGTTTCAATAGTTTATTTCACCTTTTGACAGTGTTAGTTCCACACGAGGTAGATGTTTACTACTGCAGACTAAACTTACATTTCTGTCACCTACAAGACACTTGTCTTTAATGTTACTGTTTCTCTCACAACCATACATATTACCATAAAGTGGTGCACAATTCTGAATCTGTCAACCCTTTTTGCCAACGAAAGAAGAGGGCACTTCTCATGAGAGTAGAGAGCGCGAGGAGAAGAAGTGTAAGCCGAGGGATGACTTAATAGCTGTGCCACTCGTTGAGGGAAAGGTTTGGTTTGTTGATGATTTGAGTTTTACAACAGCAGAGGGACAGACTAGAACAGGTTTTACTGTAGCAGACAGTGAGAGAGTTGGCGGTGCTGGACCAAGGCCAGGAAGATCGTGAAGGACCTCAGCCATCCCAACAACAGACTGTTCTCTCTGTTGAGGTCAGGAAAGCGATTCCGCTCCCTGAAGACCAACACAGAGAGACTGAGGAGGAGCTTCTTCCCGCAGGCGATACGGTCTCTCAATCACACCACCACACAGTACTGACCCACACATATGGTTCTTACACACACACTGGACTTTCTGGACTTTGTTTTTGCACAACACTGGTCACTATATTCTTCATTTCCGGTTAATACTTGTACAGCTGCTGTTATTGTGTATATATTTATTTATATTTAGATTTCTTCATACATTCTTATATAGTTCTATATTGTGTATTGTGTATTTTGTTGTACAGTTATTTTATTTTCAACTTTAATTTATATATTTTATCTTATTCTTCCCAGTTAAATTTACCCTTCATTCTAATTTGTGTTGTACAGTTATTTCATTTTTAACCTTAATTTATATTTTATTCCTTCCTAGTTAAATTTACCCTTTTTAATTTTTCATATTTATTTCCTATCTTATTCATAGCCTTTTCCTTTTTTGTTTTCTTTAGGTCACGAGCAGTTGTCCAAGCATTTCACTACATATCGTACTGTGTATGACTGTGTACGTGACAAATAAAATTTGAATTTGAATTTGAATTTGAATTTGAGAGTTATCTATGTAGGACAACTAGCATGCTTCATATTTGCTTGAGCAGCAGAGATGCTAGCTTTAACGGAAGTGTGTCAAGCTGTAGAGAGACAATATACACTGAGAGCCAGTGTGTATTTGCTACTGTACATTTCCTTGTAGTGCAGTGAGTGAGACGAGGTGTGACAACCTCTACAGGGAAACCTGTAGAACGCACCAAACTCTTGCAAAATCTGCTGGAGGCAGTGTTATTAACCAGTGGAATTGCCGTTTGTAATTGTGCAGCACACATGCGAGGGCAAGATCAAGTTGCATTAGGGAAAGTTTCTGCAGATAAGATCGCAAAAGAGGCAGCTTTAGTTAAACATGGTGTTAACATTTTAGCAGTGCAACATCAGCAGACATGTAGGGCCACTCACCTACAGCAGGAAAACAGTTGTGACTTACAGAGGGAGCAAGCTAGCAGGATGGTGTTTATTATCTGTGTGATAAACCAATACTGCCTAATAATTTGTATAAGACAGGGGCAGGGATAGCTCAGTAGGTAAAGTGGTCGCCCCATGATCGGAAGGTCGGCGGTTCGAATCCACTTAACGGCTACCCTGAGGTACCCCTGAGCAAGGTACCGTCCCTACACACTGCTCCCCGGGCACCTGCTTAGTGGGCTGCCCACTGCTTCACTGAGTGAATGGGTCAAATGCAGAGGAAAAACAAGTAATTTCCCCATGGGGATCAATAAAGTATCCATTATTATTATTATTATTAAGACTGCTGCTATTTTGAGCCATGGGCCATGCCATGTCTCAACAGGAGGGAGATGAGCAGTCGTTATACTCACTCTAGAAGTAGTTTATACTTTAGGATTATTTAAATACTTTTTAAAAAAAAAACTTTTTGCAGGCAGAGAGAACTAATAGAACAGTAAAGTTAAGACTTAGGAAGACAGACAGGACATGGTTAGACTGTATAGAATTACTTAAGATATACATGAGGATTCCTCCAACAGAGAATGGTCTGACTCTTTGAGATTACATATGTTAGAGCATTTAGAGTTCTTCTGTAGTGATGATAGAAAAGCAGAAGAGAGAGCATATTAGCAGATTAGATGCTTGAAATGTTTAAAAGTAAAGAAGTCATGAGAACAAATGATCTGCCAGATGATTCTGTTTCTCTGCAGGAGCAGAATCTGATGTCTGGAGATTGGATGTTGATAAGGCCATGGAGAGGAAGTGCTGGTCCAGTCCGCAGTGGAGAGGTCCCTATCGGGTGCTCCTGACAACGACCACAGCAGTGAAGATTGCTGGAAGAAACACTTGGATACATCAAGCGTACTGCAAGAAGGTGACACACATCCAGGCCAGCTCGGAGCAAGTGGCAGGAAGACCGGGTATAAAGGGGGGGAAAGCCTCCAGGGCCCCTCGTCTCAATCCGGTGAAGAAACCAACTGAGCCACAGGTACTCATCAGAATGGCTGGGAATGTGCTGTGCATCTTCTTGAGCCTGTGGACCCTGAGTGGGATGACAGGGAGCGCACTGGAACAGAGCAAACCACACCCAGTACCCGCATGGGTTTTCAACAACTACTGGTGGCAGTTTATGAACACAACCGCTCACATAAAGAACGAGACCAATGGTTATGCTTGTGCCACTGGCTACACATTCTTCTGGACTGTGGCCATATAGCATCACTGAGAGCGAGACAGTTTGTTTGGTTGCTTTAGCAACACATCCAGGGACACTGCTGACTTTTCAACTGCTCGGAACCTGAATGGAAGGTTGATTCACCAGTAGCTGGTAAGGTGAACTGCTCTGGTACGACAGACAGTACTGACTCAAAGAATATGACTTGTTGCAGGACATTGAACAGTTAAACGAACTGGAAACAGGCCAATTGCCTATGTGTATGAAGGACAATGGATTAGTCCAAGTTGGAGATTTATCATGGAATTTGTGCAACATCACCTATTCTTTTGTCTTCTGTAAGAAGGATGTAAACAGAGAAGCCTTTTGTCTACATTTACATCATAAACACTTGAGGTTTTGAGCCAAGAAGATCAAAACAGCTTGATCCAATTTCCTTTACAAAGCTTTTTCTGTGGTGACAACAGGACAGGAGAAGAGTTGTAAATGCAGATAATTCACCAGTTGACTCTAACCCCCACAGGATGCCTACAGTGAGAAGATTTGGGGGGTTGATAGGAGTCATAAAGAAGGGTGTTGACCAGGCTGCAGCTTTGAAGCTAGCTGAGAGCCACACGGACAAACAATGAAGTCAACTGATGCGTTTAAATGCCTATGTCTGTATACAGTTGGATTGTAGTGACACATGATTTTTGAGAATGATGATTCTTCTTGTTCGACTGTTGACATTCAGTTGTTTACTTGCAGAAATACATAATGAATTGCACCAGGAGTAGATGAGCCACAAGGCTGGATAGCTTGGTTAATGTCTGGTCCTTGGTGGCATCTTCTTTTGAAAATATTAACTCCTGTTTTTGTATTGTTGATACTGATTTTCTTATGTATAGGATGCATTTTACCTTGTATGAGATCAATGCTGACTAAGATGATTTCCAATACATTTGTTAATTATGTACTTTTATAACAACATGATATGACTGAAATTACTGACATGACAGAAGCCTGTGTATAAATGATGCCTGCTCTGAAAATGTCAAGCAAGAGGTGCATGGCTAGAATGTACTACATAGGAATAACTGGAGCATAAAAATAACATAACAGGAGGGAATGTTAGAGTTGAATTGTTAGATGTTTGTCATTTTTATGTTTACCATTTGTACAGTGTTTTAACTGATGAAACTCCACTGTCCTTCCCCCCAGATCCTCGAGGTTCTGGTGGGGGGCTGTAATGTTTTATTGCAGATACATC
Source organism: Rhamphochromis sp. 'chilingali' (assembly GCF_963969265.1). Taxonomy (NCBI): domain Eukaryota; kingdom Metazoa; phylum Chordata; class Actinopteri; order Cichliformes; family Cichlidae; genus Rhamphochromis; species Rhamphochromis sp. 'chilingali'. The sequence continues at coordinate 6,991,282 of NC_137946.1, forward strand.
CTATCTGGGAGATCTAACACACTTGTCTGAATTTCTACGAACATTATTGCTAAGGATTGTCTTATTGCATTGGAGTCACACTGGGTTAAATATGTACACTTGGGTTTTAAGGGGTATTTATTATTTTCTTCTTTTTTTTGGGTTGTATGGAAGCCCCAAACGCAATTTCATTGTTCTTGACAATGACAATAAATAAATAAATACTAAAATACTAAACACACACACACACACACACACACACACACACACACACATTCTTACAGAAGTTCACACATATGTCTTAGAACCAAGGGGGCGTGGCTTTGTTCTGACGTGTTTTGTGTGAACTGTCTCTCAATAAAAGGTAGCAGGAGGAGGTCAGATCTGGGGGTCATTTTCGTGGTGGACACAGACAAGGCCTCCCTTGCGCAAATAATCGATCGATCGACTGTCTTGTTTTCTTCATGATGAATAAGTCTCTAGAATTAGCGGGGCTTGTGGAAACACAGACCCAACAAAAACCTATACTTTGTTTCGTGCGAGAACTCCATTCAAATACATGTAATAGTCAGAAACGCACTGTCTTGGCGAAATAAAGTGTTTTTGTACAACTTCATGAAGTTAGCTGTAACTTTTGATAGAAGGCTCAGACACACATATTTACGGCTTTATCTTATAGAATTCAATATTCCCGTGTTGAGAAAACAGGTTTTGCAGCTGTTTGAGCTAAGATTTTCAAGTTATTCACATAATGAAAACTTATACTTTGTGTAGCACCCTCAAGGATTGACGTACGCACGATGTAGTTATAAAACAGGGTTTATTCTGGTCTTGGCAACCCGTGAGAACTGCTCACGGACAAAACAATAAAACAAAAACATCACATCAAAATGCGCTCTTGTACTTAGTGCCAATCAATCAAAAATCCTTAATTACAGAAAATAAACATTTATTTTATTTTATTTTATTTTTATTTTATTTTACTGAATACAGTGTTCCAAGCTGGAACAGATTAATGCCAATTAAAGTTGAACACTGTGTACATGCGCTTAAAAAAAGAGTCGACTGCCCGACTGCACAAATTCCATTAATTTGTATTTGCTGATATTGCTCTAGGCTGATAGCACTATATTGCATCCAATGACGTATTGTAATCATTTCAAGATTCGTTATTTTGTTGTTTTTGTTTTTAATTAGTGCGTCACAGTCTTGTATCCTTTGCTCTTATTTCCTTTTCAATATACTGAAAAGTCAGGCGCAGTGAATCAGATGATTTGTTATTAGGAGACTTCCACTGGATGCAAAGGGCTGCACTGAATGTGGGAGCTTGTAGTGTGGCCGTAGACATAGCTGTAGAAACAGAAAATAAACATTTAAAATACACAAACCTCATGAGCTGACATCCAGGAGGTGCTAAATAGTCCTTTATGGCCTTATTGCCTTATCTTCCATCTTCTTTGTCAATTATTTCCACTCTTTAAACGATATTTTCTCCATGTGTGGAGCTAACTGTGAGTTGCAGCATGCAAAGGAGGGCGCAAAGGAACAAAATCCAGACATACAGCTTAACAAATATCAAATGCAACAAACATCAAATGCAAAAGACCGTTACACTCCCACCAATCACTTGTGATTAAAAAGAATAAAGTATTGCCTATGAACTAATGAACGGCTTTTGAATGAACTATCATGAATTATCCTTTAAGCAGAGTGCGGTGGAGAATCTTCTTCCGCTTCCATCAGAATGACTGTCTTCTGAATGGGTCTTTCCAGGTGAACAGGTTTGGAGGTACGTTTTCCTGCCCTATCCAGGGTTGGATCACTCAGCAGCAATTTCACCTTCCTCACTTTTCCATCCTTTCCAGGATACACTTCAATGATCCTTGCCAACTTCCACTGGTTGCGTGGAGTTATCTCATCCTTCAGGAGGACAACATCATTGATCTTAGCATTTCTGTGCTCTTTGGTCCACTTCTGTCTGCCTTGAAGATTTAACAAATACTCCTTTTTCCACCTTGTCCATAAAGTGTTGGCAAGTAGTTGAACACGACGCCACCTCTTACGGAGATAAAGATCTTCTTTCACAAACCTTCCTGGAGGTGGAGAGATGATTGTGGACTTCATGGTTAGTATGTGATTCGGTGTCAAAGGTTCTGGGTTTGATGGATCACATAGTTGGTCAGTAGTCAATGGTCTGCTATTAATCATTGCCATGACTTCATACAGGAATGTCCTCAGAGTGGAGCTGTCGAGTTGTTTGGCTGATTGTTCCAGAATGGACATGAGAACACTTCTTATGGTGCGAATTTGTCTTTCCCAGACACCACCCATATGACTAGATGCTGGGGTGTTCATGAGAAACTCACAGTCCAGTTTCCGTAGCTTGGCTTGATCCATTTCCTTAAATGCTCCAATAAACTCATTTCTAGCGCTGACAAAATTCGTGCCTTGATCGCATCTTATCTGGCGAACTGTACCTCTGATGGCCATGAATGCACGTAAGGAGTTGATGAGGGAATCTGTAGAGAGATCGTCAAGCATTTCAAGATGCACTGCTCTGGAGCGCATGCAAGTGATTAGCAAGCCATAACGCTTTAGCTCCTTGCGGCCTTCTTTGACATAAAAAGGACCAAAGCAGTCCATCCCACAGTAGGTGAATGGCGGTGTGGTCTCCATCCGATCCTCTGGGAGGTCTGCCATCTTCTGCTGCTCTGTGCGCCTTCTGAACCTTCTGCATTTTACACATTTATAGATGTAAGATGACACAATCTTGCTGCATCCAAGAATCCAGAATCCGTTAGCTCGAAGTTCATTCATGGTGATCCCTTGTCCTTGATGGTATGTCTTCTCGTGATAATGTTTGACCGTGACTGTCTCTTGGCAGGATCGCAGGATGCTTGACATTGGGGTGCAAAGCTGCATGTGTTAAGCGTCCGCCTACCCGAAGAATGTCTTGGTCATCAAGAAATGGACATAACTTGTGTAACTTGCTAACCTTGTCGTTCATCTGCATCACATCATGATGTTGCAAGGTTTTTATTTGCTGAGCAAAGGCTGTTTCTTGAACCATCTTTATGATTGTTAACTCTGCTTCCTTTCACTCTTGTAGGCTCCTGATGTCGTGTGATCTAATCTTGTGATCCTTCGCTTCTTTCACATAGCACTTGAGTCTAGCAACTGCCTTAATAATCCTCGACCAGTCGGAAAACTTGTGTAAGCAATCTAACAGTGACCTTTGTTCCTCCACTTGTATCTTGTGGACTTGAACCTTCTTAACCTCCGGGTCACTGGTCGATAACTCTCCCACCTTAATTTCCCCACTGGGTATGACCTTCTGCCAAAGGAGGTCTGGGCCTTTGAACCAGTTTGATGCTACAAGTTGTTCTGCTGTGAGACCTCTTGAGGCGTGGTCCGCCGGATTATCTTCGGAAGTTACATACCTCCATTGGGTTGAATCTGTGCTTTGTTTGATGTGTTCCACTCGGTTTGCAACAAACACATGAAATCTTCTGGCTTCATTGCTGAGGTATCCGAGTACCACCTTCGAGTCAGTCCAATACCTTTCTTCTGAAATTTCCACTTCCAATTCCTTTTTCAGCATGTCACCAGTGCGCACAGCAACAACGGCCGCCGACAACTCAAGCCGAGGTATAGTTGTGACTTTGGTTGGTGGAACTTTTGATCTTCCCATCACCAATGAGCAGTGGACTTCACCAGTTGTGCTTACTGCTCTGAGGTAAGTGCACATTCCATATCCAGATGCACTTGCATCAGAAAAATGATGAAGTTCGTAGTGCTGTGCCTTGAAGTTCAAAGGAATGTAGCATCTGTGAACCTTTACGTCTGCAAGGTTTCCCAGGTCACGCAACCAATACTCCCACTGAGGTCGAAGTCTGTCAGGTAAGTTATCATCCCAGCTGAGTTTATCTCGACACATTTGTTGCAAGATCTGCTTTCCCAGCAGAATGAAAGGTGACACAAACCCAAGTGGATCGAACACTGAGGCGACTATGGCCAATACTCCTCTTCTACTACTCTGAACTGAAATTGATCTGATGCCACACACCATTGTACGCCAAGTGCTCTTTCCATGTGTACTTCACCGAATGCCATATCTAGCTCTTTGGGAGCTGCAGCGCATTTTTCTTTCGGAAGCGAAGCTAGAACTTTGGTGCTGTTTGAGATGAACCCATGTTTGCCCATGCTGCAGAGTTTGCGTGCTTCATTAACCAGCTGTATTGCCTGATCTTCAGTGTCAACACTTGCTAGTCCGTCATCAACATAGAAGTTGGTTTTGATGAACTTGATGGTTTCTTCATTAAAACTTCCTTCCCCTTCAGCTGCAAGATGCTTGAGGCCATAGTTGGCGCAACATGGAGAAGATGCCTCTCCAAATAGGTGTACCTTCATCCTGTAGACAGTGAATGGAGTTTCAAGGTCACCGTTCTCCCACCACAAGAACTGTAGGTAATCTTGGTCACAAGCATCCACATGGAATTGGTGGAACATACGTTCGATGTCACACATGAAAGCCACTGGGCCTCTTCGGAAGCGACACAAGACTCCGAGCAAGGTGTTTGTTAGCTCTGGACCAGTGAGGAGATGGTCATTTAAGGAAGCGCCTTGGAACTTGGCAGAGGCATCAAAGACGACACGAATCTTTCCGGGTTTTTGTGGATGATACACACCATGGTGTGGGATGTACCAAACTGGTGTCTTGTCAATGTCTTGCTCTGGGACCTTTTCAGCATCTCAATGGGCTAGGATCTCATCCATGAATTTCTTATAGTCCATGTAGTACTGCTTGTTACTCTTGAGCCTTTTTTCTAAACATTTGAGGCGATGAATAGTAGGGGTGCAACGATATTCGTATCGATATTGAACCGTTCGATACAGTGCTTTCGGTTCGGTACGCATATGTATCGAACAATACAAAATTTGTAATTTATTTTATCAACTTTCCTTCTGACGATGCTGTCTGTGTTGAGCGCTCAGTGAATCTGCGTTCGACTGCTCCGCCTAGGGTCGACAGTGCAGCCTAGGCGGAGTAGTCGAACGCAGATTCACTGAGCGCTCAACACAGACAGCATCGTCAGAAGGAAGAGCGCAGGGCAAGCTAGCGAGACAGAAGTTAAGCTCTCCTTACAACATGGACCTCCCCCACCCTCATTCAGATCTGGCGTTTGGAATTATTTTGGTTTTCATGTGACGTATGACCCTGAAGGTAAGCGAGTCATGGACTAAAGTAAAACAGTATGTTGGATGTGCCATGCAATGCTCAATTACATGGGTGGGAACTAGTGTGTTAGCGCAGTTAGCTCGTTAACGTGTTGGCTGTCTAGCCCCATGCACGGGGCGATCGGCGGTAGCTCGTTAACGGAGATTTGCCGTGTTGTGGCGTTAAGGTCATTTCAACGAGATTAACCTGAAAGCACTAGTGGGAACACAACGAATATGACTGCACATTTACGCTGACATCATCCTAGTGCAAAGATAAGTGGAAGCAGAAAAAAAACAAGCAAGCATGCTACTAACTTTAGCCAAGTCATTTAGACAGCTGTTTAATATGCTGCTGAGAATATAGCCCAGAAGAAGCGGATAGTATAGCTTTTATTTTGGAAAGAGACATTTCTCTGTAATAAACTCTCTTTTCCAAAGATGAGTGATTCCTCAATCAGATACAGGGCTCGCAATATCGCTAGCCCGACGTCCCGGGGCTAGCGATTTTTTCAGTCGGGGTACCAAAATCTATCTCTGCCCTGCCCGTCGGGCTTTTGTAGGAAGGAAAAATATATGTCAATGCTTTTGCATTCTTTCGGAAATGTAGCTGGGTAATTATGTCATTGGCATCGGTGAGCCACTGTCAATATGTGACATATTGAAATCGCGTTTGAATTTGCGCTTGTTTTTTTGCTTTCACTTTGCAATCACGTGAACTGTGTATAGAGAGCGACAGCACTGATCTGTGAGTGATGATAATTTGTGCACCAATTCCTCTGACATCGTCTTATTAATTGTTAGCTTACTATGCAAACATGACAAGTGAAATCTCCTGCAGCAAGCTTAAACATGTGAGAGGTTGATCGCGCAGAGAATCGCTGAGCTTATGTGAGTCCGTGTGTAAAAGCAGCAGGATATATATTTGACTACGATGACCTGGATGACTGAGAACCTTCACAGACAGATATATATTTTAGTTCTGCTGAGCCAAATAAGACAGGTCAGGGTGAAGAAGTGACAGCCAAAGAAAAGCTTACCACAAAACGGAGAAGTTATGACAAATCAGACTATAAGGCAAAAAGAAAGTACAGCTTTATGGTTTCATGGACAAAAGAATTTCTGTGGCTGCAATATGACGAGCTAAATAACCAGGGCTGCACATAAGTGGTCCGCAGGTGCGTATTCGCTGTCAAAATAAAAAACACGCACAAGGGTTAGGGTTAAATTTAAAAACTGTACTTTTGAGTTAAAATATATATTTATAATTTTAATAAATGACAAATTAAAAAGGCATGAACATTTTTTTGTATCGAAAAAACTATCGAACTGTGACACCAAAGTATCGAACCGAACCGAACCGTGAATTTTGTGTATCGTTGCACCCCTAATGAATAGCACATGCCTTGTTGTTTGGCAGGTTCGGCCTTTCACTCTTAAATGGGAGTGGCATTTCAAAATGACCATCCTCTTTGTGCCTAATGCCGGCCTTCATCTTTGTTAAAAATTTGAGATCTTCTTGAGAGACCTTTGTGTCTTCTGGTGCTTTCTCAACAAAGTCAGACTCCAACATCTTTAGGACCTCTGTGGGAGAGATCATTTCCTTTATTTGAGTTCTGTAGACATAGTGAACCTTGTTGGTGAGATTTGAAGAGGGATTAATGTCAGGCACCACTTCCTTCACAATGACTTGGTGACTTATTCCGAAGGCGTCTCCATAATCGAGACATGGATTGCCATAACCCACAATACTCCATCCCAGATCAGTTCTTTGCGCAAACGGCTGATTTTCCTTTCCAGACACAACCTCCCAAGGAACAAGTGCTTGGGGGCAGTTGTACCCAATCAGCAGATCAACATCACAGCTTTGTAGTGGAGTGATCTCACTTGCAATGCATTCAAGATGAGACCATGCCTTAGCTGTTGCAGGCGATGGAATGTGATCTCGGTTTGCGGGAATAAAGTCTCTGGCATACGTCACTGGTAGGGAAATGGTCTTATTTGAGTAGAACCCTCTGACTTGTAGACCTGAGAGCTTGCGACAGGACACAACTGTGTTTCTTGAAGACTTGGTAGTGAGCTTTAGCTGAGTCGATTCACCTTTGATATGCAGAGCTTGTGCCGTTTCTTCAAGAATAAAGGCCGTATCGCTCTGTGTATCAAGGAGCGTGTACACAAGAATTTCATGCTCTGGCTCACCTTTGGTTGACACCCATACTGGAATAATGGAAGATGTGTGAGTGTCGTGAACATTCTGTTAGAAGTTGCTTCACTTGTTGTTGGTGTGACACTGTTGTCTTGTGAGACATCTGCGTTCATTTGTCTTGTCCTGTCACTGTTCTTGTGTGGATTTCTCCTTTTTCTGTCTTCCTTCATGCGATTGTCATGAAGACATGTTGGATGTCTTTTATTGCATGTGTCACAGGTTTCTCTCCCTTCGCAATCTTTGGAGCGATGACCAGAGTTCAGACAGCCAAAACATAACTTCTTGTCTTGAACAAACTTTAGTCTCTCAACAATGCTCTCATTTATGAACCTTCTACACTTAAGTAGGCTGTGACCCGACCTTTCACAGTACACACAACTAGCACTAACAGTCCTTTCATTTGAGTTAGTTGCTAGCACCTTTGCTCCATTGCCTCTGCAATTGCAATTTTGGCTTCTCGTGAGATGAAATCTACAAATTGGCTGAAGCATGGAAAGGTGTGAGTCTCTTCTTGCACTTCTGTAACCTTTCTGTTCCACCTTGAAGTAAGCCAATCTGGAAGTTTTGCGAGCATTTTTTGGTTTTCATTGCAGTCATTGAGCACTTCAAGCCCCTTCATTTGCGACATGGCTGTCTTACAGCAGCAAAGGAAGTCAGCAAATGCTTGAAGTTCCATACTGCCTTTAGAGCTTGCGTGCGTCAAGTTTGTCTCTGAAGGCCTTTGCTACGAGGAAGGGATTGCCATACCTCTCTTCGAGAACTGTCCATGCTGCATAGTATGCAGACTCTGTGCCAAGCGGGAAGTAGCCTTCTATTGCCTTCCTTGCAGGTCCACTTACATATTTCCTCAGATAATAAGTCTTCTCTTCAGTTGGTATATTTTTCCTGTCAATCAGAGTCTGAAAGGAAATTTTCCAATCATTATATCTGATAGGGTCGCCACTGAATATTGTTGGCTCTGGTACCGGAAGACGACTTGCATTAAGAGACACTGCAAATGCTTTGACCAGATCTTCTGTGTTCACCTCTCGGTGCGGTGTCACATTTCGTGGCGAGGAACACCGTTTCATATGCTGGTCATTGTTTTCAGACTTGACTTCATTTTTCTTATCAGATCTGTGGTGAAGTAGGTTGTATATTTCTTCATCTGAACATTCACTTTGTTCATACACCCGCTGTCGAGCCTTTGCTGCATTCAGCTTTTTTACAGTCTCAAGTCGCTCTACTTCTCTGCGCTTAGCTTCTAGAGCCTTTTGTCTTTGTGCTATTTCTGCTTCTTGCCTTTCAATTTCCTTCATATGGATTTCTTGTTCAAGCAGAACTTGGAGAGCAGCCTCATTTGCTGCAACTTCAGCAGCTGCATCTTGTCTTTTAGCTGAGAGCCGGCTGGAGTGTCTAGAGGAAACCCTCGAATGCGAAGAGAGCTTAGTGTGGTGTGACTTAACACTCATCCTGTCTGAGGCTTCTAACTTAGGCATAGACTCAGTCTCCTTCCATTTTTCATCCCTTTGACTTTTCACATCTGAGGCTACGGATTTAGATGAAGACTCAGTGTCCTTCCAAAGTTCTTCATCTCTTTGAACCTCCGCACTACTTGGGCTTGGACACTTTCTTACAGATTCGATAATTGTCTTTGTCATGGCTTCACACGTATCCATCCTTCGTCTTGTGTCACTATCTGGAGATTCAATACGTCTCAAGTCATCATAGGCTGCATTCACATCCTTAGAAGCACTCAAAACCTTGGAAACATGTTCTTGTAGCAGATCCTTTCAGCATTGACCATCTATAGCTCCTTTGGCATCCTTAATGACAACCTTCCACTTCTCATAGCGCACACTGAAACGATATGCAGCCTTCTTTATGTGCTCACCTTACAGTTCTTTGCCCTTTTCTGTCAATGTACGGACTCGTTGGCTCTGTCGTGCTCTTTGTGAGGTAGTAGAAACATCATCAGCTGTGCCTTCAACTGCTTGTAGTTGCTCATCTGCAGAGAGTTGTTCCACATCACCCTTTTCACTGACTTCTGGATTAGCCTCAAAGTCTGCCATTGTTGGAGGGGTTTGGGTTTTTTTGTGTATCTTACTTAGCCTTAATGTAAAGGTGCAGCAGCTTAAATTTGATTTGGTAGTTGAGGAGCAAATGAATATTAATCTATGTTTACTGTTACAACTTTAAAGCACAGTAATTACTATTACTCCTTAACATCACTTAACATGTATACTTAAGTCACATTACATATCTTGTCCAAGCCAGTAATACTGTTTCTTACAGCAACTGCTGAAGCCCACCATATGCACAATGCACAGGTTACTCATCACAACATTAACTTAACACTGTATGAATATCAGTCACTTAAACAGCAGAAATGTAAACAATGAGAAATAAAGAAAAAAGAAGAAATATTCCAGTCCTTTGTTCCTTTATAAAAGGAAACTTATCTTAATTAATTTTACAGTCCATTTTTTTCTTTTTATTTCTCTTTCTTGAGGATAATTATATTGAGTCCTTCAACTGAGGAAACACTTATTTTCGGGGCACCTGACTTTCCTGCGGGGCTGCGTCCGTCATCTACCCGTGCAGAGCGGAGTTCTCACTGTAGCACCCTCAAGGATTGACGTACGCACGATGTAGTTATAAAACAGGGTTTATTCTGGTCTTGGCAACCCGTGAGAACTGCTCACGGACAAAACAATAACACAAAAACATCACATCAAAATGTGCTCTTGTAATAAGTGCCAATCAATCAAAAATCCTTAATTACAGAAAATAAACATTTAAAATACACAAACCTCGTGAGCTGACATCCAGGAGGTGCTTAATAGTCCTTTATGGCCTTATTGCCTTATCTTCCATCTTCTTTGTCAATTATTTCCACTCTTTAAACAATATTTTCTCCATGTGTGGAGCTAACTGTCAGTTGCAGCATGCAGACACCATGTGCGCTAGCAAAAAAAGGTGGCTGGGTGGAGACCCAAACAGCAAAGCTGTACCCTACACAGTTCACCACCAGAGGGCGTAAAGGAACAAAATCCAGACATACAGCTTAACAAATATCAAATGCAACAAACATCAAATGCAACAAACATCAAATGCAAAAGACCGTTACACTTTGTTTCGTGTGAGTTCCCCATTCAAATGCATGTAATAGTCAGAAACGCACTGTCTTGACGAAATAAAGCCCTTTTGTACAACTTCATATAAATAGCTGTAACTTTTGATAGGCGACTCAGACTCACATATTTATGGCTTTAGCTTTCTTATACAATTCAATATCCCCGTGCTGGGCAAACAGTTTTTGCAGCAGTTTGAGCTAAGATTTTCAAGTTATTCACATAATGAAAACCTATACTTTGTTTCGGGCGAGTTCCCAATTCAAATGCATGTAATAGTCAGAAACGCACTGTCTTGGCGAAAGAAAGCGTTTTTGTACAACTTCATATAAATAGCTCTAACTTTTGATACATGACTCAGACTCACATATTTATGGCTTTATCTTATAGACTTCAATATCCCCGTGCTGCGCAAACAGGTTTTGCAGCTGTTTGAGCTACGATTTTCAAGTTATTCACATAATAAAAACCTATACTTTGTTTCGTGCGAGAACTCCATTCAAATACATGTAATAGTCAGAAACGCACTGTCTTGACGAAATAAAGCCCTTTTGTACAACTTCATATAAATTAGCTTTAACTTTTGATAGACGACTCAGACTCACATATTTATGGCTTTATCTTTCTTATACAATTCAATATTCCGGTGCTGGGCAAAAAGGTTTTGCAGCTGTTTGAGCTAAGATTTTCAAGTTATTCACATAATGAAAACCTATTGTTATGTTACTGCCTAGTTAGTTTCATGTTTTAAATGTCAGTAAATGCGCCGCCCTGTGGTCCCTTTAAGTTGATATTTTGTGACAGTAGAAGAAGAGTTAGACAGGAAGTTCATGTTTTCTTGCTATGTTGCTTCGAGATGGCTGCTCCACATTCATGTCCTTCTTTGGGTGTTTGTTAAAGCATTGTCTGTAAGTACTCAATGGAAAAGCAATGAGACACTCCAAGTGTTGTCTTTATGTGTGATGGACCACAGTTAACAAGTTTTCTATGTGCTATTCATATGTAAATGAGATCGCCAGTTCATATGCTAATTAGCGGTGCTAATCGTCATGCTAGCTTCTCAAATGCATTGTTATTGTCATTGGCACAAGTTGTTGTTAACAGTACAGATGAGTAATGTACATTTCCACATATGTTTTATTGTTACAGTTTCACAAAATGAAAGAATCAGTAAACTTCTCAAGATCTCATCTATTGTCTGGAGTTCCTGGGTTCATGTTTAGCTGTGTGGATAGCTAGTCAGACTTCTAGCGAAGCCATTTACAGTGAAAAGACAGCACCACAGCAAACATCATAGCTACAGAAGCCACCGCGTGGAGCTACGACCATCCTATAAGCTAAGTAAAGTATACGGGCGGACACAATCAAAATACAACAAATCCAAAATGTCTGAAAGTAAATCCTCCAAAGCCGAGACAGAGTCAGTCCGTTCCCACAAACCACCATCAAGAGCAGGTTCGTCAGCTAGCATTGAACTGCTCAGAGCAAGAGCAAAGGCTGAAGCTGCTCAAACAAGAGCCTCATATACAAAGAAAGAAATAGAAATTAAAGTCGAGCAAGCACGCTTACAAGCTACTCTTGACGCGCTGAGAGCGGAACAAGAGAAGGAAGCTGCCATAGCAGAAGCTAATTCTTTAGAAGCTGGTCTACTTGAATTAGGCTTCGAAACACGCAGTGTAGCTTATGGGCCACCCCTATCTGAGAGCAAAGAAAAACGCACTGCGCAGTATGTTTTGGAACAAACAGCTATCAATGCAGCAGAATCAACAGCCCCAGTAAAAACTGAATACAAAGACCCTACACCCGCCTTTCAAGAAATTGCTATAAAAGAAGGAAACAAAACAAACTGTGCTGCTACTCATAACGAACTGTACAAGCCCCCATCCACCAACTACAAAGAGTTTACACCTCTTGTTCAGACACCATATAAATCCAGTTATACTCAGGGCAATGAACATGCCCCGAGCCAACACACTTACGACCTCGCCAAATATCTAGCCCGCAGCCAGCTCATTACTACAGGCCTTACCAGCTTTGATGACCAACCCATGAGTTACTGGGCATGGAAATCATCTTTCAAAACCGCAATAGCAGGGTTAGACCTTTCACCAGGAGAAGAGCTGGATTTGCTGGTGCGCTACCTTGGTAAAGATTCAGCTAAACAAGCCAAACAAATGAGAGCTGTCAATATCAGATGCCCTGAAGTTGGTTTAGCTATGGCTTGGGACAGACTTGAAGAAATATATGGCTCCCCAGAAGCTGTAGAGCAAGCTCTCTTTCAAAAGGTCGACAGCTTCCCTAAAATCACACTTAAAGAGCCTTATAGACTCCGTGATCTTGCCGACCTAATGTTAGAGCTAGAGACAGCCAAGTTGGACAGTTACTTACCTGGCTTGACCTACTTAGACACATCAAGAGGGATCCAAGCGATAGTCGAAAAATTGCCGTACAATCTACAAGAAAGGTGGATGAATACTGGTTCAAGGTACAAGCACGATTATGGCGTCAGCTTTCCCCCCTTTACTGTGTTTGTCAACTTCATTCGCACTGAAGCCAGAACACGAACTGACCCTAGCTTCAGCGTCCACAGCCCTAACCAACCCATAACATCAGAACGAAGACACATGCACGAAAGGTTCTCCAAAGGACCCATATCTGTTCACAAAACTCAAGTACAGGACAAGGCAGATGCAGAAAAGTCTAAGTATGCTGTGAATCCAAATAAACAGTGCCCAATTCACAGCAAGCCTCATCCTCTGAAAAGGTGCAGAGGGTTCAGAGAGAAACCCTTGGAAGAGCGCAAACAGATCCTCAAAAAATTAAACGTCTGCTTTCGTTGCTGCTCATCTACTGACCATTTAGCCAAGAACTGTGAATCAGAAACCACGTGCACTGAGTGTGACAGCAAAAATCACATTTCTGCCCTCCACCCAGGTCCAGCACCATGGGAGTCTAAATCGCCCCCTTCCCCACAGCAAGGCGGGGAGAGAGACAAAGCAGACACCCAAGAAGTCACATCTCGGTGTACTGAGGTGTGTGGGGAAGGAGTGAGCGCCAGAGAATGTTCAAAAATCACACTAGTGAATGTATACCCTGCTGGACACAGAGATCAAACAAAGAAAATGTATGCAATCTTGGACGATCAGAGCAATCGATCGCTGGCACGTACCCAGTTCTTTGATGTTTTTCAGATCCAAGGAGAGAGTCGCCCGTACATGTTAAAGACGTGTGCCGGACTCACAGGAGTATCAGGAAGAAGTGCTTCTGGCTTTATAGTAGAGTCAGTGAATGGAAAGGCAAGTCTTCCTCTGCCAACACTCCTCGAATGTAACGAAATTCCAGATAACCGCTCTGAGATACCAACTCCAGAAGCTGCCCAACACCACGCCCATCTACGACAGATTGCCAACTTGATCCCGCCATTACACTGCAAAAACTCAAAATCTTACCAAGTATATTTGTCTTATTTCTAGTCAAAATTATCTCATTACACTTAAAATAAGACACAATCAGCTACAGGGCAACATTTCAGTAAGCTAAAGGAACTTGTTTCAAGACAGTGAATCTTGAAACTAGAGAAAAACTAGAGATTTTTCACTTGTTCCACTGGCAGATTTATTCACTTAATACAAGATATTTTAGCTTAAAATAAGTGAAAAAATCTGCCAGTGGAACAAGTGAAAAATCTCTAGTTTTTCTCTAGTTTCAAGATTCACTGTCTTGAAACAAGTTCCTTTAGCTTACTGAAATGTTGCCCTGTAGCTGATTGTGTCTTATTTTAAGTGTAATGAGATAATTTTGACTAGAAATAAGACAAATATACTTGGTAAGATTTTGAGTTTTTGCAGTGTAGACCCAAATGCTGACATACTACTACTGCTGGGACGAGACATGCTTCGAGTCCACAAAGTCCGGGAGCAGATAAACGGCCCAGACGACGCCCCATTTGCTCAGAGACTCGACATGGGTTGGGTCGTGGTAGGTGACATCTGTCTCGATGGAGTGCACAGACCCCCACACGTGAACAGCTATAAGACTTTCATACTGGAGAATGGCCGTGCAAGCCATTTTCAGCCATGCAACGGTCAAATAACTGTTAAAGAGACATTTACCAAAGCTCCTGAGCGCAGTCACAGCCTCCCAAGCCTTCCTGTGTCAGGATGTAATGTGGACAGCATTGGTCAGCAGGTCTTCACACGAACAGCGGATGATCACAAACTTGCACCATCAGTTGAGGATATGCAGTTTCTCCAAATAATGGACTCAGAGTTCTATCAGGGCAGCGACAATAGCTGGGTTGGTCCTCTGCCTTTTCGATCGCCTCGACAACGGCTCCCGAACAACAGACAACTGGCCTACGATCGCCTTATGTCACTCCGGCGCACTCTTGAAAAACGACCTGAAATGAAAACACACTTTCTGGAGTTTATGGAGAACATGCTTACCAGAGGACATGCTGAAGTGGCACCAGCTCTCAGAACCAGGAATGCTGGTACCTCCCTTTGTTTGGGGTTTACCATCCAAAGAAACCCGCCAAAATTAGGGTCGTGTTCGACTCAAGCGCCCCACATGAAGGAGTCTCTCTCAACGACGTGTTGCTAACAGGCCCCGACCTCAACAACAGTCTTGTTGGGGTGCTCATAAGATTCAGAAAGGAGCAGGTGGCCATAACGGCGGACATTGAACATATGTTCCACTGTTTTGTTGTCAAAGAGAGCCACAGAGACTTTCTCCGCTTCTTGTGGTACAAAGATAACGACATGTCATCTGAAGTTATAGAGTATCGCATGCGAGTGCACATTTTTGGGAACAGTCCCTCCCCCTCTGTCGCCATATATGGGTTGAAGAAAGCAGCAGCGACTGGTGAGCTAGATTTTGGGATTGAGGTGCGGACATTCATTGAGCGAGATTTCTATGTCGATGACGCTCTCAAGTCATTTCCTACTGAAGAAAAGGCCATACAAGTTCTCCAACAAGCTCAACGGGCTCTTGCTTCTTCAAACCTCAGACTACACAAAGTAATCTCCAACCGCCCTACAGTCCTAGAAGCTTTCCCACCAGAGGACAGGGCAAAAAACATTGGAAACTTAGACCTGTGTGCTCAAGACTCGCCAGTGCAACGCAGTTTGGGGCTGCTGTGGAATGTTGACACAGACACCTTCACATTCAAAGTTGACAATGAGCAAAAGGCCTTCACACGTAGAGGTGTCCTCTCTACTGTCAACAGTCTCTACGACCCTCTGGGGTTTCTCACTCCAATCACAATTCAAGGCAGACTGATTCTTAGAGAACTTACCAGCTTGACGGACGACTGGGATGCAGCACTCCCAGACAACATGAAGGCAGAGTGGAGCAATTGGAAGGACTCACTTCAAGATTTAGAAGATCTCCAAATACCACGCCCCTACACTTCTCTCTCTACATCTGGCGCCCAAACCAAAACACTTTGTGTATTCGCTGATGCATCCGTGAAAGCCATTGCAGCTGTCGCTTACATCAAACTGTCTACTTTGAACAAAACAGAAATCGGCTTTGTGTTTGGAAAAACAAAGCTAGCTCCTCAAGCCGGCCTCACAATTCCAAGACTAGAGTTATGTGCCGCAGTGCTTGCAGTTGAAGTTGCGGAGCTGATAGTAGCAGAAATAGACATCATGTTTGACGACATTGAGTACTACACTGACAGTAAAGTCGTGCTAGGCTACATCCACAATCAGTCACGAAGATTTTATGTGTACGTGCATAACAGGGTCCAACGCATCCTCCAATCAACATGCTCCAACCAGTGGAGGTACGTTCCATCTGAACTCAACCCAGCAGATCATGGGTCCCGCTCCGTTGCAGCAGCACAACTGAGCAGCACAACATGGTTTAAAGGGCCAGCCTTTCTCCTCAAACCGTCCGCACAGTCGCAATCTCCAGTCACGTTTGACCTTGTGGATCCCACTCTTGATACAGAAATACGTCCGCTGGTGACAACAAATCTGACACAAATCGCAAGGTCAACAGTAAGTTCATCCCATCTTGAGAGGTTTTCCGACTACAGTCCTCTCCTCAGAGCAGTTGCCCGCTTGACCCACATTGCTCGTTCCTTTGGTCAATCCAACCAAGCATCCAGCTGTCGTGGTTGGCATCTCTGTCAACCCACAGTGGAAGAATTGGAAAATGCGAAGGTCTGTATCATAAAGAGCGTTCAGAGTGAGTGCTACGAAAAGGAAATAAAGTGTATTCAGGAAGGGATCCCTATTCCCCCCTCAAGCAGTCTTTGGAAACTGCATCCTATTCTAGATAGCAATGGACTCTTAAGAGTTTGGAGGCCGAATCATACAATCTGAACTGGGTATCGACACCACTCACCCTCTCATCATCCCTGCCCGACACCACTTGGGAACGCTCTTAATACGGCACTATCACGAGACTGTGAAACACCAAGGAAGACATTTCACGGAAGGTGCCATTACAGCTGCAGGATTCTGGATGGTAGGAGCCAAAAGGGCTATCAGCACAGTGCTTTTTAAGTGTGTCACATGCAAGAAATTGAAAGGAAAAGCGGAATGTCAGCAAATGGGAAACTTACCATCTGAACGAATGCAAGTTGCACCCCCCTTCACATATGTGGGTGTAGACGTGTTCGGGCCATGGGACATTGTAACCCGGCGCACGAGAGGAGGACAAGCTAGCTCTAAAAGGTGGGCCGTGATGTTCTCATGTCTGTCAACAAGAGCAGTCCATATCGAGTTGATCGAATCAATGAGCACAGACAGCTTCATAAATGCTTTAAGGCGACTTTTTGCAATCAGAGGCCCAGCAAGACAACTAAGATCGGATTGCGGTACGAACTTTATCGGCGCCTCTCGGGAACTGAAAATGGACGGATCGAACATGTCAGTCAAGGATGTCGAAGGCTACTTAAGCAAACAAAACTGTTCATGGATCTTCAACCCACCTCATGCATCCCATATGGGCGGTGCCTGGGAGCGGATGATTGGGATTGCGAGGCGTATCCTCGACTCTATGTTACAGGACTGCAAAAGAACACTACTAACACATGAACTGTTGTCAACATTCATGGCAGAAGTCTGTGCCATCATGAATGCTCGCCCCCTGATTCCTGTGTCCACCGATCCTGAGTCACCCCTCATCCTCACGCCGTCGATGCTGCTCACGATGAAACCAGACTCAGCAGCGCCACCCCCTGGTGACTTTGGAAAGGGGATATTTCTGAAAGAACAATGGAAAAGAGTACAAGGTCTCGCTGACATGTTCTGGTCCAAATGGAGACGGGAATACCTTCATACTCTTCAGTTGCGACACAAATGGCAGGACAAGAAACAAAGTCTCAAGGAAGGAGACATCGTTCTGCTCAAAGACATTCAGGTGAAGAGGGGCAATTGGCCCATGTGTATCATAACCAAGACTTTCCCAGGGAACGATGGACTTGTCCGGAAAGTCGAAGTAACTACTTCACATTCAGGCAATAAGAAGACTTTCTCTCGTCCTGTAACGGAAGTGGTTTTGCTGCTGTCCCCCGAAAAGTTTAGTGACTGACAGTTTAATGTGGGATTGTCATAATCCCAGGCGGGGAGTGTTATGTTACTGCCTAGTTAGTTTCATGTTTTAAATGTCAGTAAATGCGCCGCCCTGTGGTCCCTTTAAGTCGATATTTTGTGACAGTAGAAGAAGAGTTAGACAGGAAGTTCATGTTTTCTTGCTATGTTGCTTCGAGATGGCTGCTCCACATTCATGTCCTTCTTTGGGTGTTTGTTAAAGCATTGTCTGTAAGTACTCAATGGAAAAGCAATGAGACACTCCAAGTGTTGTCTTTATGTGTGATGGACCACAGTTAACAAGTTTTCTATGTGCTATTCATATGTAAATGAGATCGCCAGTTCATATGCTAATTAGCGGTGCTAATCGTCATGCTAGCTTCTCAAATGCATTGTTATTGTCATTGGCACAAGTTGTTGTTAACAGTACAGATGAGTAATGTACATTTCCACATATGTTTTATTGTTACAGTTTCACAAAATGAAAGAATCAGTAAACTTCTCAAGATCTCATCTATTGTCTGGAGTTCCTGGGTTCATGTTTAGCTGTGTGGATAGCTAGTAAGACTTCTAGCGAGGCCATTTACACCTATACTTTGTTTCGGGCGAGTTCCCCATTCAAATGCATGTAACAGTCAGAAATGCACTGTCTTGGCGAAATAAAGCGTTTTTGTACAACTTCATATAAATAGCTGTAACTTTTGATAGACGACTTAGACTCACATATTTATCGCTTTATCTTATAGAAGTCAATTCACAGGGAGCACTGGCCCTGGTGAAATGTAAATATCCTCAGCCAGTAGCACAGGCTTTGTTTTAATGTGGATGGCCTCATCTAACAACACACTCCCTGGTGAAATATGGATGGTATTGGTCAGCACCACACACCCTGGTGTAATGTGAATGGCCTTAGCAAACACCACTGGCCCTGGTGAAATGTGCATGATATCGGTCAGCACCACAGGCTCAGGTGTAATGTAGATGGCATCAACGAGCAGCAGAGGCCCTGGTGGGGTGAATATGGCCTCACAGGAAGCACTGTCCCTGATGTAAAGTGTATGGCCTCAGCCAACAACAGTGGTCCTGCTGAAATGTGGATGGTATTGGCCAGCACCACAGGCCCTGGTGTAATGTGAATATCTTCAGCCAGTAGCACAGGCCCTTGTGTATTGTGGATCGCATCAGCCAGCAGCACAAACCCTGGTGAAATGTGGATGGTATCAACGAGTAGCACAGGCCCTGGTGTAATGTGGATGGCCTTATCCAGCACCACAGGCCCTGGTGGGGTGAATGTGGCCTCACAGGAAGCACTGTCCCTGGTGTGATGTGGATGGTAGAAGGCGGCATCACAGGCTGTGATGTAATGTGTATGGCCTCATCCAAGAAAAGTGGCCCTGGTGAAATATGGATGGTATTGGTCAGCACCACACACCCTGGTGTAATGTGAATGGCCTTTGCCAGTAGCACAGGCCCTTGTGAATTGTGGATCACATCAGCGAGAAACGCAGGCCCTGGTGTGGTGAAGATGGCCTCACAGGGAGCACCGGCCCTGGTGCAATGTGGATGGCATCAGCCAGTAGCACAGGCCTTTGTATATTGTGGATGGGATAAGCCACCAACACAGGCCCTGGTGAAATGTAGTTGGCCTCAGCCATGACCACAGGCCCTGGTGAAATGTAGATGGCCTCATCTAACAACACTGTCCCTGGGGAAATATGGATGGTATTGGTCAGCACCAAACACCCTGGTGTAATGTGAATGGCCATAGCCAACACCACTTGATCTGGTGAAATGTGCATGATATCGTTCAGCACCACAGGCCCAGGTGTAATGAGAATGTCCTCAACCAACACCACTGGCCCTGGTGTAATGTGGATGGCATCAGCCAGTAGCACACTCCCTGTTGTGGTGAAGATGGCCTCACAGGAAGCACTGTCCCTGGTGTAATGTGTATGGCCTCAGCTAAGAATAGTGGTCCTGGTGAAATGTGGAGGGTATTGGCCAGCACCAGAGGCCCTGGTGTAATGTGGATGGCCTCATCCAACAGTACAGGCCAAGGTGTGTTGAAGATGGTCTCACAGGAAGCACTGTCCCTGGTGCAAAGTTTATGGCCTAAGCCAACAACACTGGCCCTGGTGAAATGTGGATGGTATTGGTCAGCACCACAGGCCCTGGTGTAATGTGAATAGCCTCAGCCAACAACACTGGCCCTGGTGAAATGTGGATGGTATTGGCCAGCACCACACAACAGGCCCGGGTGTAATGTGGATGGCATCAGCCAGCAACACAGGCAGTGGTGTGTTGAAGATGGCCTCACAGGAAGCACTGTCCTTGGTGTAATGTGGGTGGCCTCAGCCAACAACAGTGGCCCTGGTGAAATATGGATGTTATTGGTCAGCACCACACACCCTGGTGTAATGTGGATGGCATCAACGAGCAGCAGAGGCCCTGGTGTAATGTGGATGGCATGACCCAGCAACGCAGGCCCTGGTAAAATGTGTATGGTATCAGCCAGCAGCACAGGCCCTGGTGTGGTGAATATGGCCTCAGAGGGAGCATTGGCCCTGGTGCAATGTGGATGGCCTCAGCCATGACCACAGGCCCTGGTGAAACGTAAATATCCTCAGCCAGTAGCACAGGCCCTGTTGTAATGTGGATGGCCTCATCTAACACCACTGGCGCTGGTGAAATGTGCATGATATCGGTCAGCACCACAGGCTCAAGTGTAATGTAGATGGCATCAATGAGCAGCAGAGGCCCTGGCGGGGTTAATATGGCCTCACAGGAAGCACTGTCCCTGGTGTAATGTGGATGGTAGAAGGTGGGATCACAGGCCGTGATGTAATGTGAATGGCCTTAGGCAGTAGCACAGGCCCTTGTGAATTGTGGATCACATCAGCGAGAAACGCAGGCCCTGGTGTGGTGAAGATGGCCTCACAGGGAGCACTGGCCCTGGTGTAATGTGTATGGCCTCAGCCAAAAACACTGGCCCTGGTGAAATGTGGATGGTATTGGTCAGCACCACACACCCTGGTGTAATGTGAATAGCCTTAGCCAACACCACTGGCCCTGGTGAATTGTGCATGATATTGGTCAGCACCACAGGCCCAGGTGTTATGTGGATGGCATCAGCAAGTAGCACAGGCCCTGGTGTGGTGAAGATGGCCTCCCAGGAAGCACTGTCCCTGGTGTAAAGTGTATGGCCTCAGCCAACAACACTGACCCTGGTGAAATGTGGATGGTATTGGTCAGCACCACACACCCTGGTGTAATGTGAATAGCCTTAGCCAACACCACTGGCCCTGGTGAATTGTGCATGATATTGGTCAGCACCACAGGCCCAGGTGTAATGTGGATGGCATCAGCAAGTAGCACTGGCCCTGGTGTGGTGATGATGGCCTCACAGGAAGAACTGTCCCTGGTGTAATTTGGATGTCCTCATCCAACAGTACAGGCCCTGGTGTGGTGAAGATGGCCTCACAGGAAGCACTGTCCCTGGTGTAAAGTGTATGGCCTCAGCCAACAACAGTGGCCCTGGTGAAATGTGGATGGTATTGGCCAGCACCACAGGCCCTGGTGTAATGTGATGATGGAATCACAGGAAGCAATGGCAGTGGTGTAAAGTGTATGGCCTCAGCCAACAACAGTGGCCCTGGTGAAATGTGGATGGTATTGGCCAGCACCACAGGCCCTGGTGTAATGTGGATGGCCTTATCCAACAGTACAGGCCCTGGTGTGGTGAAGATCGCCTCACAGGAAGCACTGTCCCTGGTGCAAAGTGTATGGCCTAAGCCAACAACACTGGCCCTGGTGAAATGTGGATGTTATTGGTCAGCACCACAGGCCCTGGTGTAATGTGAATAGCCTCAGCCAACAACACTGGCCCTGGTGAAATGTGGATGGTATTGGCCAGCACCACAGGCTCTGGTGTAATGTGGATGGCCTCAGCCAAAAGTACAGGCCCTGGTGTGGTGAAGATGGCCTCACAAGAAGCAGTGTCCCTGATGTAAAGTGTATGGCCTCAGCCAACAACAGTGGTCCTGGTGAAATGTGGATGGTATTGGCCAGCACTAGAGGCCATGTTGTAATGTGAATGTCCTCAGCCAGTAGCACAGGCCCTTGTGTACTGTGGATTGCATCAGCCAGCAACACAAGCCCTGGTGTAATGTGGATGGCCTTAGCTTACACCACTGGCCCTGGTGTAATGTGCATGGCATCAACGAGCATCAAAGGCCCTGGTGGGGTAAAGATGGCCTCACAGGAAGAACAGGCCCTGGTGTAATGTGTATGGTAGAAGCCTACATCACAGTCTCTGGTGTAATGTGGATGGCCTAAGCCAAAAACAGTGGCCCTCGTGAAATGTCGATGGTATTGGCCAGCATAACAGGCCCTTCTTTTATGTAGATGGCATCAGCCAGTAGCACAGGCCCTTGGGTAATGTGGAAGGCTAGCAGCACTGTACCTGGTGTAATTTGTATTTCCTCAGCCAAAAACACTGGCCCTCTTTAAATGTGGATGGTATTGGCCAAAACCACAGGCCCTGGCGTAATGTGAATGTCCTCAGCCAACACCACTGGCCCTGGTGTAATTGGGATGGCATCAGCCAGTAGCACAGGCCCTTGTGCATTGTGGATCACATCAGCCAGCAACATAAGCCCTGGTGAAATGTGGATGGTTTCGGCCTGCACCACAGGCGCTGGTGTAATGTGGATGGCCTCAGCCAGTAGCACAGCCACTTATGTATTGTGGATGGAATCATCCAGGAGCACAGGCCCCGGCGTAATGTGGATGGCATCAACGAGCAGCAGAGGCCCTGGTCTGGTGAAGATGGCCTCACAGGAGGCACTGTCCCTGGTGTAATGTGAATGGTAGAAGCTAACAACATTTGCCCTGGTGAAATGTGGATGGTATTGGCCAGCACCACAGGCCCTGGTGTAATGTGGATGGCATCAACGAGTAACACAGGCCCTGGTGTAATGTGGATGGCCTCATCCAGCACCACACGCCCTGGTGTGGTGATGATGGCCTCAGCCAAAAGCACTGTCCCTGGTGTTATGTGTATGGCCTCAGCCAACAACAGTGGCCCTGGTGAAATATGGATCGTATTGTTCAGCACCACACACCCTGGTTTAATGTGAATGGCCTTAGCCAGTAGCACAGGCCCTTGTGAATTGTGGATCACATCAGCCAGCAACGCAGGCCCTGGTGTGGTGAAGATGGTCTCACAGGGAGCACTGGCCCTGGTGTAATGTGGATGGCATCAGCCAGTAGCAGAGGTCTTTGTATATTGTGGATGGGATCAGCCACCAACACAGGCCCTGGTGAAATGTAGTTGGCCTCAGCCATGACCACAGGCCCTGGTGAAATGTAAATGTCCTCAGCCAGTATCACAGGCCCTTTTGTAATGTGGATGGCCTGATCTAACAACACTGTCACTGGTGAAATATGGATGGTATTGGTCAGCACCACACTCCCTGGTGTAATGTGAATGGCCATAGCCAACACCACTTGATCTGGTGAAATGTGCATGATATCGTTCAGCACCACAGGCCCAGGTGTAATGTGAATGTCCTCAGCCAACACCACTGGCCCTGGTGCAATGTGGATGGCATCAACAAGCAGCAGAGGCCTTGGTCGGGTGAAGATGGCCTCACAGGAAGCACCGTCCCTGGAGTAATGTGGATGGCCTCAGCCAACAGTACAGGCCCTGTTGTGTTTAAGATGGCCTCACAGGAAGCACTGTCCGTGATGTAAAGTGTATGGCCTCAGCCAACAACAGTGGTCCTGGTGAAATGCGGATGGCATTGGCCAGCACCACAGGCCCTGGTGTAATGTGAATGTCTTCAGCCAGTAGCACAGGCCTTTGTGTATTGTGGATCGCATCAGATAGCAACAAAAACCATGGTGAAATGTGGATGGTATTGGTAAGCACCACACACCCTGGTTTAATGTGAATGGCCTTAGCCAGTAGCACAGGCCTTTGTGAATTGTGGATCACATCAGCCAGCAACGCAGGCCCTGGTGTGGTGAAGATGGTCTCACAGGGAGCACTGGCCCTGGTGTAATGTGGATGGCATCAGCCAGTAGCAGAGGCCTTTGTATATTGTGGATGGGATCAGCCACCAACACAGGCCCTGGTGAAATGTAGTTGGCCTCAGCCATGACCAAAGGCCCTGGTGAAATGTAAATGTCCTCAGCCAGTATCACAGGCCCTTTTGTAGTGTGGATGGCCTGATCTAACAACACTGTCACTGGTGAAATATGGATGGTATTGGTCAGCACCACACTCCCTGGTGTAATGTGAATGGCCATAGCCAACACCACTTGATCTGGTGAAATGTGCATGATATCGTTCAGCACCACAGGCCCAGGTGTAATGTGAATGTCCTCAACCAACACCACTGGCCCTGGTGAAATGTGGATGGCATCAGCCAGTAGCACAGGCCCTGGTGTAATGTGGATGGCATCAACAAGCAGCACAGGCCTTGGTCGGGTGAAGATGGCCTCACAGGAAGCACCGTCCCTGGAGTAATGTGGATGGCCTCAGCCAACAGTACAGGCCCTGTTGTGTTGACGATGGCCTCACAGGAAGCACTGTCCGTGATGTAAAGTGTATGGCCTCAGCCAACAACAGTGGTCCTAGTGAAATGTGGATGGTATTGGCCAGCACCACAGGCCCTGGTGTAATGTGAATGTCTTCAGCCAGTAGCACAGGCCTTTGTGTATTGTGGATCGCATCAGATAGCATCAAAAACTGTGGTGAAATGTGGATGGTATTGGTAAGCACCACACACCCTGGTGTAATGTGGATGGCCTTAGCTTACACCACTGGCCCTGGTGTAATGTGCATGATATCGGCCAGCATCACAGGCCCTAATGTGGATGGCATCAACGAGCATCAAAGGCCCTGGTGGTTTAAAGATGGCCTCACAGGAAGCACAGGCCCTGGTGTAATGTGGATGGTAGAAGCCGACATCACAGTCTCTGGTGTAAGGTGGATGGCCTAAGCCAACAACAGTGGCCCAGGTGAAATGTGGATGGTATTGGCCAGCACCAGAGGCCCTGGTGTAATTTGAATGGCTTCAGCCAGCAGCACAGGCCCTCGTGTGGTGAAGATGGCTTCACAGGATGCACTGTCCCTGGTGTAATATGGATGGCCTCAGCAAAAAACACTGGCCTTGGTGAAATGTCGATGGTATTGGCCTGCACCACAGGCCCTTCTGTAATGTAGATGGCATCAGCCAGTAGCACATGCCCTTGAGTATTGTGAATGGCATCAGCCAGCAACACAGGCCCTTGGGTAATGTGGAAGGCTAGCAGCACTGTACCTGGTGTAATTTGTATTTCCTCAGCCAACAACACTGGCCCTCTTTAAATGTGGATGGTATTGGCCAAAACCACAGGCCCTGGCGTAATGTGAATGTCCTCAGCCAACACCACTGGCCCTGGTGTAATTGGGATGGCATCAGCCAGTAGCACAGGCCCTTGTGTATTGTGGATCGCATCAGCCAGCAACACAGGCTCTGGTGAAATGTAGATGACCTCAGACAGCAGCGCAGGCCCTGCTGTCGTGAAGTTGGCCTCAGAGGGAGCACTAGCCCTGGTGCAATGTGGATGGCCTAAGCCAGCAATACAGGCCCTGGTGTGGTGACGATAGCCTCACAGGGAGCACATGCCGTGGTATAATGTGGATGGCCTCATCTACCAACACTGGCCCAGGTGAAATGTGGATTGTAATGGCCAGCACCACAGACCTTGGTGTAATGTGGATGGCCTTAGCCAACACCACTGGTCCTGGTGAAATGTGGATGACATCGGCAAGGACCAATGGCCTTGATGTAATGTGGATGGTTTCAGCCAACAGCAAAGTCCCTGGTGTGGTGAATATGGCCTCACAGGAAGCAATTGCACTGGTGTAATGTGGATGGCCTCAGAAAACTACACTGGCCCTGGTGAAATGTCGGTGGTACTGGCCAGAACCACAGGCCCTGGTGTAATGTAGATGGCATCAGCCAGTAGCACAGGCCCGTGAGTATTGTGAATGGCATCAGCCAGCAACACCACTGGCCCTTTTAAAATGTGGATGGTTTCGGCCAGCAACACAGGCCCTTGGGTAATGTGGAAGGCTAGCAGCACTGGCCCTTGTGTAATGTGGATGGTATCAGCCAGCACCACAGGCCCTGGTGTGGTGATGATGGCCTCACAGGAAGCACTGTAATTTGGATGGCCTCATCCAACAACACTGGCCCAGGTGAAATATGGATGGTATCAGCCAGCACAACAGGCCCTGGTGTAATGTGAATGTCCTCAGCCAGAAGCACAGGCCCTTGTGTATTGTGGATCGCATCAGCCAGCAACACAAGACCTCGTGAAATGTGGTTGGTATCAAAGAGTAGCACAGGCCCTGGTGTAATGTGGATGGCCTCAGCCAGCACCAAAGGCCCTGGTTTGGTGATGATGGCATCACAGGAAGCACTGGCAGTGGTGTAACGTGGATGGCCTGAGCCAACAACACTGGCCCTGGTGTAATGTGGATGGTATTGGCCAGCACCACAGGCCCTGGTGTGGTGATTATGTCATCAGCCAGCAACACAAGCACTGGTGAAATGTGGATGGTTTCGCACAGCACCAAAGGCCCTGGTGTAATGTGAATGGCCTCAGCCAAAAGTACAGGCCCTGGTGTGGTGAAGATGGCCTCACAAGAAGCAGTGTCCCTGATGTAAAGTGTATGGCCTCAGCCAACAACAGTGGTCCTGGTGAAACATGGATGGTATTGGCCAGCACTACAGGCCATGTTGTAATGTGAATGTCCTCAGCCAGTAGCACAGGCCCTTGTGTACTGTGGATCACATCAGCCAGCAACACAAGCCCTGGAGAAATGTGGATGGTATAAACGAGTAAAACAGGCCCTGGTGTAATGTGGATGGCCTCATCCAGCAACACCACAGGCCCTGGTGAAATGTGGTTGTTTTCGGCCAGCAACACAGGCCCTTGGGTAATTTGGATGGCTAGCAGCGCAGGCCCTGGTCTGGTGGCGATGGCCTCACAGGAATCACTGGCCCTGGTGTATTGTGGATGGCATCAGCCATCAACACAGGCCCTCGTGAAATATAGGTTGCCTCAGCCAGCAGCACAGGCCCTACTGCAATGTGAATGGCCTCAGCCAGCAACACAGTCCCTGGTGTAATGTTAATGTCCTCATCCAACCCCATGGCCCCTGTGCAATGTGGATGGCCTCAGCCAGCAGCACAGGACCTGGTGTAATGTGGATGGCATAATCTAACAACACTGGCCCTTGTGAAATATGGATGGTATTGGTAAGCACCACACACCCTGGTGTAATGTGGATGGCCTTAGGTTACACCACTGGCCCTGGTGTAATGTGCATGATATCGGCCAGCAACACAGGCCCTAATGTGGATGGCATCAACGAGCATCAAAGGCCTTGGTGGGGTAAAGATGGCCTCACAGGAAGCACAGGCCCTGGTGTAATGTGGATGGTAGAAGCCGGCATCACAGTCTCTGGAGTAATGTGGATGGCCTAAGCCAACAACAGTGGCCCTGGTGTAATGTGGATGGTATTGGCCAGCACCAGAGGCCCTGGTGTAATTTGAATGGCTAGCAGCGCAGGACCTGGTCTGGTGACGATGGCCTCACAGGCATCACTGGCCCTGGTGTATTGTGGATGGCATCAGCCATCAACACAGCCCCTCATGAAATATAGGTGGCCTCAGCCAGCAGCACAGGCCCTACTGCAATGTGAATGGCCTCAGCCAGCAAAACAGTCGCTGGTGTAATGTTAATGTCCTCATCCAACCCCATGGCCCCTGTGCAATGTGGATGGCCTCAGCCAGCAGCACAGGACCTGGTGTAATGTGGATGGCATAATCTAACAACACTGGCCCTTGTGAAATATGGATGGTATTGGTAAGAACCACACACCCTGGTGTAATGTGGATGGCCTTAGCTTACACCACTGGCCCTGGTGTAATGTGCATGATATCGGCCAGCAACACAGGCCCTAATGTGGATGGCATCAACGAGCATCAAAGGCCCTGGTGGGGTAAAGATGGCCTCACAGGAAGCACAGGCCCTGGTGTAATGTGGATGGTAGAAGCCGGCATCACAGTCTCTGGTGTAATGTGGATGGCCTAAGCCAACAACAGTGGCCCTGGTGTAATGTGGATGGTATTGGCCAGCACCAGAGGCCCTGGTGTAATTTGAATGGCTTCAGCCAGCAGCACAGGACCTCGTGTGGTGAAGGTGGCCTCACAGGAATACTGTCTCTGGTGTAATGTGGATGGCCTCAGCAAACAACACTGGCCTTGGTGAAATGTCGATGGTATTGGCCAGCACAACAGGGGCTCTGGAATGTAGATGGCATCAGCCAGTAGCACAGGCCCTTGAGTATTGTGAATGGCATCAGCCAGCAACACAGGCCCTTGGGTAATGTGGAAGGCTAGCAGCACAGGCCCTTGTGTAATGTGGATGGTATCAGCCAGCACCACAGGCCCTGGTGTGGTGATGATGGCCTCACAGGAAGCACTGTCCCTGGTGTAATTTGGATGTCCTCATCCAACAACACTGGCCCTGGTGAAATGTGGATGGTATTGGCCAGTACCACAGGCCCTGGTGTAATGTGAATGTCCTCAGCCAACAACACTGGCCCTGGTGAAATGTGGATGGTATTGGCCAGCACCACAGGCCCTGCTGTAATATAGATGGCATCAGCCAGTAGCACAGGCCCTTGAGTATTGTGAATGGCATCAGCCAGCAATACAGGCCCTTGGGTAATGTGGAAGGCTAGAAGCACAGACCCTTGTGTAATGTGAATGGTATCAGCCAGCACCACATGCCCTGGTGTGGTGATGATGGCCTCACAGGAAGCACTGTCCCTGGTGTAATTTGGATGGCCTCAGCAAACAACACTGGCCTTGGTGAAATGTCGATGGTATTGGCCAGCACAACAGGGGCTCTGGAATGTAGATGGCATCAGCCAGTAGCACAGGCCCTTGAGTATTGTGAATGGCATCAGCCAGCAACACAGGCCCTTGGGTAATGTGGAAGGCTAGCAGCACAGGCCATTGTGTAATGTGGATGGTATCAGCCAGCACCACAGGCCCTGGTGTGGTGATGATGGCCTCACAGGAAGCACTGTCCCTGGTGTAATTTGGATGTCCTCATCCAACAACACTGGCCCTGGTGAAATGTGGATGGTATTGGCCAGTACCACAGGCCCTGGTGTAATGTGAATGTCCTCAGCCAACAACACTGGCCCTGGTGAAATGTGGATGGTATTGGCCAGCACCACAGGCCCTGCTGTAATATAGATGGCATCAGCCAGTAGCACAGGCCCTTGAGTATTGTGAATGGCATCAGCCAGCAACACAGGCCCTTGGGTAATGTGGAAGGCTAGAAGCACAGACCCTTGTGTAATGTGAATGGTATCAGCCAGCACCACATGCCCTGGTGTGGTGATGATGGCCTCACAGGAAGCACTGTCCCTGGTGTAATTTGGATGGCCTCATCCAACAACACTGGCCCTGGTGAAATGTGGATGGTATTGGCCAGCACCACAGACCCTGGTGTAATGTGAATGTCCTCAGCCAACAACACTTGCCCTGGTGAAATGTGGATGGTATTGGCCAGCACCACAGGCCCTGGTGTAATGTGAATGTCCTCAGCCATGACCACAGGCCCTGATGAAATATAGTTTGCCTCAGCCATGACCACATGCCCTGGTGAAATGTAAGTGTCATTAGCCAGTAGCACAGGCCCTGGTGTAATGTGGATGGCCTCATCCAGCACCACCACAGGCCCTGGTGAAATGTGGTGGTTTTCGGCCAGCAACACAGGCCCTTGCGTAATTTGGATGGCTAGCAGCACAGGCCCTGGTCTGGTGAAGATGGCCTCACAAGGATTTACTGGCCCTGGTGTATTGTGGAGGGCATCAGCCATCAACACAGGCCCTCGTGAAATATAGGTGGCCTCAGCCAGCAGCACAGGCCCTACTGCAATGTGAATAGCCTCAGCAAGCAACACAGTCGCTGGTGTAATGTTAATGTCCTCATCCAACCCCATGGCCCCGGTGCAATGTGGATGGCCTCAGCCAGCAGCACAGGACCTGGTGTAATGTGGATGGCATAATCTAACAACACTGGCCCTTGTGAAATATGGATGGTATTGGTAAGCACCACACACCCTGGTGTAATGTGGATG
This sequence comes from Rhamphochromis sp. 'chilingali', assembly GCF_963969265.1. Classification (NCBI taxonomy): domain Eukaryota; kingdom Metazoa; phylum Chordata; class Actinopteri; order Cichliformes; family Cichlidae; genus Rhamphochromis; species Rhamphochromis sp. 'chilingali'. Next base: position 7,021,560 of record NC_137946.1, read on the forward strand.
GCCTTAGCTTACACATGTCGGCCCTGGTGTAATGTGCATGATATCGGCCATTATCACAGGCCCTAATGTGGATGGCATCAACGAGCATCAAAGGCCCTGGTGGGGTAAAGATGGCCTCACAGGAAGCACAGGCCCTGGTGTAATGTGGATGGTAGAAGCTGACATCACAGTCTCTGGTGAAAGGTGGATGGCCTAAGCCAACAACAGTAGTCCTGGTGAAATGTGGATGGTATTGGCCAGAACCAGAGGCCCTGGTGTAATTTGAATGTCCTCAGCCAACACCACTGGCCCTGGTGTAATTGGGATGGCATCAGCCAGTAGCACAGGCCCTTGTGTATTGTGGATCGCATCAGCCAGCAACACAAGCCCTGGTGAAATGTGGATGGTTTCGGCCTGCACCACAGGCGCTGGCTTGGTGATGATGGAATCACAGGGAGCACTGTCCCTGGTGTAATGTAGATGGCATCAGCCAGTAGCACATGCCCTTGAGTATTGTGAATGGCATCAGCCAGCAACACAGCCCCTTGGGTAATGTGGAAGGCTAGCAGCACTGTACCTGGTGTAATTTGTATTTCCTCAGCCAACAACACTGGACCTCTTTAAATGTGGATGGTATTGGCCAACACCACAGGCCCTGGCGTAATGTGAATGTCCTCAGCCAACACCACTGGCCCTGGTGTAATTGGGATGGCATCAGCCAGTAGCACAGGCCCTTGTGTATTGTGGATCGCATCAGCCAGCAACACAAGCCCTGGTGAAATGTGGATGGTTTCGGCCAGCACCACACGCCCTGGTGTGGTGATGATGGCCTCAGCCAAAAGCACTGTCCCTGATGTTATGTGTATGGACTCAGCCAACAACAGTGGCCCTGGTGAAATGTGGATGGTATTGGTCAGCACCACACACCCTGGTTTAATGTGAATGGCCTTAGCCAGTAGCACAGTCCCTTGTAAATTGTGGATCACATCAGCCAGCAACGCAGGCCCTGGTGTGGTGAAGATGGCCTCACAGGGAGCACTGCCCCTGGTGTAATGTGGATGGCATCAGCCAGTAGCACAGTCATTTGTATATTTTGGATGGGATCAGCCACCCACACAGTCCCTGGTGAAATGTAGTTGGCCTCAGCCATGACCAAAGGCCCTGGTTAAATGTAAATGTCCTCAGCCAGTATCACAGGCCTTGTTGTAATGTGGATGGCCTGATCTAACAACACTGTCCCTGGTGAAATATGGATGGTATTGGTCAGCACCACACACCCAGGTGTAATGTGAATGTCCTCAGCCAACACCACTTGCCCTGGTGTAATGTGGATGGCATCAACATGCAGCAGAGGCCCTAGTCGGGTGAAGATGGCCTCACAGGAAGCACCATCCCTGGTGTTATGTGGATGGCCTCAGCCAGCAACGCAGGCCCTGGTGTGGTGATGATGGCCTCACAGGGAGCACTGGCCCTGGTGTAATGTGGATGGCATCAGCCAGTAGCACAGGCCTTTGTATATTGTGGATTGGATCAGGCTCCAATACAGGCCCTGGTTTTACGGCCCTAGCTGGGCCTCCTGATACTGCCCTTGTGTGGGTGTGGTGTTTTTCTCCGCCTCCTCCTCTTTTGCTCCACCCCTCTGTCTCTCTCTTGCTCTTCTCTCTCCCCAGGACACAGCTGCTTCTGATTAGCCTCGTTTGCCACCTGGGCCCAGTCAGCTATCACCTCTCTGAGGTCATATAAGCTGGGGATGAGCTGTGAACAGGGTGGGGTGTTCTCTGGTGTCTCTGCGTTGTGTGTGGTTAGCCTGCTCGAAGTGTGGAGTTGTGGAAACAGCATAGCTGCTTTACGTGAGTAGTGTGGGCTTGTGGGCCTTGGCAGCAGTAAGCCAGCTGCTGTTAGTGACAGGGTGAGCTTGTGGGCCCCTGGAAGTGCCTCCTCGTGGTGTGGAGTTTTTGTTTGGTTGTTGTGTTCTTTGTTGTTGCAACCTTTTTTCTCTTTTTCCAAGTGTTATTGGTAAAACGGCGTTGCCGGCTCTTTATGTTAAGATGATCTATAATAAAGACTATTTTATTTATTAAAAACACTGGTCTGTTTTCCTTTCATTCTGTTCTGGACTCATTTGTTACTGGTCCCCTCACTCGCATGCCTAGACCCTTTTGGGGGGAACGTAACACCTGGTGATATGTAGTTGGCCTCAGCCATGACCATATGACCACCTGGTGTAATGTAAATGTCACAAGCCAGTAGCAAAGGCCCTGGTGTAATGTGAATGACCTTAGCCAACACCACTCGCCCTGGTGAAATGTGCATGATATCGGTCAGCACCACAGGCCCAGGCGTAATGTGGATGGCATCAACGAGCAGCAGAGGCCCTGGTGGGGTGAAGATGGCCTCAAAGGAAGCACTGTCCCTGGTGTAATGTGGATGGTAGAAGTCGGCATCACAGGCCCTGATGCAATGCGGATGGCCTCAGCCAAAAGCACAGTCCCTGGTTTGGTGAAGATGGCCTCACAGGAAGCACTGTCTCTGGTGTAAAATGTATGGCCTCAGCCAACAACACTGGCCCCGGTGAAATGTGGATGGTATTGGCCAGCACCACTGGCCCTGGTGAAATGTAGATGACCTCAGCCAGTAGTAAAGAACCCTCCTATATTGTGGATCGCATCAGAAAGCAACACAAGCCCTGGTGTGGTGATGATGGCCTCACAGGAAGCACTGGCAGTGGTGTAATGTGGATGGTATTGGCCAGCACCAAAGGCCCAGGTGTAATGTCATCATCATCATCATCATCATCATTTATTTATTTATATAGCACTTTAAAAACACACCTGGTAGACCAAAGTGCTGTACAATACTAATATGCACATAGTAATAAAACCAGACATAGCAATAAAGTTAAAAAACAATAAAAAATGAAAAAAAAAAAAAAAATAAAAAAAATAAAAAAAAAAAAAATAAAATAAAAACGTCAGTTACCCACAGAGTTAAAAGCCAGGGAATAAAAATAGGTTTTTAATAAAGACTTAAAAACTGGCACTGATGCAGCCTGTCTAATATGGAGAGGAAGGTTATTCCAAAGCATCGGCGCGGCAACAGAGAACGCTCGGTCTCCTCTAAGTTTCAGCCGTGACTTTGGGACCGAAAGCAGCAACTGCTCAGCTGACCGAAGGGAACGAGTGGGGACGTGGGGCTTCAACAAATCAGACAAATAAACAGGTGCCAGACCATTTAGAGATTTAAAAGCCAATAAAAGGACTTTAAAACGGATCCTGAATTTAATTGGAAGCCAGTGTAAAGAGGCCAAAATCGGAGTGATGTGATCAAATTTTCTTCTACCAGTTAAAAATCATGCCGCAGCATTTTGCACTAATTGCAAGCGTGACAAAGTGCCCTGCCCAACCCCTGTTAAAAGAGAATTACAATAATCTAAACGTGAGGTAATAAAGGCATGAATAACGCTTTCCAAGTCACGCTTGGAAAGAAAGGGCTTAACCTTTGATAAACGTCTGAGGTGATAGAATGCTGATTTTACCACCCGTTTACATGGTCATCAAAGGTGAGTGCAGAATCAATTTTAACTCCGAGATTTGTGATCGAACTCTTTAGTTGGGAAGTCAAAGCTGCAAGATCAACATCCAGAGTATGAGAAGAACGATTTGGGCCAAATAAAATTGCTTCTGTCTTCCGATCATTAAAATTTAAAAAGTTGTTTGCCATCCATGCTTTGACATCAGTAAAGCAGTCAAGCAGACGTCCAGTTGGGAGACTATCAGAATGACTAAGAGGTAAGTAGAGCTGGCAGTCATCTGCGCATAGATGGAATGGCACTTTATGCTTTCGGAAAATCGCGCCAAGGGGCAAGAGGTACAATGAAAACAATAACGGCCCAAGAATAGATCCCTGTGGAACACCCCAAAGCAGAGGGGCCACAGAGGATGAAGCCGACCCCAACTTAACACAAAATGTCCTATTTAAAAGATAGGACTTTAACCACAAAAGTGCCGAACCAGTAATTCCCACACTGTGCTGTAAGCGGGAGATCAGCAAATCGTGATCCACAGTGTCAAATGCAGCTGTCATGTCCAACAAGACCAGCACTGCATATTTACCACGGTCTGTCGCTATCAGGATGTCATTCATAACTTTTACGAGGGCTGTCTCCGTGCTGTGGAATGGCTTAAAGCCGGACTGAAAGATTTCTGACAATTTAGAGTCATTCAAGTAGTCCATCAACTGAGTATAAACAATCCTTTCCAGAATCTTACTAAGAAAGGGAAGCTTAGAGATGGGTCTAAAATTTGATATGACTGAACTGTCTAAGCCTGGTTTCTTAACTAAAGGATGTATGACTGCATGCTTAAATTCCCTAGGTACTTGACCAGACAAAAGACTAGTATTAATAATGTTCAGAATATGTGGTCCGATGATAGGAAATACCTTTTTAAGAAAACGGGGAGGAACAACGTCATTTGGAGAGCCACACGGTTTAGCATTCAACACAAGTTTCTCTAAATCAGATAAAACAATTGGTAGAAAAGCAGAGAACAGACTTGAGCAAGAACCATGCATGGCTGGGTCAGCAATAGGTAGAGTCGGAGGTCTCAAACTAGCAACCTTTTCCACAAAATAATTAAGAAACTTATTGCACATAACCGCAGAAGAGTGCAAAAGAATATAGCCTTCCGGATTAAGTACAGAATTTATAGTGTTATATAGAACACGAGGGTTATGCGAGCTGGCAGCAATAAGTTGAGAAAAATAGGAGTGCTTGGCAGCCTTTACTGCTCTCTGATAGACTTTCCAGCTAGTCTTAAGAGCTTCCATAGAGACGCACAGCCTATCTTTTTTCCACCGTCTTTCACATCTTCTACATTCTTTTCTAGCGGCTCTGGTAAAATCAGTTAGCCAAGGACTAGCCTTTGGCTTGCATTGTCTGAATATAAAAGGAGCGACAGCGTCAAGGACAGATTTACAAGCAGAATCCAAACAAGAAACTAATCCATCTGAGACGGACAACTCAGGAGGATAAGAAATAAATTGGTCAAACAATGTGGAAAACCGCTCGGCAGTATCTGAGCCAAAAGCACGATAACATCGAGCAGGTACAGCACGCTTAAGAACAGGATTAAAAAGAACAATATCACATAAAATAGGCATATGGTCAGAGAACACCGCATCCTCGACAAGTACGTTTTGGACAGATAAACCATGTGATAAAACCAAGTCCAGTGTGTGACCACGTTCTTGAGTGGCACCTTTAACAGACTGAATAAAGTTAAAAGAGTTCACTAAGTCCAGAAAGTCCTTAGCCAGAGGCTTCCCCGGGCAGCAGACGTGTATATTAAAATCACCAAGTAAAAGGATCTGGTCATACCGTGATGCACAGTCAGCAAGAAACTCTGAGAACTCGGATAAAAACTCCTTGTTATATTTTGGGGGCCGATAAACAATCGCACACAACAGCGAAGACGAGTGGCCCAGTTCACACAAACAGAGTTCAAAACTGGTGTGGCGTGTTGATGGGGATAGCTGCTTAAAGTCAAGATGTGCCTTAAAAACAACAGCTAGCCCTCCTCCGCGACCAGAAACTCTCGGAACACTAAAAAAGGCACAACCAGCCGGCAGTAATTCAGAAAAGGCACTTAACTCACCGGGTGGAATCCAAGTTTCAGTCAAGCAAAGAAAATCCAGTGCATGGGAAGCGAAAAATTCCTTCAAAATGAATGTCTTATTTGCCACCGATCTGGCGTTAATTAATCCCAACCTGAGAGGAATTGGCTCGGGAGCTTCCGAGGCAGCAACAACCAGATCCACGGGTCGGAGGTTTGTTTGGTCCACTCCACGCCAACGCAGATGTCGGAGAGGAGAGGGTTTTGCAGAACCCTTCTCGAGAGATCCCACAACAGGAACCAAGCAGGAGTCCACCGGGTCCAAAGCACGCAACGGCACCAAGAGTAGCGGGTAGGATCGACAAATTGAGCGAAGCTCATGAGGAAAACAAGAGATCCTGAGTCTCAGTTTGACAAGGCGACCTCCACGGTTACCTCGTCTCCTGCGTCGCTTCCGCACATCCAGTGGCAATGGTAAGGAGCGCCAGTGTGGTGGTGTTACTTCCAAATCGGGAGGCAGAAAGCCTTGGTTGTCATTTCCAAACCGAGCTAAAGCTTGGGTAGATGAGCCTATTTCCAATAATGTCTGGCGATCATAAAACAATGCAGGGCTGACATGTTGCACAAAATTGACTAAAAACAATAAAATAAAACAAATAGAAGAGAGCGATAGATGTAATGTGAATGTCCTCAGCCAAAACCACTGGCCCTGGCGTAATGTGGATGGCATCAACGAATAGCACAGGCCTTTGTATATTGTGGATGGGATAAGCCACCAATACAGGCCCTGGTGAAATGTACTTGGCCTCAGCCAAGACCACACACCTGGTGTAATGTAAATGTCCTAAGCCAGTAGCAAAGGCCCTGGTGTAATGTGAATGGCCTTAGCCAACACCACTGGCCCTGGTGAAATGTGCATGATATCGGTCAGCACCACAGGCCCAAGTATAATGTGGATGGCATCAACGAGCAGCAGAGGCCCTGGTCGGGTGAAGATGGCCTCACAGGAAGCACTGTCCCTGGTGTAATGTGGATGGTAGAAGTCGGCATCACAGGCCCTGAAGTAATGTGGATGGCCTCAGCCAAAAGCACAGTCCCTGGTTTGGTTAAGATGGCCTCACAGGAAGCACTGTCTCTGGTGTAATGTGAATGGCCTTAGCCAACACCACTGGCCCTGGGAAATGTGCATGATATCGGTCAGCACCACAGGCCAAGGTGTAATGTGGATGGCTTCAGCCCAGGGCAAAGGCCCTTGTGTGGTGAAGATCACCTCACAGGAAGCACTCTCCCTGGTGTAAAATGTATAGCCTCAGCCAACAACAGTGGCCCTGGTGAAATGTGGATGGTATTGGCCAGCACCACTGGCCCTGGTGTAATGTGGATGGCCTCAGCCAGTAGTACAGAAACCTTGTATATTGTGGATCGCATCAGAAAGCAACACAAGCCCTGGTGTGGTGATAATGGCCTCACAGGAAGCACTGGCAGTGGTGTAATGTGGATGGCCTAAGCCAACAACACTGGCACTGGTGAAATGTGGATGGTATTGGCCAGCACCAAAGGCCCAGGTGTAATGTGAATGTCCTCATCCAAAACCACTGGCCCTGGCGTAATGTGGATGGCATCAACGAATAGCACAGGCCCCGGTGTAATGTGGATGGCATGAGCAAGCAACGCAGGCCCTGGTGTGGTGAAGATGGCCTCACATGGAGCATTAGCCGCGGTGCAATGTGGATGGCCTCAGCCAGCAACGCAGGCCCTGGTGTGGTGATGATGGCCTCACAGGAAGCACTGGCAGTGGTGTAATGTGGATGGTCTCATCTGACAACACTGGCCCTGGTGTAATGTGGATGGCATCAGCAGGTAGCACAGGCCTTTGTATATTGTGGATGGGATAAGCCACCAATACAGGCCCTGGTGAAATGTACTTGGCCTCAGCCAAGACCACACACCCTGGTGTAATGTAAATGTCCTAAGCCAGTAGCAAAGGCCCTGGTGTAATGTGGATGGTAGAAGTCGGCATCACAGGCCCTGATGTAATACGGATGGCCTCAGCCAAAAGCACAGTCCCTGGTTTGGTTAAGATGGCCTCACAGGAAGCACTATCTCTGGTGTAATGTGAATGGCCTTAGCCAACACCACTGGCCCTGGGAAATGTGCATGATATCGGTCAGCACCACAGGCCCAAGTGTAATGTGGATGGTATCAACGAGAGCAGCAGAGGCCCTGGTCGGGTGAAGATGGCCTCACAGGAAGCACTGTCCTTGGTGTAATGTGGATGGTAGAAGCCTGCATCACAGGCAGTGATGTAATGTGGATGGCCTCAGCCAAAAGCACAGACCCTGGTGTGGTGAAGATGGCCTAACAGGAAGCACTGTCCCTGGTGTAAAGTGTATGGCCTAAGCCAACAACAGTGGCCCTGGTGAAATGTGGATGGCATCAGCCAGTATCACAGGCCCTTGTGTTTTGTGGATGTCATCAGCCAGCAACACAAGCCCTGGGAAAATGTGGATGGTTTCGGACATCACCACAGGCCCGGGGGTAATGTGGATGGCATCAACGAGCAGCACAGGCCCTGATGTAATGTGGATGGCATGAGCCAGCAACGCACGGCCTGGTGAAATGAGGATGGTATCAGCCAGGCCCTGGTGTGGTGAATATGGCCTCATAGGGAGCAATGTCCCTGGTGTAATGTCCATGGCCTCATCCAACAGTACAGTCCCTGGTGTGGTGAAGATGGCCTCACAGGAAGCCCTGTCCCTGGTGTAATGTGTATGGCCTCAGCCAACAACACTCGCCCTGGTGAAATATGGATTGTATTGGTCAGCACCACACACCCTGGTGTAATGTGAATGGCCTTAGCCAGTAGCACAGGCCCTTGTGTATTGTGGATCGCATCAGCCATCAACGCAGGCCGTGGTGAAATGAGGATGGTATCAGCAAGCAGCACAGACCCTGGTGTTGTGAATATGGCCTCACAGGGAGCAGTGGCCCTGTTGCAATGTGGATGGCATCATCCAGTTGCACAGGCCTTTTTATATTGTGGATGGGATCAGCCACCAACACAGGCCCTGGTGAAATGTAGTTGACCTCAGCTATCACCACAGGCCAAGTTGTAATATGGATGGCCTTAGCGAACAGCAAAGAACCTTGTGTGGTGAAGATCGCCTCACAGGAAGCACTCTCCCTGGTGTAAAATGTACGGCCTCAGCCAACAACAGTGGCCCTGGTGAAATGTGGATGGCACTGGCCAGCACCAAAGGCCCTGGTGTGATGTGGATGGCCTCAGCCAGTAGCAGAGGCCCTTGTGTATTGTGGATCGCATCAGCCAGCAACACAAGCCCTGGTGAAATGTGGATGGTATCAATGAGTAGCACAGGCCCTGATGTGGTCATGATGGCATCACAGGAAGCACTGGCAGTGGTGTAATCTGGATGGCCTCAGCCAACAACACTGGCCCTGGTGAAATGTGGATGGAAAAGCTATACTTTGTTTCGTGCCAGTTCCCCATTCAAATGCATGTAATCGTCAGAAACGCACTGTCTTGACGAAATAAAGCGTTCTTGTACAACTTCATATAAATAGGCGTAACTTTTGATAGAAGATTCAGATATACGTATTCATGGCTTTATCTTGTAGAATTCAATATCCCCGTGCTGGGCAAACAGGTTTTGCAGCTGTTTGAGTTAAGATTTTCAAGTTATTCACAAAATGAAAACTACTTTGTGTCGGGCGAGAACTAAATTCAAATGCATGTAATAGCGAGAAACGCACTAACGTGGTGAAATAAAGCGTTTTTCATGGTCTTCTTAAAGACAGCTGTAACTTTTGATAGAAGACTCAGAAATACATATTTATGGCTTTATCTTATACAATTCAATATCCCCGTGCTGGGCAAAACGGTTTTGCAGCTGTTTGAGCTAAGATTTTCAAGTTATTCACATAATGAAAACCTATACTTTGTTTCAGGCGAGTTCCCCATTCAAATGCATGTAACAGTGAGAAACGCACTGTCTTGGCGAAATAAAGCATTTTTGTACAACTTCATATAAATAGCTGTAACTTTTGATAGAAGTTTCAGATATACGTATTTATGGCTTTATCTTATAGAATTCAATTTCCCCGTCCTGGGCAAACAGGTTTTGCAGCTGTTTGAGCTAAGATTTTCAAGTTATTCACATAATGAAAACCTATACTTTGTGTCGGGCGAGAACTCCATTCAAATGCATGTAATAGCGAGAAACGCACTAACGTGGTGAAATAAAGCCTTTTTCATGGTCTTAATAAAGACAGCTGTAACTTTTGATAGAAGACTCAGAAATACATATTCATGGCTTTATCTTATAGAATTCAATATCCCCGTGCTGGGCAAAAAGGTTTTGCAGCTGTTTGAGCTAAGATTTTCAAGTTATTCACATAATGAAAACCTATACTTTGTTTCGTGCGAGTTCCCCATTCAAATGCATGTAATCGTCAGAAACGCACTGTCTTGGCGAAATAAAGCGTTTTTCATGGTCTTCTTAAAGACAGCTGTAACTTTTGATAGAAGACTCAGAAATACATATTTATGGCTTTATCTTATACAATTCAATATCCCCGTGCTGGGCAAAACGGTTTTGCAGCTGTTTGAGCTAAGATTTTCAAGTTATTCACATAATGAAAACCTATACTTTGTTTCAGGCGAGTTCCCCATTCAAATGCATGTAACAGTGAGAAACGCACTGTCTTGGCGAAATAAAGCATTTTTGTACAACTTCATATAAATAGCTGTAACTTTTGATAGAAGTTTCAGATATACGTATTTATGGCTTTATCTTATAGAATTCAATTTCCCCGTCCTGGGCAAACAGGTTTTGCAGCTGTTTGAGCTAAGATTTTCAAGTTATTCACATAATGAAAACCTATACTTTGTGTCGGGCGAGAACTCCATTCAAATGCATGTAATAGCGAGAAACGCACTAACGTGGTGAAATAAAGCCTTTTTCATGGTCTTAATAAAGACAGCTGTAACTTTTGATAGAAGACTCAGAAATACATATTCATGGCTTTATCTTATAGAATTCAATATCCCCGTGCTGGGCAAAAAGGTTTTGCAGCTGTTTGAGCTAAGATTTTCAAGTTATTCACATAATGAAAACCTATACTTTGTTTCGTGCGAGTTCCCCATTCAAATGCATGTAATCGTCAGAAACGCACTGTCTTGGCGAAATAAAGCGTTTTTGCACAACTTCATATAAATCGGTGTAACTTTTGATAGAAGATTCAGATATACGTATTCATGGCTTTATCTTATAGAATTCAATATCCCCGTGCTATGCAAACAGGTTTTGAAGCTGTTTGAGCTAAGATTTTCAAGTTATTCACATAATGAAAACCTATACTTTGTTTCGTGCGAGTTCCCCATTCAAATGCATGTAATCGTCAGAAACGCACTGTCTTGGCGAAATAAAGCGTTTTTGCACAACTTCATATAAATCGGTGTAACTTTTGATAGAAGATTCAGATATACGTATTCATGGCTTTATCTTATAGAATTCAATATCCCCGTGCTGGGCAAAAAGGTTTTGCAGCTGTTTGAGCTAAGATTTTCAAGTTATTCACATAATGAAAACCTATACTTTGTTTCGTGCGAGTTCCCCATTCAAATGCATGTAATCGTCAGAAACGCACTGTCTTGGCGAAATAAAGCGTTTTTGCACAACTTCATATAAATTGGTGTAACTTTTGATAGAAGATTCAGATATACGTATTCATGGCTTTATCTTATAGAATTCAATATCCCCGTGCTGGGCAAAAGGGTTTTGCAGCTGTTTGAGCTAAGATTTTCAAGTTATTCACATAATGAAAACCTATACTTTGTGTCGGGCGAGAACTCCATTCAAATGCATGTAATAGCGAGAAAAGCACTAACGTGGTGAAATAAAGCCTTTTTCATGGTCTTCATAAAGACAGCTGTAACTTTTGATAGAAGACTCAGAAATACATATTCATGGCTTTATCTTATAGAGTTCAATATCCCCGTGCTGGGCAAAAAGGTTTTGCAGTTGTTTGAGCTAAGATTTTCAAGTTATTCACATAATGAAAACCTATACTTTGTTTCGTGCGAGTTCCCCATTCAAATGCATGTAATCGTCAGAAACGCACTGTCTTGGTGAAATAAAGCGTTTTTGCACAACTTCATATAAATCGGTGTAACTTTTGATAGAAGATTCAGATATATGTATTCATGGCTTTATCTTATAGAATTCAATATCCCCGTGCTGGGCAAAAAGGTTTTGCAGCTGTTTGAGCTAAGATTTTCAAGTTATTCACAAAATGAAAACTACTTTGTGTCGGGCGAGAACTAAATTCAAATGCATGTAATAGCGAGAAACGCACTAACGTGGTGAAATAAAGCGTTTTTCATGGTCTTCTTAAAGACAGCTGTAACTTTTGATAGAAGACTCAGAAATACATATTTATGGCTTTATCTTATACAATTCAATATCCCCGTGCTGGGCAAAAAGGTTTTGCAGCTGTTTGAGCTAAGATTTTCAAGTTATTCACATAATGAAAACCTATACTTTGTTTCAGGCGAGTTCCCCATTCAAATGCATGTAACAGTGAGAAGCGCACTGTCTTGGCGAAATAAAGCATTTTTGTACAACTTCATATAAATTGCTGTAACTTTTGATAGAAGTTTCAGATATACGTATTTATGGCTTTATCTTATAGAATTCAATTTCCCCGTGCTGGGCAAACAGGTTTTGCAGCTGTTTGAGCTAAGATTTTCAAGTTATTCACATAATGAAAACCTATACTTTGTGTCGGGCGAGAACTCCATTTAACTGCATGTAATAGCGAGAAACGCACTAACGTGGTGAAATAAAGCCTTTTTCATGGTCTTCATAAAGACAGCTGTAACTTTTGATAGAAGACTCAGAAATACATATTCATGGCTTTATCTTATAGAATTCAATATCCCCGTGCTGGGCAAACAGGTTTTGCAGCTGTTTGAGCTAAGATTTTCAAGTTATACACATAATGAAAACCTATACTTTGTTTCGTGCGAGTTCCCCATTCAAATGCATGTAATCGTCAGAAACGCACTGTCTTGGCGAAATAAAGCGTTTTTGCACAACTTCATATAAATCGGTGTAACTTTTGATAGAAGATTCAGATATACGTATTCATGGCTTTATCTTATAGAATTCAATATCCCCGTGCTATGCAAACAGGTTTTGCAGCTATTTGAGCTAAGATTTTCAAGTTATTCACATAATGAAAACCTATACTTTGTTTCGTGCGAGTTCCCCATTCAAATGCATGTAACAGTGAGAAACGCACTGTCTTGGCGAAAGAAAGCGTTTTTGTACAACTTCATATAAATAGCTGTAACTTTTGATAGAAGACTCGGATACACATGTTTATGGCTTTATCTTATAGAACTCAAGGTCCCCGTGCTGGGAAAACAGGTTTTGCAGCTGTTTGAGCTAAGATTTCCAAGTTATTCACATAATGAAAACCTATACTTTGTTTCAGGCGAGTTCCCCATTCAAATGCATGTAACAGTGAGAAACGCACTGTCTTGGCGAAAGAAAGCGTTTTTGTACAACTTGATATAAATAGCTGTAACTTTTGATAGAAGACTCGGATACACATGTTTATGGCTTTATCTTATAGAACTCAAGGTCCCCGTGCTGGGAAAACAGGTTTTGCAGCTGTTTGAGCTAAGATTTCCAAGTTATTCACATAATGAAAACCTATACTTTGTTTCAGGCGAGTTCCCCATTCAAATGCATGTAACAGTGAGAAACGCACTGTCTTGGCGAAAGAAAGCGTTTTTGTACAACTTCATATAAATAGCTGTAACTTTTGATAGAAGACTCGGATACACATGTTTATGGCTTTAACTTATAGAACTCAAGGTCCCCGTGCTGGGAAAACAGGTTTTGCAGCTGTTTGAGCTAAGATTTCCAAGTTATTCACATAATGAAAACCTATACTTTGTTTTAGGCGAGTTCCCCATTCAAATGCATGTAACAGTGAGAAACGCACTGTCTTGGCGAAAGAAAGCGTTTTTGTACAACTTCATATAAATAGCTGTAACTTTTGATAGAAGACTCGGATACACATGTTTATGGCTTTATATTATAGAACTCAAGGTCCCCGTGCTGGGAAAACAGGTTTTGCAGCTGTTTGAGCTAAGATTTCCAAGTTATTCACATAATGAAAACCTATACTTTGTTTCAGGCGAGTTCCCCATTCAAATGCATGTAACAGTGAGAAACGCACTGTCTTGGCGAAAGAAAGCGTTTTTGTACAACTTCATATAAATAGCTGTAACTTTTGATAGAAGACTCGGATACACATGTTTATGGCTTTAACTTATAGAACTCAAGGTCCCCGTGCTGGGAAAACAGGTTTTGCAGCTGTTTGAGCTAAGATTTCCAAGTTATTCACATAATGAAAACCTATACTTTGTTTCAGGCGAGTTCCCCATTCAAATGCATGTAACAGTGAGAAACGCACTGTCTTGGCGAAAGAAAGCGTTATGAAAAATATGAAAAATAAAAAGTACCATCATCCCTTTAATCTCTAATATTAAATTTTCATAGGTTCCTTGTGTATGTATCATGCAAACGAAATAAAAAATTAAGTTGAATAAGGAGAGAATATATAATATCTGTATTACTGGGAATCATAAAACATGCTGCTGAATCCTGTCACTATCAGCAAGGTGGGAAAGGTAGGGTTAGGGTTAGGTTAGAGGTTAAAATCGTTGTTCTATAGAGCATCAAAATTCTTCTGTAAAATACTGTCACATCAAAGATGTTGAGTTACTTGGTCAAATATGTCATTATATTTGACTTTGTCAGTATTGCCAGCCTTAACGCTTCACATTTATTACTCTACATGTCCTTGCTGTTGCACTCTGACTGAGTTCATGAAGAGCTTTTGAGTATGCTGCTGTAACATTACAGTGAAGAATAGGAATGGGCCAGATTTAAGAGGTGATAGATTGTCCCCCGTAAGAAGTTTAACCCAAAAGCAGGATCTCAGAAAACCGGGATGGTCACCATTATGGGTTACAGTGTGAAGCAATCACCATGGTTATCATTCTAGATGTTAATGGACTTTTTATGGAGTGAGAGACAGATGGAGAGTGACTGCAAAGACACATTAATGTCCTCCTCTTAATTTTTTAACCTTGACCTACCTATCGTGCTCCTGAAATAATCGCAGACACAGTGATGCACACACACACACACACACACACACACACACACACACACACACACACACACACACACACACACACACACACACACACACACACACACACACACACACACACAGAAAAGAATTCTGCAGAGGTCATTTATAATTAGTTACACAGCATGAAAGTAGTGCTGCAGTGCCACACACAATTCCAGACAACTCACACCATCCACTGCATGCAAAAAATAATCAGCATTCAAGGCAATCAAGTAATCATATTTTTAATAATGCATATCCCACTTGGGGATGGTGTTCTACTGTAGGTTAAATGTTAGATAATAAGCAAAAAAGAGATAGAAGGAAAGAGAAAAAGCCAACCCATTATCTTGGTGCTGACCGATATCATGCACATTTCACCAGGGCCAGTGGTGTTGGCTAAGGCCATTCACATTACACCAGGGTGTGTGGTGCTGACCAATACCATCCATATTTCTCCAGGGAAAGAGTTGTTAGATGAGGCCATCCACATTACAACAGGGCCTGTGCTACTGGCTGAGGACATTTACATTTCACCAGGGCCTGTGGTCATGGCTGAGGCCAAATACATTTCATCAGGGCCTGTGGTCATGGCTGAGGCCAAATACATTTCATCAGGGCCTGTGGTCATGGCTGAGGACATTCACATTACACCAGGGCCTGTGGTGCTGGCCAATACCATCCACATTTCACCTGGGCCAGTGTTGGTAGATGAGGCCATCCACATTACAACAGGGCCTGTGCTACTGGCTGAGGCCATCCACATTATACCACGGCATGTGCTCCCTGTGAGGCTATCGTCACCACACCAGGGCCTGTATTGCTGGCTTAGACCATCCACATTGCACCAGGGCTAGTGCTCCCTCTGAGGCCAACTTCACGACAGCAGGGCCTGTGCTGCTGTCTGAGGTCATCTACATTTCACCAGAGCCTGTGTTGCTGGCTGATGTGATCCACATTACACAAGGGCCTGTGCTACTTTTTGATGCCATCCACATTAAACCAGGGCCTGTGGTGCAGGCCCAAACCATCCACATTTCACCAGGGTTGTGTTGCTGGCTGATGCGATCCACAATACACAAGGGCCTGTGCTACTGGCTGATGCCATCCTCATTACACCAGGGCCAGTGGTGTTGGCTGAGGACACTCATATTACGACAGGGCCTGTGTTGCTGGCCGAAACGATCCACATTTGACAAGGGCCAGTGGTGTTGCTGGCTGATGCCATTCACAATACTCAAGGGCCTGTGCTACTTTTTGATGCCATCCACATTAAACCAGGGCCTGTGGTGCAGGCCCAAACCATCCACATTTCACCAGGGTTGTGTTGCTGGCTGATGCGATCCACAATACACAAGGGCCTGTGCTACTGGCTGATGCCATCCTCATTACACCAGGGCCAGTGGTGTTGGCTGAGGACACTCATATTACGACAGGGCCTGTGTTGCTGGCCGAAACGATCCACATTTGACAAGGGCCAGTGGTGTTGCTGGCTGATGCCATTCACAATACTCAAGGGCCTGTGCTACCGGCTGATGCCATCTACATTACACCAGGGCCTGTGGTGCTGGCCAATACCACCGACATTTCACCAGGGCCAGTGTTGTTTGCTGAGGCCATCCACATTACACCAGGGACAGTGCTTCCTGTGAGGCCATCTTCACCACACCAGGGACTGTGCTGTTGGCTGAAACCATCCACATTACATCAGAGCCATTGGTCCTTGCCGATATCATCCACATTTCACCAGGGCCAGTGGTGTTGGCTAAGGCCATCCACATTACACCAAGGTCTGTGGTTCTGGCCATTACCATCCACATTTCACCTGGGCCAGTGTTGGTAGATGAGGCCATCCACATTACAACAGGACCTGTGCTACTGGCTGAGGCCATCCACATTATACCACGGCATGTGCTCCCTGTGAGGCTATCGTCACCACACCAGGGCCTGTATTGCTGGCTTAGACCATCCACATTGCACCAGGGCTAGTGCTCCCTCTGAGGCCAACTTCACGACAGCAGGGCCTGCACTGCTGTCTGAGGTCATCTACATTTCACCAGAGCCTGTGTTGCTGGTTGATGTGATCCACATTACACAAGGGCCTGTGCTAGGGAAATTATTTTACTGCTATTGTTAAATAATCATCATCATTACCATTGCATTAATAATAGAATCTGCAGCATTGATATTGTATTCAGAGGTTTAAACAGTGTGTGTGTTTTAGAAAGAATAAGTTGCAGGCTGACAGGAAGTTGCAGAGAGTTTGCAGAAAGGAAAGCAGAAGTGAAAGCAGAGTCTAAGTTATTCTGAGCAGGTTAGACGAGGCTATTTGAATTACTAGGTTATTCAAATTGTCTGTTATACTTTTATATTCTTTTATTAAGCTCTTAGTAGAGGTTCTTGATTAAAACATTTATTCAACATAGTACATATAGTTTCAGTTAGGTTATTACACATAAGGATGAGCCTCTGGTCTGGTAAAAGGTCAGAAGTGCAACGGGTGAGATGAGAGGGCATGTAGGGTCAACACATACACACACACACATTAGTAGACTCATTTATAGGTGAGAAGTTGGTCATGTTTGTCTCTGGAAAGAGGAACAGCGTCTGGCAGGATGTGGGGTTCGTGTTCCAGACGAGACGAAGACAACGTTCTTTTAAACTGTGTTAAAAGTCATTGTGGTTGATTTGACGTATGTATATATTCTGTCGGTGACGTATGAAGGGACGTCATTAATTCAAACCCTGATACTATAAAAATCTGTGTATGCTTTGATTAAGTCGAAGATCAATCCCTGTCTGCGTACAGACTGGTCTTCCCACGCGTGTATTCATTAAAATCAATCGTTTGACCAAGATCTTCTGGACCATGGTTGTTTGTACTCTCCTTCCTCAATATTTGAACCTTAACAAACAGGACCTGTGCTACTGGCTGAGGCCATCCACATTATACCACGGCATGTGCTCCCTGTGAGGCTATCGTCACCACACCAGGGCCTGTATTGCTGGCTTAGACCATCCACATTGCACCAGGGCTAGTGCTCCCTCTGAGGCCAACTTCACGACAGCAGGGCCTGCGCTGCTGTCTGAGGTCATCTACATTTCACCAGAGCCTGTGTTGCTGGCTGATGTGATCCACATTACACAAGGGCCTGTGCTACTCGTTGATGCCATCCACATTTCACCAGGGCTTGTGTTGCTGGCTGATGCGATCCACAATACACAAGGGCCTGTGCTACTGGCTGAGGACATTCACATTACACCAGGGCCTGTGGTGCTGGCTAATATCATCCACATTTCACCAGGGCCAGTGTTGTTTGCTGAGGCCATCCACATTACACCAGGGACAGTGCTTCCTGTGAGGCCATCTTCACCACACCAGGGACTGTGCTGTTGGCTGAAACCATCCACATTACATCAGGGCCATTGGTCCTTGCCGATGTCATCCACATTTCACCAGGGCCAGTGGTGTTGGCTAAGGCCATCCACATTACACCAAGGTCTGTGGTTAAGGCCATTACCATCCACATTTCACCTGGGACAGCGTTGGTAGATAAGGCCATCCACATTACAACAGGGCCTGTGCTACTGAATGAGGCCATCCACATTATACCATAGCTAGTGCTCCCTCTGAGGCCCACTTCACGACAGCAGGGCCTGCGCTGCTGTCTGAGGCCACCTATATTTCACGAGGGCTTGTGTTGTTGGCTGATGCGATCCACAATACACAAGGGCCTGTGCTACTGGCTGATGCCATCCCCATTACACCAGGGCCAGTGGTGTTGGCTGAGGACATTCACATTACGCCAGGGCCTGTGGTGTTGGCCAATACTATCCACATTTCACCAGGGCCAGTGTTGTTGCCTGAGGAAATACACATTACACCAGGGACAGTGCTTCCTGTGAGGCCATCTTCACCACAACAGGGCCTGTGCTACTGGCTGAGGCAGACTACATTTGACCAGAGCGCATGTTGCCGGCTGTGGCCATCTACATTTCACCAGGGCCTGGCTGCTGTCTGAGGCCATCCACATTACACCATGGCCTGTGCTTCCTGTGAGGCCATCTTCACAACACTAGGGCCTGTACTGTTGGATGAGGCCATCCTCATTACACCAGGTACAGTTCTTCCTGTTGGCAATCATCACCAAACCAGGGCCTGTGGTGCTGGATTAGGCCATCCACATTTCACCAGGGATTGTGTTGCTGGCTGATGCGTTCCAGAAAACGCAAGGGCCTTTACTACTGGCTGAGGATATTCACATTACACTAGGGACTGTGTTGCTGGCTGAGGCCACCTATATTTCACGAGGGCCTGTGTTGATGGCTGATGCCATCCACAATACACCAGGGCCAGTGATTTCTGTGAGGCCATCTTCACTAGACCAGGGTCTGTGCTGCTTGCTGATGACATCGAAAATACACCAGGGCCAGCGATTCCTGTGAGGCCATCTTCACCAGACCAGGGCCTGTGCTGCTAGCCATCCAAATTACCCAAAGGCCTGTGTTGCTGGCCGAAAACAACCACATTTCACCAGGGCCTGTGGTGTTGCTGGATGAGGCCATCCACATTATACCAGGGCCTGTGCTACTCGTTGATACCATCCACATTTCACCAGGGCTTGTGTTGCTGGCTGATGCAATCCACAGTACACAAGGGCCTGGTCTACTGGTGAGGACATTCACATTACAACATGGCCTGTTGTGCTGGCCAATACCATCCACATTTCACCAGGGCCATTGTGGTTGGCTGAGGCCATACACTTTACATCAGGGACAGTGCTTCCTGTGAGGCGATCTTCACCACACCAGGGACTGTACTGTTGGATGATTCCATCCACATTACACCAGGGCCTGTGCTACTCGATGATACCATCCACATTTCAGCAGGGCCACTGTTGTTGGCTGAGGCCATATACTTTACATCAGGGACAGTGCTTCCTGTCAGGTCATCATCAGCACACCAGGGCCTGTGGTGCTGGATGATGCCAACAACAACAACAACAACAATCTTTATTGAAGGGAATCATTGCCATGGTAACAACAAATGGTAGTTAAAAAAAATGTAGCATTAACAAAGATGAGGAGATACATTTACTGAATACCAAATAAAGACACCTTCAATGCTAAAGATATCACAGGTGTAATGTAATGTTGCTATGGTTTAGATTTTATTTTCTATCATTCATAGACTATGATGTGTTTGTAGCCACATGGACATCTCACACTGATTTCAGGACCCTGCAAAGAAAACAACATGGCCACCATGTTGGATTTTTGGAGTCACAAATCTGGGCTAACGTTAGCAAGCTGCATTCAGAGAAACTATGGATTTTGGGACTTGTGAGCCATACTTTTCGCTGGCAGCTTTATCTACATTTAAATTAAATCAATGTCTCTCCCAGAGCTCCAGTTCGGTGGCATCTTATATGGCTCGATCACCTTACACTGGTACCAAGATCAAAGCTTTCAAAGTACGGACATCTACATGCGTTTTCGATCTGGATGGGTAAATATGGTTGTCATCAGAGAGGTGAAGAACAAGAAATTGTTGTTTGCTGAAATGAATGATCACGTGTAAATCTTATATTTTGTTGACTTGGAATTTTACAGTGAATCAGTCCTACAGTTTAAATGAGCCTCCATTGACAGACTAGGTTACTGTGGAAATGCAGGGATTGGCGTGATTTGACCTGTAAGGCAGGGTCAGGAGGGGTGTGTTCACATGTTGGTGCCATATTCTACACCCTTCTGGCCGCTGTAAAGAAACACGAAAAGGCAGCAGCTATCCGGCATTTTGGCTAAACTCAAAGACGTTCATAAGATGGCTGGAGAGCAAAGGACTGCACTACTGTTTTGACTTTCATGTGTGCATGTCCCAGTAGCTCTGATGTCACGTGAAGACTCTTTTAAAGCAAAGAAACAGATGAATAAAATACTAGCATTTTACTCAGCAAAACTGAAGTGGATGGTTTGTGGATGGTTTGTAGCAGTTAGCAGGCCAGACTATTTGTCATAAAAAAAAAATACTCCAAAAGGCACCATGAGCACAAACACAGTTGAGAGGTTCAGTTCAGCCACAGTGTATTAGTGGAAGCCAAAGAGTTCATCAAAGAGGACATGCACCCAAACTTTAAGCCTCAGCAAAACTGAAGCAGTTTAGTTCTGAGAAAGAGTTCAGTTATCATAGACAGAAACTATCCATGTTTAAAGTTGGACATTTTAACATGGGACACCCATGATTCCCAGCCTCAAGTGGCCACTATTGGAACTGCATCTTTCAGCACCTCAGTGCTGCTTTTGTTTTCCAGCCCCAGATGATGTAGCTTTGTGTACCTATCTACACCCTAATTACAAACATTGGTAAAAAAAAAAAAAAAAAGAAAAGGAAAAAAAAAGTTTTCTTAAGTTTCTAACTTTGGCTTGATTCATGGCTTCCTCTTCATTGGTCCATACATGATGTAAGTATGTATTCTAGTTGTCAACTAGAAAGTGCATTTTCTGAAGAAACTGCAGTGTGAATGCTTGAATCTGAATGTATGCATTGAAATGAATTAATTGCTGAATTTTAAGTTAAAAAGTTTGAATGAGATAAAAAGAAAAATAATTTAATCTGAAAACAAAAGTGCTGAAGTGCTAAAAGCTGACATTTACACAGAAGAATAAGTTGGAAAAAAGCTGAAAATGTTTTAATTGTAAATTAGAAAAACCTTAGAAATGAGAAAAGAAAATTTAGAGTCAGAAAACCTCTGAATGAATATTAAAAGTTCATATTCTTTGAATGACTAAAATGTGATCCCTCCACTTGGATCCACACAGTTTAAAATTTTTAAATGTCTGAGCTTTGAAAGACAAGGTGTTGGAAAGAGAACAACGATGGCAACGTTTTGAGGGTAAAATCATACCTGTAGAGCAAACACTGAGGACACAGCAGCAGTTGAAAGAGAAGTGTTTAAGATGAATCTTGGCAGAGTGAGAGACAGAGCTAGTTAAGCAGGCAGGTGTGAGCCTGGTTGCTATAGTGACTGCACCCAATGGCTCCATACACACGCACACAGACATGCGCCTCACTTCTGCTGCTTAAAATGAACAGAAAAGTCATGTGAGTGAAGTTGGCCCCCCCACCTTCTTCAAATCCAACAAAAGTGGTATCAAACGTTTGTGCTACGTTTGTGCTGGTTTGTGCTGCAAAAATTTTCATTTGTGCTACTATCATTTTAAAGATATTAATCAAAATTTCTATAGGTCATCAGAGGTCAACCAGCCCCCCCCCCCACATTAATGGAATCGAACAAAATTGATGTCAAATGTTTGTACTACGTTTGTGCTGGTTTGTGCTGCTAAAATTGTCGTTTGTGCCGCTTTCATTTTAAAGATATTGATAAAAAATTCTAGAGGTCATCAGAGGTCAACCAGCCCCCCCACATTAATGGAATCAAACAAAACTGGTGTCAAACGTTTGTGCTACGTTTGTGCTGGTTTGTGCTGCTAAACTTGTCGTTTGTGCCGCTTTCATTTTAAAGATATTACCAAAAGTTTCTAAAGCTCAACCAGCCACTTTCTTTACCGTAAAGAAATTGAGAGATATTAACCAGCATTGGATATTTTTTTCTTATGATCACACTCTTAAACCTAGTAATCAAACTGCAATAACTTATTTAAAAACTAGGTTAAATATAGCATTTAAAATAATTAATGCATTCGGTTAGAGAAAAAACTTTATTTGCTGGTAACAAAATACAAAACTACGAGAACAATGTTTCCTGTTAGAAAAGGTAAATACATTGAACTGTCTGAGCCTCACAAGTCTAATACAATAACTGAAAAATAACAGCTATTTCCATCATCTAACTCACAAACTAGAAAAGGACTTTCTTTCATGAGATCTTGCCATCATTCCTTTGTGTAGAGCACAGCGTGCGGACATACACTGGTGTTTTCAGATGCTATGGTTACATCCTTTCTTAGGTCATCATACATCTCCCAGATGTACGGGGTCCTGTTACAGAATGTCATATAATGCCCGAGTGTTTCTGGTGTTGGGCCCTCCTAAATGTAATGACTGCTTTCAGTGTGAATTTCTCTCCTTGAAGTAGCAGAGTGGATGGGAATTCAGTAAGCAAAAACCTTTTTGGACTGTGAAAACTGTGCTCCAGAGTTTCTGTAGAGCATTTTCCAAGGTCTGTGTCAATCCATACAAGCTCTCTCAGGGTGAAACTGTGACAAACAGTAAATCATCTCTCTCTCGCCTCCAGACAATACAAAACGCAGCAGCCAGATTACTAACTCGCTCTACCAAGCGTGTTCACATCACTCCCATCTTATATTCTTTACATTGGCTCCCAATAGAGTTTAGAATTCGCTTTAAAATTCTTGTTTTAACATACAGAGCACTAAATGGCCAGGCTCCAGATTACTTATCCAAGCTTCTTTTAAAATACACTGCTGCTCGTCATCTCCGCTCACAGACTCAGAGTCTCTTAGTTGTTCCCCGTACACGATTGAAGACAAAAGGGGACAGAGCCTTTCAGTCTGTTGCACCAAGGCTGTGGAACAGTTTACCACTACAATTACGTTTGCTTGACTCTGTGGATTCTTTTAAAAAACAGTTAAAAACTCTTCTGTTCAAACAAGCCTTTTGTTGATCTACATATTTTATTTTATTTTATTTTTTTACATTATTTACATTTGATCTTTTACATTGTATATAATGTCTATTGATTTTATTGTTTATTTTAATATTTGTGTACAGCACTTTGTGATTGCCTGTCTGCGAAAAGCGCTTAATAAATAAAGTTTACTTACTTACTTACTTACTTACTGTGCAAAGTTGCTTTCCTGATGAATCTGTTTTAAATGCTGTTGGAGATGCATCAGGACTTTCGATTGGTCTTAGGCATGGTGATGCTGGAAGGTTGAGCCCTTGTTCAACAGCAGACTGAAGGTGAGCTATGCCAGAAGCTGAGAGGACTGACAGATCAATGGAAACAAAAGGTATTTGCCTTGTGTTTGGTGTGTAAAGTTTGCAGTACTGGGAGGAACACTGTCTTGTGAAGTGAACACTTGGATTTTCCATCATTGTTTTTTGAATTACTGTGGACACATGGCACTGTGCATCAACACGATGAACACCAGTCTTCAACTGAACAGGGCAGAATATTGAGCTCAGCACCTCTGCCCTCAATGAATAGGCATGTTGAGTGACACCCTTTGAAGCAAGGGATTTCACAAGCTGGAATACTTTGTTCTCCTCTGAACTATTCAACATGTTTTGAGCAGTACGACTGTCACAGTAAGCGCAGCACAGACTTTGACAGAAGGCATCAAAGGCACAGGTGTTCATGACACAGTATTGTCCTTTGCCAAGTTTTACTGCACTGTAAACCCCAACAGTCTACCTGACTTATAAAGTTTGTGGATATAACAATTGAAATTCCCCAAAGTTGAAACAACTTAAAACTTTTGTTCTGTTAACGATTCAAACAGTTATAATTGTACATGGCTTAGAAGTTAAGAGTAAATACTGCTTTCTTAATTATGATTTTTGAGTAAATGTTTTTTTTCCGAGCTCCGCATGTGTATGTCAACTACGTCATGACGTTTTCTCTCTAACCTGAACGACGTTGACAGAAAATTCTGTTCAATATGGCTGCCCTTCTTGAGCGACTGGAGAGCACATTTGGAGAAACTTGCAAGTAAAACGGAACCTTCGTTATGTTTATTTTTTCCGTAAAAAAGCAAGTATATTAATATGTTGCAGGCAAGAACTTCGATTTCGAATGCGCTGCTGTGTTAAAAAGCACAGACCCAGGTGGTGAATAGTGGTTCGCTGTTGTTCGCGCTCTTTTTCAAACATAGATTATGTCGTCAGTTTTAACCGATTAAAACAGTTTTACTAAGAATTACATAAAAAGAAAGGGTCTTAATGATATTTTAACGACCACTTGCCAACGCAAGAAAGTTGGCGTTTTTAAAACAGCAGCCTCATTGTTCGGCAGGGTTTTTTTTTCTTCTTCTCATTAGCATGATTCAAAACTGACTTAGCTAGTGTTAAGATTCAAAATTGAGGAAGGAGAGTACACACCACCCATGGTCCAGTAGGTCTTTGGTCAAACAATGATTTTAATGAACACACGTGTGGGAAGACACTCTGTACGCAGACAGCCAGTAGTCCTCGACTTAATCAAAGCATGAACAGATATTTTATAGCATCAGGGTTTGTTTACTGACGCCCCTTCATGCGTCACCGGTACATTTTATACATAGATCAGATCAACATCATCATGACTTTTCACCCAGAAAATCATCTTCTATTTTCATGGCTTGGTACTTTCCGTTCTTATCTTAAAATGAATTGTTCCTCTTTCTTGCCGAGACAACAAGGACGGTTCCTCTAAATAAATTTAACTCTATGTGTGTGTGTGTCACGACCTCACATGCTCTTTCTCAATTCACCTGTTGCACTTCTGACCTTTTACCAGACCAGAAGCTCACTGAGACTATGTGTATGTCTTCTACTAAATAAATGTTTTAACCAAGAACCTCTACTAAAACCTTAATATAAAATGATCTGATATATAAGTGTTTTGTAAGCATGTATTGCAATTCCTTCTATGGCTCCAAGTCACTTGCACAATAGATTGTCCGAACATCGCGCCGAACAAAGCTTCCGACCCCCAATTAATTGACCGAGCTCCAACTCTTTAATAAGCACAGATATGCATTGTGTATAAAATAGTCATAACTGCTTAAGGCCTTCTTAAAGCTATCTGTTACATTGTTAAAGCCTCGTCTTAGCCTGCGGCTCAAAATAACTATCTGCTTTCACTTCTGCATACAACTTCCTGTCAGCCTGCAACTCAGTCTTTCTGAAAGAGACACTGTTTAACCCCTGAATGCAATATAAACTCCAGATTTTATTATTAATGCAATGGTAATGATGACAATTATTTAACAATAGCAGTAAAATAATTTCCCTGCTCCACACTCCCTCTCACGACCTCTGGAACACCAGAGGTCGCAATACATTGTGGTTCAGCAGGCCTCGAGATCTCCAGGATCCTCGCCCCTCCTGTGGTCGCCGAGATCTTCTGCAAAGGAAACAAAACACCTTTTCTTGCATCTCCCTAACTTATCCTTTTTGGGACTCTTTAATCAAAAGCATGATCCTAATTATGCTCTTAACTTATTGACTTGTATTTATGTATATTCTTCAACGTTCCTCATCACTTTAAACTCTTTAAGCCCTGCTTTCACGTCCAGTTGCTCGCTCTATTTTCCCTTATCTGCTCATCAACATCCTGTGCACAAATTGTCACTGCTGCAAGTTCCTCTACTCCAAAAGAAAACAACCACTTTAATCAATTAAGTTTAAGCATATAAGCAATTACTCCTGTATACATTTCATCATAGCTAAATGCTGCCTTGAAACAACTCCTATGTGTTAACACTAACTTCATTTTAAAACCTCACATTTCCTATGTTATCACCTGTTTTTGGTATAGCCTTTTTTATTTCATTTGCTCCCTTTAATGTAACAATACCTTCTAATTCTAATTTATCAGACTTAACCAAAATATATGCTTTCCTTACTCTTTAGTCCTTCTTTAAGTTCAGTCAAAAAGCTAAATGAATTTAGGGCCTTTTGCCTGGAATCAATACTGTCATGTGTGTTTCTTAACTCTGTGTCTGTAAGCGTGCAATCCTTCAATAACTTCAATAACTCATATCAAAAAATGCAATATGTATAAAAATCATTTCTATTTATAAGCTCCCCCTTTATCCTAAAAATACCTCCTATGTAATATCTGTATGTATAAGCCTACATTATAACCACTACTTCTAGAAATCAAAAAGAAATCAAAGCTGTTCTACTCCTTCAACCCTCACTAATTTTCCCTCTAAGACTCATTCACAGCTTTGAAAAACCGGCATTGTATCTTCTAAACAGGATTCAGTTCTGTCTTGGTCCTGGGCCATGTTGGCCCAGTATTCTTGGTTCCTTGTATTTTCGTTCCTTATTTAGGCCAGGTTTTCTCAGGTGTCCTGTTGTGGTGTTCCCTAAGTGTTTTTTCCCTTTGTGACTCTTACCCCCTTGTGCCCCTCTGTGTATTTATGAGCTCTCGTCTCTCTTTGTGTTTATTCCATGTTTCCCCCAGCCTGTTATGTCTGTGTTCTCCCCGTGCTTTCTCTCCTCCTGTCTGAACCTCTGTGTACTTCCTGTTTTACTTTGACAGTCTCTCGTCAGTATGCGTAATGTTGTGTTCACTCCTGCCCTGTCTCGTTATGTTTATCAGTATCCCCTGTGTTCCCCACCTGTGTGTAATCTCCCTGTGTTCTCTGGGTGTATTTAAGTTGTGTCTTCTGTTATGGTAGTTGCTGGTTTGTCTGTGTTGTTTCCCCTCGGTCTCCCTGCGTCCCGTTTCTGGTTTGTGTTATTAGCTTACCCAGTTTAGGTTTCCGGTTTCTTGTTTTTCCACCAGTGCTGTTTTGTGCCCACCGTTGTAAATAAATATTCACCTGCACCAGAGCTGCCGCCTTTTGGGTCCTTTTCTACAACTCCACACGGCTTGCCTCGCAAACCGTGACAAGTTCACTTTTAATCCTTTAACCTTAACTTAAAAATAACAGTTTCAGTTTTACCATATCCAAATGATCAAAAACCCAAAAGGTCCTAAAATGATCCTAAATTATTAAACAATTAAATTATTAAACCCTAAACCCCCCTTTATCTTGATACATTTCATGTGTCAAGATACTATACAAAACTTAAAAATGCTCAGTTTCCCCACTCATGATCCAATCTATGTCATAAAAATAAACTTAAAACAGAACAGTTATCAGTCATGTGTTTCTTCAATTAATGATAACTGAGTTACATCAAAAAATATTTCCCCTTTAACATTTGGCATTCTCCCAACAATATACTATAATCCCATAATCTAACCCCACTTAATAAAACAAAACAGAAATTTTCTCTGGTAAAAGCAAATTGTTTGTCCACATTAATTCATCCTCACTCACATTCAGTCACACATTCACTCACATGCAGTCACACCATGTATTTGCTGATAGTGGAGCTTCCCGCACGATCAGGGACTCCACCCTCAGCAAAATGAGCTCAGTCATTTTTTATTTTCCATAGGAAAATATTTCTTTATGCTTTTGGACTGAATTGACTCGCATAAAATCCTTTTTACAGGGACTTACGACCTTGATCAGTCCCCACAGGTAGCTTTCTCCTCAGCCAATTGTAATCTGGAAAGCCCCCCTTGTATTTGCTCTTCCCGATAATTTTCAGCGCCGTTATTCACTGTTGCAGGCCTGCTTAAAACAGAAATGAAAAAATAGAGCTGATTGTTAGCTCATAAAAACAAAACAAAATCACCTGACAGGTTTTCTTTAAGTGCACTGTTACAAAATAATGGGCCCCTCCCAGACATGTCCATGTTTCCTAAAACTCCCTCTATTAAAAACAGAAATAACAACAACAACCTACCTGACAGAATCAACCCATCACCACAACAACCTTAAACACACAAGTCTTGCCACCACATAATTTCACCTCCTCAATACACCAAAAGTCTCATTAAAACCACACAATTTGCACACAAAAATCACCCCCTTATGCTCTGTAACATACTTCAATTCAGCATAAAACATAACCCCCTTTGTCATATGGCTTCTTCTATTCCTCAATTACAAACTCAAATGTATTTTATTAAATATTCACACCATTGTATCATTCATACAAAATAGCAAGCTGTTCTTCATTGCCTATGTTTGTGTTCTTAGCCAGGTTTAATCAGTGTCTATGCATTGAACTCCATGAGCTTGTCTTGTCTTTATAAGTTTAATGCATTTTCTGTTTGTGTGTGTGAATTTGCATATGGTGCTTTTGCAGTGTGTCAGACTCCTTCATAATTTTGCCTTTAAACAGTCAATTTTCTCCTCCCCAAATTTACTAACCCAAATTCTGATTTCCTACCTTAAATAGCAGCATTCCTTGTCCTCAGCCAGAAGGTAGGGCTCCACTTGCCACTTTCCACCTCCACCCTAGCCCAGCGGCTTTACCCCTTGAGGTCCCATCCTCTTCACTTCATCTCACCAGTGAGTCGGAGCTCACCGGGACTGAGTGAGGCGAATAATCGTGACTGTGCCTGCCTTAGGTTGTCCCAGGGTTTCGAGGTGGGATCTTACCCGTCATGGGCTATCCAGCCTTCCATACTCGCCTGATACGGGGCCCAAGTGGGCAGGGGAGGGAACACACTGGCTCTGGGAATTAAAGGAATGTAAGCTGCTTCCTTCATTGCATCTTATATTAAACTATCTCACTTCTGACTCCTTCCTAGAATAATTTCACATATGGCACTTTGTGTATGTGTGTTTTCTATTCATTAATGTAATTGTCAGTTATTTTCTCTCTTTATTTTATTTATCTGTTTGTTTATAACGTTCTACTTTAGTTCTGCTAAACCTTGATGTAAAAACAATACTCCCTTATTTCACGCACACACTCTGCATTTTGCCTACGCACACTTCTCTCTCAGACTTCCTCTGTTCACACATCACCTTGCACTCACTCTACTATCAACTTTCATAGTGTTATTATTATTTAGTATTTTGTACACCTCACACAGAATCATTCAAATCGAGTACTCACAGCATTCACATCACAACCTTCAACTTTCACTTTCGATCCTGCAAGACGCAGAGATGGACATCTCCTTCACCTAACATAAAACTAAATTACCATATCAACATACAATTACTGAAATTCAAACTCAAATACACCGTTTGTTTTAATAAAGTCAAAGAGTAAACGGGTGTACCAAGTTTATGTACTTATGTGTTTTAAACTGAAAGAAAAAGAAACTCAAACTCTTATAACATCACTCATGCATCTCTTAAATTAAAAACACTTTCAAACTTTAAAACCTCCTACTTTACATCACCAAAGAAATACCTCTCACACCTTTATTCATCATTCCAAACCTTCTAGTCACCGCATTCACACACTTAAAGTGTGACCAGAGTTGAGGAATATAACTCAACACTTTCCTAAGAGTATTTTAGACATGCTTGTCATAATCAAAAAGAGCAAGTAAAAAACAAACAAACAAGAAATTGAAACCTCCATTAATTCTCACCGCACACACAAGAAATTGAAAAAATAAAACCCACCAGCAACTAATGCTGGAGAAAAGTTACTACTGAAAGTGATGTGTTAGTCTTAAGTATATACAGTGCACTCAATATATTTATATATCTACATCCAAACTCAGTCAGTTACTATACATCCACTACGGCAACTCAAAACTTTATTTATAGTCCTCTAATAAACATAAATGGCATTTGAAACACACACTCAACAATGTTTGCAGCAGTATTTGTAAAACCAACTGTGGCTTAAACAGTTCACTGCTTACTCATTTGCATTTCCACTCACACACACACCGTCTAAAAATAGCAGCAGCATTGCCTCAGACTCCTTTCACACAGATCTTTTATATTACAAAGACGTCTTATATTTACAACTACTGTCAGATCTGTCAGCTTTAGCGCCTACACAATTTAGACAAATTTAAAATAACCGCCCAGCGGATAAACTCCCTGAGTTTTTTGCGACCAATTAACCAGTATCAAGACTTTAACTGTTTCTGGCCTCATTTCTAAAATCCCTAACTCAATTTAAAAGCGTCAACCAACCCAAACTTTGAAGTGTTAAGTTAAAGTTACACGCCCGAAGTCCAACTTCTTCTGACCAAAAAAGCGCAGGTACCGTTCCAAACGGTAAGGAGACTCTAACTCCTAGCTTAATTCCAGGATGCCCTGTACCCCACAGCTAAGCCACACTGAACTATCCCTCTTCGCCGAGAGGTCAATGTCGCGCGTCCACGACAAGGAGGGAGCGTAACCTCCGGGCTCTGCGCTTCCTAGCAGACTCGAACTGCCGTTCTAGAATAATTTATAATACTTTGAAACAACAATCAACACCCAACAAAGTGTATGACTGAGGCAGATCGACCCTGATGGACAATGGGGACTCTAACCCACAAAATGACCAACCAAGGTCTGACCTAATGACCAACCGGGACTTTAACCCACAAAATGACCAAATACCCTACCAAACTACTTGAGACTCTAACTCAATTTCTTTGGGACTTCAACCCATTATTTAAACTTTTCTTATCAGACTCTTAACTACTTTCATTTCTTCTTAGCAGAACTCTAACTGCTTCAACTCATGAGATTTTCATCAAAATCAAAACAGACATCCACCAGTAACTTCAGTGAGTAGACTTAAATTTTATCATATCCAATTTGGCACACTTTGGAAATAATTCAACAGGTAGTGCCTTACCTTTTGGATAAGCCGGCTTATGCCCACTCACTTTGACTACTGGAATTCATGTCTGCCCGTCAGACATTAAAATAATTTCCCTGCTCCACACTAGCAGTGGCAACTTCAATCTAAAACAATTGAAATATAGCAAGGTTTTGTATATTTAGTGTGCTAATAAGGTTTTCAATATTTTTATTTTTTCCTTCCAAGGCTGAAGACCGAAGACAAAAGGACAGAAGAAAAAAAAAAATTCAGACTGCAATTAATTTCAGGTGGAGACAGTAAACACAGGTGAGTTGAAAGATCTATTGAAGAGTCCTTTCTTCATGGCCATTAAAACATTTTTAGGTTAAAAGACCCGTGTCATGAATTGCTGTGCGGCAGGCAGGAGTTGGACCCAATTCAATTCAATTTTATTTATATAGCGCCAAATCACAACATAAGTCGCCTCAAGGCGCTTCATAGATACAGAGAAAAACCCAACAATCATATGACCCCCTATGAACAAGCATTATGGCGACAGTGGGAAGTAAAAACTCCCTTTTAACAGGAAGAAACCTCCAGCAGAACCAGGCTCAGGGAGGGGCGGGGCCATCTGCTGCGACTGGTTGGGGTGAGAGAAGGAAGACAGGATAAAAGACATGCTGTGGAAGAGAGACAGAGGTTAATAACAGATATGATTCAATGCAGAGAGGTCTGTTAATACATAGTGAGTGAGAAAGGTGACTGGAAAGGAAAAACTCAATGCATCATGGGAATCCTCCGGCAGCCTATGTCTATTGCAGCATAACTAAGGGAGGATTCAGGGTCACCTGGTCCAGCCCTAACTATATGCTTTAGCAAAAAGGAAAGTTTGAAGCCTAATCTTGAAAGTAGAGATAGTGTCTGTCTCCTGAATCCAAACTGGAAGCTGGTTCCACAGAAGAGGGGCCTGAAAACTGAAGGCTCTCCCTCCCATTCTACTTTTAAATACTCTAGGAACAACAAGTAGGCCTGCAGAGCGAGAGCGAAGTGCTCTAATGGGGTGATATGGTACTACAAGGTCATTAAGATAAGATGGGGCCTGATTATTTAAGACCTTGTATGTGAGGAGCAGGATTTTGAATTCAATTCTGGATTTAACAGGAAGCCAATGAAGGGAAGCCAAAACAGGAGAAATATGCTCTCTCTTTCTAGTCCCTGTCAGTACTCTTGCTGCAGCATTTTGGATTAGCTGAAGGCTTTTCAGTGAGTTTTTTGGACATCCTGATAATAATGAATTACAGTAGTCCAGCCTGGAAGTAATAAATGCGTGAACTAGTTTTTCAGCATCACTCTGAGACAGGATATTTCTAATTTTAGAGATGTTGCGCAAATGGAAGAACGCAGTCTTACATATTTGTTTAATATGTGCGTTGAAGGAGATATCCTGGTCAAAAATGACTCCAAGGTTCCTCACAGCGTTACTGGAGGCCAAGGTAATGCCATCCAGAGTAAGAATCTGGTTAGATACCATATTTCTAGGCTTTTCAGGGCCGAGTACAATAACCTCAGTTTTATCTGAATTAAGAAGCAGAAAGTTAGCGGCCATCCAGGTCTTTATGTCTTTAAGACATTCCTGCAGTTTAACTAATTGGTGTGTGTTATCTGGCTTCATGGACAGATAGAGCTGGGAGTCATCGGCATAGCAGTGAAAATGTATGCTATGTCTTCTAATGATGCTGCCTAAGGGAAGCATGTATAATGTAAACAGAATTGGTCCTAGCACTGAACCCTGTGGAACTCCATAATTAACCTCAGTCTGTGAAGAGGACTCTCCATTTACATGAACAAACTGGAGTCTATTAGATAGATATGATACAAACCACTGCAGTGCAGTACCTGTAACACCTACAGCATGTTCTAATCGCTCTAATAGGATATTATGGTCGACAGTATCGAATGCTGCACTAAGGTCTAGCAGGACAAGCACAGAGATGAGTCCACTGTCAGAGGCCATAAGAAGATCATTTGTAACCTTCACTAAAGCTGTTTCTGTGCCGTGATGAACTCTGAAACCTGACTGAAACTCTTCAAATAAGCCATTCCTCTGCAGATGATCTGTTAGCTGTTTGACAACTACTCTTTCAAGGTTTTTGATATGAAAGGAAGGTTGGAGATTGGTCTATAATTAGTTTCATCAGTTGTTCAGTTCTTATAAAATGTTGTATAATTGTACCAAATCACTGAGGATACATCCAATGTGTAAATCACAATCAACAATTTTACTGTGATATTCGCTCGTGTTTAGAGAATCTCCATTATCTTTGTTACTGAGTTTCCATTTTTGTAGGGCCAAATTTGTATTAAAAATTAATATTTTCATATGATGTGAAATGACTCAATCATTTCTAATTTTTAGAAGAAACCATTCATTAAGTCCCTTAAGGTGAAGATTTCATATATTGATAATGATAAAATTAACACAAATTAAAAGTTTCACTGATAAACACAATTTTTCCTTGCTTTGAACCCCATGTTCTATATAGATTACAGCTCTGATCTGGAGAACACTATTTTAAAATACTGTGTAGGGTTTTGTCAAATGATTAAGAAACAGACTCTCTGTCACAAGAGACAGAAAGGTTGTATCTTAAAAGAAAAGTCTCCAAAATTTGGTAGAGTCTGATGTCATGCAGTTTCATAAACATGTATTCTCCCCAAAGAATGACACCTGAAAACTTTGTGTTAAATTAACTTTTCTTTTCCCTTTTTAGGAGGCGCCTGATATCAACGTGAAACGCACTGCAGTACTTCGTGCCCTTCCTGTATGTCTATGTCTGTGTCAATTTTGGGCTCCTGAGAGGGGTTATCATCCACTTCCTGCTCCACAAAGGCTTTGTGTGGATACTGACGCTTCACTGTACTATCCTGTCTGGCAACCTCTGCTTCTTTTCGTATTTGTTTTGCAGAACAGATCCGCATGTTCCCTTCAATAAAACCAAGATGACATGCAATGAATTTATCTATCCTTATAGGGAGATTTTCATGCTTAAACAGACCATGTTTAATGTTCTTGAACTCTGCTTCAACATTAGCTGAAGTTGCAGTGAGTTTTTCGCTCTGAAATAGGGGAACCATTTCTCCAGTCCAGAGTGGTAGGTATTAGGTGTGGGACGAGCTCAGGTAGATAGTGCATATTGTCTCGATCACCATGATCTTCAGCATGGCACCTGCTCCCCTCACAAATATCTGCCACCCACTGCCTTAAGTCGGTGTTTATTTCTGTGCATGGATCCAATCTAATGTCTTCTTCTTCCTTGTCATCAGAAACAGACATAGTCTCATCTGCAATTTTTCTTTTCAGATTTGATTTGGACACTTCTGACATAATGGGGTTTCCAAAACTGTCACAGCCTTCTGTCTCACTTAGTGCCACAATAGCAATGCTGCGTATTAGGACCTTTGCTTCTTCCAAGGATTGGGACTTGACAAGTTGTGCCATTGATTGCACATAGAAATCCCTCACCCGATGAGGCTTTTTTCTCAAACAGTCCCACTGGCAAATCATTTTGATTAAGTGTGCCACATCCACTCTAATGAAACATTCAATTCAATTCAATTTTATTTATATAGCGCCAAATCACAACATAAGTCGCCTCAAGGTGCTTCATAGATACAGAGAAAAACCCAACAATCATATGACCCCCTATGAGCAAGCATTTTGGCGACAGTGGGAAGGAAAAACTCCCTTTTAACAGGAAGAAACCTCCAGCAGAACCAGGCTCAGGGAGGGGCGGCCATCTGCTGCGACCGGTTGGGGTGAGAGAAGGAAGACAGGATAAAAGACATGCTGTGGAAGAGAGACAGAGGTTAATAACAGATATGATTCAATGCAGAGAGGTCTGTTAACACATAGTGAGTGAGAAAGGTGACTGGAAAGGAAAAACTCAATGCATCATGGGAATCCCCCGGCAGCCTACGTCTATTGCAGCATAACTAAGGGAGGATTCAGGGTCACCTGGTCCAGCCCGAACTATATGCTTTAGCAAAAAGGAAAGTTTGAAGCCTAATCTTGAAAGTAGAGATAGTGTCTGTCTCCTGAATCCAAACTGGAAGCTGGTTCCACAGAAGAGGGGCCTGAAAACTGAAGGCTTTTATTCGATTCCATTACTGTGGGGGGGCTGGTTGACCTTTTGACCTTTACATTAATATCTTTAAAACAGATGCAGCACAAACGACAATTTTTGCAGCACAAACCACCACAAACGTAGCACAAATGTTTGACATCAATTTTGTTCGATTCCATTAATGTGGGGGGGCTGGTTGACCTTTTGACCTTTACATTTTCATTAATATCTTTAAAACAGAGGCAGCACAAACGTAGTACAGTTGATTGACACCAGTTTTGTTTGATTCCATTAATGTGGGGGGGCTGGTTGACCTCTGATGACCTCTAGAAATTTGTATGGATTTCTTTAAAATGATAGCAGCACAAACGTAAATTTTTGCAGCACATACCAGCACAAACGTAGCACAGTTGATTGACACCAGTTTTGTTTGATTCCATTAATGTGGGGGGGCTGGTTGACCTCTGATGACCTCTAGAAATTTGTATGGATTTCTTTAAAATGATAGCTGCACAAACGTAAATTTTTGCAGCACAAACCAGCACAAACGTAGCACAAATGTTTGACATCAATTTTGTTCGATTCCATTAATGTGGGGGGGCTGGTTGACCTTTTGACCTTTACATTTTCATTAATATCTTTAAAACAGAGGCAGCACAAACCAGCACAAACGTAGCACAGTTGATTGACACCAGTTTTGTTTGATTCCATTAATGTGGGGGGGCTGGTTGACCTCTGATGACCTCTAGAAATTTGTATGGATTTCTTTAAAATGATAGCAGCACAAACGTAAATTTTTGCAGCACATACCAGCACAAACGTAGCACAGTTGATTGACACCAGTTTTGTTTGATTCCATTAATGTGGGGGGGCTGGTTGACCTCTGATGACCTCTAGAAATTTGTATGGATTTCTTTAAAATGATAGCAGCACAAACGTAAATTTTTGCAGCACATACCAGCACAAACGTAGCACAGTTGATTGACACCAGTTTTGTTTGATTCCATTAATGTGGGGGGGCTGGTTGACCTCTGATGACCTCTAGAAATTTGTATGGATTTCTTTAAAATGATAGCAGCACAAACGTAAATTTTTGCAGCACAAACCAGCACAAACGTTTGACATCAATTTTGTTCGATTCCATTAATGTGGGGGGGCTGGTTGACCTTTTGACCTTTACATTTTCATTAATATCTTTAAAACAGAGGCAGCACAAACCAGCACAAACGTAGCACAGTTGATTGACACCAGTTTTGTTTGATTCCATTAATGTGGGGGGGCTGGTTGACCTCTGATGACCTCTAGAAATTTGTATGGATTTCTTTAAAATGATAGCAGCACAAACGTAAATTTTTGCAGCACATACCAGCACAAACGTAGCACAGTTGATTGACACCAGTTTTGTTTGATTCCATTAATGTGGGGGGGCTGGTTGACCTCTGATGACCTCTAGAAATTTGTATGGATTTCTTTAAAATGATAGCAGCACAAACGTAAATTTTTGCAGCACAAACCAGCACAAACGTTTGACATCAATTTTGTTCGATTCCATTAATGTGGGGGGGCTGGTTGACCTTTTGACCTTTACATTTTCATTAATATCTTTAAAACAGAGGCAGCACAAACGACAATTTTAGCAGCACAAACCAGCACAAACGTTTGATACCACTTTTGTTGGATTTGAAGAAGGTGGGGGGCCAACTTCACTCACATGCTTAATGGCTCAAAACACCTTATCCAATTATAAACTGATACGCACCTACTGGCATGCCCCTTTTAATTTCTTCATAAATGTTATTTAATGTTATTATTACGGCAGCACGGTGGTTAGCACTGTTGCCGCACAGCAAGAAGGTCCTGAGTTCAATTCCACCATCACGTCAGGGTCTTTCTGTGTGGAGTTTGCAGGTTCTCTCGCCATGTTTGCGTGGGTTCTCTCCGGGCTCTCTCCAAAGACATGCAGCTTGTGGTGATAGGTTAATTGGTTAATCCGAATTGCCCATAGGTGTGAATGTGAGTGCGAATGGTTGTCTGTCCCTGTGTGTTGGCCCTGTGACAGACTGGCAACCTGTCCAGGATGTACCCTGCCTCTTGCCCTATGACAGCTGGGATAGATTCCAGCACCCCCTGCGACCCTTAAAAGGATAAGCAAATGGATGGATGGATGGATGGATGGAATTTTATTAATATCTTTAAAATAATAGCACCACAAATAAAAAATTTTGCAGCACAAACCTGTGACATCAACTTTTGTTTGATTTGGGTGATGTGGGGGGGCTGGTTGACCTTTTGACGTTTGCATTTTCATTAATATCTTTAAAACAGAGGCAGCACAAACGACAATTTTAGCAGCACAAACCAGCACAAACACAGCACAGTTGATTGACACCAGTTTTGTTTGATTCCATTAATGTGGGAGAGCTGGTTGAATTCTGATGACCTCTATAAATTTTCTTGAATATCTTTAAAATGATAGCAGCACAAACAACAATTTTTGCAGAACAAACCAGCACAAACGTAGCACAAATGTTTGACATCAATTTTGTTCGATTCCATTAATGTGTGTGTGTGTGTGTGTGTGTGTGGGGGGGGGCTGGTTGACCTTTACATTTTCATTAATATCTTTAAAACAGAAGCCGCACAAACCAGCACAAACGTAGCACAGCTGATTGACACCCATTGTTTGATTTAATTAATGTGGGGGGGCTGGTTGACCTCTGATGACCTCTAGAAATTTTGATTAATATCTTTAAAATGATAGCAGCACAAACGACAATTTTTGCAGCACAAACGTTTGATACCACTTTTGTTGGATTTGAAGAAGGTGGGGGGGCCAACTTCACTCACATATGTCATGTCTACTGAATTCTCATTTTTCATGCCTGTGGAGTTTATTATATGGACGTGGTGACAGTGTAAAGACAGCCTGCTCTTCTGATTTAACTTTTCAAGCATTCACACTAATTAGTGTTTAAACCTCCCATGGTTCTATATCTGGGGATGTGGCTTTGGTTTGCACTGATGAAAGCTTATAGTTGAAATGTGTTTGACGGTAAATGGTCAATAAAGAAGACAGCGTTTTGTTTTTACACAATGATTTTGTCATGTGCTGTGTGCAGGCAGGAACTGTGGACCCAATGTGCAGACACTTGGAGGTAAAAGTGTGAACTCAAAACAGCTTTAACGCTAAACACAAATATAACAAAAGCAAGAATACCAAAAGAAACTTACACAGGCAGCCAAACAGAACACACAGCATAGGATGAGGGAGATCGCAACCAAAGAAAACTCAGGGCTTACATACCCAGAGAGAGCCATCAGGGAATGGGAGACAACAGAGAAACACAGCTGGGACAAATAAGGGTAGCGAGACAAGGGAAGCAAATCCAGATACATTAACATGAGACATGGACTTTCAAAGTAAAACAGGAAACATAACACAGACAACGCGGACTTGACGAGGGATACAGCAGACAGGGGGAGACAGAACAACTATGTAACACAGAGACAGAAACCAGAAGACAGAACTCTAAGAAACCAAAAGACTAGAAATGATAAATAATGGCAAAATCAAAGTTCAATAATAATGTAAAACTCAAAATTTTGGGTCAACGAACCCAGGCACCCTAACAGATTTATTTTTACAGTTAATTTTTTCTATTTAATTATTTAGTTACAGTCCACCATACCTCTGATCCTCTGTCAATCCATCCACCCCCTTTTTAATGGTGTATCTGATTAAGGGTCATGAAGGGCTGGAGCAGCTGTCACAGACTGAGCAAGGTACACCCTGTACAGTTCACCAGTCTATGGCAGTGTCCCACTGTGTGTATTTTAAAAAGTACCGCATCTTAAAAACCACGGCTGCAGATAGATGGCCTTGGCAACTCTTCACTACATTATGAGGGGGATTTTATTATAGCAAATGACAAAAAAAATGGACCACTCATGATCTATTCAAAATACAATCTAGAGATGTTTTAGTCCCTTAAAGAGAGCTAATTATGTTTATTTCCAGCTCCATACTTTAATTTGTGCACTACAGCAAATTTGTGTGATTCATTGCTGAAAATATGCTTATTTATCCTATACTGAGTCTTGGTGCAGTCCTTCAATTTATCTTCCATTTGAAATTTGCCAGTTTAGCTGTCCTCTCTTTGAGCCAACCTTTGTCTTATTGGCTGCTCCTCAGAAGTTTTGAATAGCAGGTGGGTGGTACTTCTGTGCTTGGAGCAGGGATTACTTGTACATATACTGACCTCATTATTTGAAACTTGGCCCATGTTCGATATGAGCATTCACCATTTATATATACACAATATCTGTTGGTGTGTGTGTGTGTGTGTGTGTGTGTGTGTGTGTGTGTGTGTGTGTGTGTGTGTGTGTGTGTGTGTTAGAAAATATGGAAAAGGAATATTAAGTATTGGTCAAGGAGTTTGATTTCCAAACCAAATGCAAATCTTACTTTCATTCAGCAGTCCACCTTTTCTCAAAGCTCAGTTAAAGACACTTTTGACAATGTCATCTGGGTTGTAGCTTTGTTCCTGAAGATGTGCATGTCTTCAGGAATGAAAAGAAAGAAAGAAAGAAAGAAAGAAAGAAAGAAAGAAAGAAAGAAAGAAAGAAAGAAAGAAAGAAAGAAAGAAGTCCAGGAGATCTGAGTAGTTATTATGTCTGATGAAAAGAACAATCGAAAACAACCAAGGCACTTTGTCTTCAGGTATTTGTATTAGGATCAGCACAGATTTCACTCTCTGGCTTTATTTATAGCATAATAAGACATTTTACTTTTAAAAATCAAGGACACCAACAAGGCAGATAGGGCACATGCACTGGGGCCACAAATGTCCCAGCTTTAGTCCGTAATTCAATTCAATTCAATTTTATTTATATAGCGCCAAATCACAACAAAAGTCGCCTCAAGGGGCTTCATAGATACAGAGAAAAACCCAACAATCATATGACCCCCTATGAGCAAGCACTTTGGTGACAGTGGGAAGGAAAAACTCCCTTTTAACAGGAAGAAACCTCCAGCAGAATCAGGCTCAGGGAGGGGCGGGGCCATCTGCTGCGACCGGTTAGGGTAAGAGAAGGAAGACAGGATAAAAGACATGCTGTGGAAGAGAGACAGAGGTTAATAACAGATATGATTCAATGCAGAGAGGTCTATTAACACAGCGGTCCCTAAGCGCCACGGACCGGTTCATGCCCGACAATATTTTTACAGACCGGCCTAGTACCGGTACCGTAAAAAAGATTTATTCATAACACACGTGAAAAGACCCAGGAAAACCGAGTTAACGATAAAAACGATAACAAAATAACGCTAAAAAAACGATAAAAATCCTGAAAACCATACATTTCACACCTGAGCCTCAACTCTCAACTCTCGTGGCCCGGTACCAAACGATTCACGGACCGGTACCGAGGCCCGGGGGTTGGGGACCGCTGTATTAATACATAGTGAGTGAGAAAGGTGACTGGAAAGGAAAAACTCAACGCATCATGGGAATCCCCGGCAGCCTACGTCTATCGCAGCATAACTACGGGAGGATTCAGGATCAGTGCTCTAAGTGCTCTAATGGGGTGATATGGTACTACAAGGTCATTAAGATAAGATGGGGCCTGATTATTCAAGACCTTGTATGTGAGGAGCAGGATTTTGAATTCAATTCTGGGTTTGAAGGTAAGCCAAAACAGGAGAAATATGCTCTCTCTTTCTAGTCCCTGTCAGGACTCTTGCTGCAGCATTTTGGATTAGCTGAAGGCTTTTCAGTGAGTTTTTTGGACATCCTGATAATAATGAATTACAGTAGTCCAGCCTGGAAGTAATAAATGCGTGAACTAGTTTTTCAGCGTCACTCTGAGACAGGATATTTCTAATTTTAGAGATGTTGCGCAAATGGAAGAACGCAGTCTTACATATTTGTTTAATACGTGCGTTGAAGGAGATATCCTGGTCAAAAATGACTCCAAGGTTCCTCACAGCGTTACTGGAGGCCAAGGTAATGCCATCCAGAGTAAGAATCTGGTTAGATACCATATTTCTAGGCTTTTCAGGGCCGAGTACAATAACCTCAGTTTTATCTGAATTAAGAAGCAGAAAGTTAGCGGCCATCCAGGTCTTTATGTCTTTAAGACATTCCTGCAGTTTAACTAATTGGTGTGTGTTATCTGGCTTCATGGACAGATAGAGCTGGGTGTCATCTGCATGGCAGTGAAAATGTATGCTATGTCTTTTAATGATGCATGTATAGTGTAAAAAAAATTGGTCCCAGCACTGAACCTGTGGAACTCCATAATTAACCTCAGTGTGTGAAGAGGACTCTCCATTTACATGTACAAATTGGAGTCTATTAGATAGATATGATACAAACCACTGCAGTGCAGTACCTGTAATACCTACAGCATGTTCTAATCGCTCTAATAGGATATTATGGTCGACAGTATCGAATGCTGCACTAAGGTCTAGCAGGACAAGCACAGAGATGAGTCCACTGTCAGAGGCCATAAGAAGATCATTTGTAACCTTCACTAAAGCTGTTTCTGTGCTGTGATGAGCTCTGAAACCTGACTGAAACTCTTCAAATAAACCATTCCTCTGCAGATGATCTGTTAGCTGTTTGACAGCTACTCTTTCAAGGATGTTTGATATGAAAGGAACGTTGGAGATTGGCCTATAATTAGCTAAGACTGCTGGGTCTAGAGATGCTTTTTGAGTAAAGGTTTAACTACAGCCAGCTTGAAGGCCTGTGGTACATAGCCGATTATTAGAGATAGGTTGATCATATTTAAGATTGAAGAATTAATTAATGGCAGGACTTCTTTGAGCAGTTTTGTAGGAATGGGATCTACAAGACACGTTGATGGCTTGGAGGAAGTAATTATTGAAGTTAACTCAGAAAGATCAATTGGAGAAAAAGAGTCTAATATAACATCAATGGTACTAAGAGTAGCTGTAGATAATATTACATCTGTGGGATGATTATTGGTAATTTTTTCTCTAATGATAAGAATTTTATTTGTGAAGAAGTTCATGAAGTCATTCCTAGTTAACGTTAAAGGGATGGTTGGCTCAAAAGAGCTCTGACTTTTTGTCAGCCTGGCTACAGTGCTGAAGAGAAACTGGGGGTTATTCTTATTTTCTTCAATCAGTGACGAATAGTAAGATGTTCTGGCTTTGCGGAGGACTTTCTTATAAAGCAACACACTATTTCTCGAGGCTAAATGATGATCCTCTAAATTTGTGACACGCCATTTCCTCTCCAGCTTACGAGTCATCTGCTTTAGGCTGTGTGTTTGAGAATTATACCACGGAGTCAGGTACTTCTGATTTGAGACCTTAGTTTTCACAGGAGCTACAGTATCCAGAGTCGTATGTAGTGAGGAGGTGAAATTATTAACAAGATAATCGACCTCTGTTGGAGTAGTATTCAGATAGCTGCTCTGCTCTATGTTGGTACAGGGCATTGAAGATGATAACAGTGGTTGGATTATATTCTTAAACTTAGTTACAGCACTTTCAGAAAGACATCTACTTTGATAAAGTCTACTTTCCACTGCTGTGTAATCAATTATTTTAAATGTAAATGTTATCAGGAAATGATCACATGATGATGAGAGGGTTTTCAGGAAACACTGTTAAATGTTCAGTTTCTATGCCATATGTTAAAACAAGATCTAGAGTGTGATTATTAAAGTGGTGGGTGGGTTCTTTTCCTTTTTATGAAAAGCCAATTGAGTCTAATAACAGATTAAATGCCATGTTGAGGCTGTCATTTTTAGCATCTACATGGATGTTAAAATCACCCACAATAATTATTTTATCTGAGCTGAGCACTAAATCAGATAAAAAGTCTGAGAAAGCAGACAGAAACTCTGTGTAAGGAGATGGGGGGGTAGCAGGAGGAGAGAAGCTGCAGAGATGCGTGTAAGACTGCAACTCTGCTTCCTGGTCCCAACTCTGGATAGTCATATTTTGGGGGGTTTAATAAATTTGT
Organism: Rhamphochromis sp. 'chilingali'; assembly: GCF_963969265.1. Classification (NCBI taxonomy): domain Eukaryota; kingdom Metazoa; phylum Chordata; class Actinopteri; order Cichliformes; family Cichlidae; genus Rhamphochromis; species Rhamphochromis sp. 'chilingali'. The sequence goes on from NC_137946.1 coordinate 7,064,818, forward strand.
CCATATTTCTAGAAATGAGAGCTGCTCCATCCAAAGTGGGATGGATGCCGTCTCTCCTAACAAGATCAGGTTTCCTCCAGAAGGTTTGCCAATTATCTATGAATTCCACATCGTTTCTGGGACACCACTCAGACAGCCAGCAATTTAAGGAGAACATGCGGCTAAACATGTCACTCCTGGTCTGATTGGGGAGGGGACCAGAGAAAACTACAGAATCTGACATTGTTTTGGCAAAGTTGCACACCGATTCAATATTGCTTTTAGTGACCTCCGATTGGCGTAACTGGGTGTCATTACTGCCGACGTGAATTATGATTTTACTGAATTTACGTTTATCCTTAGCCAGCAGTTTTGCATTTCCTTCAATGTCGCCTGCTCTGGCCCCTGGAAGAAAATTGACTATGGTTGCTGGTGTCTCTAGCTTCACATGTCTGAGAACAGAATCACCAATTACCAGATTTTGACCCCCGGCGGGCGTGTCGCCGAGTGGGAAAAAACAGTTAGACACATGAACGGGTTGGTGGTGTACCTGGGGCTTCTGTTTAGGACTATGCTTCCTCCTCACCGTCACCCAGCCGCCCTCTTTCCCCAGCTGCTTGGGGTCTGCCGGGGAACAGCTAGCGGGGCCTACGCTATCTTCGGCTGCACCAGTTACAGGGGCCTGGCTAGCTACGGGTGAATGAAGGGTGCGAAGCCGAGTCTCCCTTCCAATGTGGATCACATCAGCCAGCAACAAAGGCTCTTGTGAAATGTAGATGACCTCAGACAGCAGCGCAGGCCCTGCTGTCGTGAAGTTGGCCTCAGAGGGAGCACTAGCCCTGGTGCAATGTGGATGGCCTAAGCCAGCAATACAGGCCCTGGTGTGTTGACGATAGCCTCACAAGGAGCACATGCCGTGGTATAATGTGGATGGCCTCAGCCAGTAGCACAGGGCCTGTTGTAATGTGGATGGCCTCATCTACCAACACTGGCCCAGGTGAAATGTGGATGGTATTAGCCAGCACCACAGGCCCTGGTGTAATGTGAATGTCCTCAGCCATGACCACAGGCCCTGATGAAATGTAAATGTCCTCAGCCAGTAGCACAGGCCCTGTTGTAATGTGGATGGCCTTATCTAACAACTCTGTCCCTGGTGAAATATGGATGGTATTGGTCAGCACCACACACCCTGGTGTAATGTGAATGGCCTTAGCCAACACCACTGGCCCTGGTGAAATGTGCATGATATCGGTCAGCACCAGAGGCCCAGGTGTAATGTGGATGGCATTAACGAGGAGCAGAGGCCCTGGTGGGGTGAAGATGGCCACACAGCAATCACTTTCCCTGGTGTAATGTGGATGGTAGAAGCCGGCATCACAGGCCGTGATGTAATGTGGATCGCCTCAACCAAAAGCACAGACCCTTGTGTGGTGAAGATGGCCTCACAGGAAGCACTGTCCCTTGTGTAATGTGTATGGCCTCAGCCAACAACAGTGGCCCTGGTGAAATGTGGATTATATTGGCCAGCACCACAGGCCCTGGTGTAATGTGAATATCCTCAGCCAGTAGTAAAGGCCCTTGTGTTTTCTGGAAAGCATCAGCCAGCAACACAATCCCTGGTGAAATGTGGATGGTATCATCGAGTAGCACAGGCCCTGGTGTAATGTGGATGGCCTCATCCAACAGTACAGTCCCTGGTGTGGTGAAGATCGCCTCACAGGAAGCAGTGTCCCTGGTGTAAAGTGTATGGCCTAAGCCAACAACAGTGGCCCTGGTGTAATGTGGATGGTATTGGCAAGCACCACAGGCCCTGGTGTAATGTGAATGTCCTCAGCCTGAAGCACAGGCCCTTGTGTATTGTGGATCGCTCAGCCAGCAACACAAGCCCTGGTGAAATGTGGATGGCCTCAGCCAGCACCACAGGCCCTGGTTTGGTAATGATGGCATCACAGGAAGCACTGGCATTGGTGTAATGTGGATGGCCTGAGCCAACAACACTGGCCCTGGTGTAATGTGGATGGCAACAGGCCATGTTGTAATGTGAATGTCCTCAGCCAGTAGCACAGGCCCTTGTGTACTGTGGATGGCCTCATCCAGCAACACCACAGGCCCTGGTGAAATGTGGTTGTTTTCGGCCAGCAACACAGGCCCTTGGGTAATTTGGATGGCTAGCAGCACAGGCCCTGGTCTGGTGAAGATGGCCTCACAGGAATCACTGGCCCTGGTGTATTTTCGATGGCATCAGCAAACAGCACAGACCCTGGTCTAGTGAAGATGGCCTCACAGAAATGACTGGCCCTGGTGTATTGTGGATGGCATCAGTCGTCAACACAGGCCCTCATGAAATATAGGTGGCCTCAGCCAGCAGCACAGGCCCTACTGCAATGTGAATGGCCTCAGCCAGCAAGACAGTCCCTGGTGTAATGTTAATGTCCTCATCCAACCCCATGGCCCCGGTGCAATGTGGATGGCCTCAGCCAGCAGCACAGGACCTGGTGTAATGTGGATGGTATGGTAAGCAACACACACCCTGGTGTAATGTGGATGGCCTTAGCTTACACCACTGGCCCTGGTGTAATGTGCATGATATCGGCCAGCATCACAGGCCCTAATGTGGATGGCATCAACGAGCATCAAAGGCCCTGGTGGGGTAAAGATGGCCTCACAGGAAGCACAGGCCCTGGTGTAATGTGGATGGTAGAAGCCGGCATCACAGTCTCTGGTGTAATGTTGATGGCCTAAGCCAACAACAGTGGCCCTGGTGAAATGTGGATGGTGTTGGCCAGCAACAGAGGCCCTGGTGTAATTTGAATTGCTTAGGCCACCAGCACAGGCCCTCGTGTGGTGAAGATGGCCTCGCAGGAAGCACTGTCCCTGGTGTAATTTGGATGGCCTCAGCAAACAACACTGGCCTTGGTGAAATGTCGATGGTATTGGCCAGCACCACAGGCCCTGCTGTAATGTAGATGGCATCAGCCAGTAGAACAGGCCCTTGAGTATTGTGAATGGCATCAGCCAGCAACACAGGCCCTTGGGTAATATGGAAGGCTAGCAGCACAGGCCCTTGTGTAATGTGGATGGTATCAGCCAGCACCAAAGGCCCTGGTGAAATGTAGATGGCCTCAGCCGGCAACATGCGCTCTGGTGAAAGGTAATCTGCCTCAGCCAGTGGCACAGGCCCTGTTGTGGTGAAGCCAGTAGTAAAGGTCCTTGTGTTTTCTGGAACGCATCAGCCGACAACACAATCCCTGGTGAAATGTGGATGGTATCATCGAGTAGCACAGGCCCTGGTGTAATGTGGATGGCCTCATCCAACAGTACAGTCCCTGGTGTGGTGAAGATCGCCTCACAGGAAGCAGTGTCCCTGGTGTAAAGTGTATGGCCTGAGCCAACAACAGTGGCCCTGGTGAAATATGGATGGTATTGGCCAGCACCACAGGCCCTGGTGTAATGTGAATGTCCTCAGCCAGAAGCACAGGCTCTTGTGTATTGTGGATCGCATCAGCCAGCAAAACAAGCCCTGGTGAAATGTGGTTGGTATCAACGAGTAGCACAGGCCCTGGTGTAATGTGGATGGCCTCAGCAAGCAACACAGGCCGGGTTTGGTAATGATGGCATTACAGGAAGCACTGGCATTGGTGTAATGTGGATGGCCTGAGCCAACAACACTGGCCCTGGTGAAATGTGGATGGTATTGGCCAGCACCAAAGGACGTTGTGTAATGTGGATGGCCTCAGCCAACACCACTGGCCCTTGTGTAATGTGGATGGCATCAGCCAGTATCACAGGCCCTTCTGTGTTGTGGATGTCATCAGCCAGCAACACAAGCCCTGGTGAAATGTGGATGGTTTAGGACAGCACCAAAGGGCCTGGTGAAATGTGGGTGGTATTGGCCAGCACCAAAGGCCCTGGTGTAATGTGGATGGCCTCAGCCAAAAGTACAGGCCCTGGTGTGGTGAAGATGGCCTCACAGGAAGCACTGTCCGTGATGTAAAGTGTGTGGCCTCAGCCAACAACAGTGGCCCTGGTGAAATGTGGATGGTATTGGCCAGCACAACAGGCCATGTTGTAATGTGAATGTCCTCAGCCAATAGCACAGGCCCTGGTGTAATGTGGATGGCCTCATCCAGCAACACCACAGGCCCTGGTGAAATGTGGTTGTTTTCGGCCAGCAACACAGGCCCTTGGGTAATTTGGATGGCTAGCAGCACAGGCCCTGGTCTGGTGAAGATGGCCTCACAGGAATCACTGGCCCTGGTGTATTTTTGATGGCATCAGCAAACAGCACAGATCCTGGTCTAGTGAAGATGGCCTCACAGAAATGACTGGCCCTGGTGTATTGTGGATGGCATCAGTTGTCAACACAGGCCGTCGTGAAATATAGGTGGCCTCAGCCAGCAGCACAGGCCCTACTGCAATGTGAATGGCCTCAGCCAGCAGCACAGGACCTGGTGTAATGTGGATGGTATGGTAAGCAACAAACACCCTGGTGTAATGTGGATGGCCTTAGCTTACACCACTGGCCCTGGTGTAATGTGCATGATATCGGCCAGCATCACAGGCCCTAATGTGGATGGCATCAACGAGCATCAAAGGCCCTGGAGGGGTAAAGATGGCCTCACAGGAAGCCCAGGCCCTGGTGTAATGTGGATGGTAGAAGCCGGCATCACAGTCTCTGGTGTAATGTTGATGGCCTAAGCCAACAACAGTGGCCCTGGTGAAATGTGGATGGTGTTGGCCAGCACCAGAGGCCCTGGTGTAATTTGAATGGCTTAGGCCACCAGCACAGGCCCTCGTGTGGTGAAGATGGCCTCGCAGGAAGCACTGTCCCTGGTGTAATGTGGATGGCCTCAGCAAACAACACTGGCCTTGGTAAAATGTCGATGGTATTTGTCATGGTCCTGGGCCATGTGGGCCCAGTATTCTTAGTTTTCATGTATTTTTGTATTTTGTTCTTTATTTAGGCCATGCTTCCTGGGTTAATCTGTTACGTTGTTCCTTATGTGTTTTCCCTTCGTGACTCTTACCCCCTGTGTGCCCCTCTGTGTATTTATGAGCCCTCGTCTCTCTTTGTGCTTTATTCTATGTTTTCCCCAGCCCGTTATGTCTGCGTTCTCCCCATGCTCTCTCTCCTCCTGTTTGAACCTCTGTGTACTTCCTGCTTTACTTTGCCCATCTCCCATCAGTGTTACGTTCACTCCTGCCGTGTCTTGTTATGATTATCAGTGTCACCTGTGTTCCCCGTGTGCATCCACTTCCCCTGATCATCCCTCATGTGTATTTAGTCTCTGTGTCTCGTACAGTCTGTGTCGCGTTGTCTGTGTTCTCACCTCCATGTTTTCACGGTCAGTCCTTGCAGTGATCATCATAGTCTGAGTTTTCTTAGTTTGTCGCAGTATTAGTTTTCCCAGTTTAGTTATAGTCTAGTCACGCCATCCCTGCTTTGTTTGTGCACTTTGTCTTCAGCCATAATAAAGGCTCGCTTTCTGTTAAGTCCACTCCCGTCTACTAACTTGTGTATGCACCTGGGTCCATCACACACACCACCGCACGGCCTGTCTCTGCAGACCGTGACAGTACAACGCGACCATGTCGGACCCAGCGACACAAGAGAGGGAGATCCTCCAGACGGTGGAGTCACTATGTGGTAAATGGCTGCGGTGCTCCGGAGAGGAGGAACGGGAGGAGTTGGCCCGCCAAGTGGGAGTATGCGTGTCTGTGTTTCCCTGGCTATGGGAGGCACTACACCCGCTGATCACCGACCTTCTCGTCACCGCTCTCCAACTCCGTCCGCAGCCACGGCTGCCTAGTGTGCAGGCTATGCCGCCAGAGCCCTGCTGTTGTCCCGTTTCCCCGCTGCTTCGCGAGCCAGAAGCAGTTGCAGTTGGAACGGTGAGGCTCGCCACCGACACACCTTCCGCTCGCGCCCCGTCAGCTTCCGCGTCTTCACCGCGGTCTGGCCGCACGGCGTGGCGCACGGAGACGACGGAGGCCATGGACTTTGGCGAGGAAGAGCGGCAGCAGGTGTTACGGGCTTATCGGGAGGACGAGCTCCGGTGGAAGCCCTGGCTCATCTCGGAGCAGGACCTCTCACCTGCTGCACAGCCTACCAGCCGCTCGCCGTCTCCAATCCGCTTAGACTTTACTTCGCCTGCCTCATTTCTGGCAAGGATGTGGGCGGACGACCGGGAGATCGCCGCTACATCACCCCCTGCATTGGTGCCATCAGCGCCCATCGCGCCAGCTACCAGAAGGGGGCGGCGCCGGCGCCGCCGTGGCACCGCATTAACTCCGGTGAGTGACTGCGTTTTCATGCCTCACGTCCCCTCTATGAAGCAGAGTGAGATGAGCATTGATTTGCCGGGGCCGGACACTATGACTGAATCGTGTTCGGAGACTGACAGTACGGTGTTTAGTTGTTTAGAAAGACCTACTAAGGAAATCATGGAGCCCGGTCTCTGTGAGCAGCAGCAAGCAGCTTGCACCCACGTAGAGGAGGAGCTCCGGGGAAAGCCGTGGCCTACCCCCGATTGTCAGCACATCTTTCGGGGAACACGCCTGGCTCTCGGGGGCCCTCGGAGCCGCCAGGGTCTGCAGCCTCTCACAACTCAGTTAGCTCCCTCGCAGCCCTTCACAGCTCAGTTAGCTCCCTCGCAGCCACCCTCAGTTCAGTTAGCTCCCTCGCAGCCACCCTCAGTTCAGTTAGCTCCCTCGCAGCCACCCTCAGTTCAGTCTCCAGTGCCGCCTGTAGCGCAGGCCCCAGTAGCTCCAGTGCCGCCTGTAGCGCAGGCCCCAGTAGCTCCTGTAGCCCAGTCCCCGATAGCAGTACGGTCCACTGGTCAGCTTAACATTCAGCCAGGGGTCTCAAATCTCTCTGGCTCTGCATCAGCTCCTGCTGGGAGCTCGGATGAGCTCATCCAGGACTCCGCGGCTCCCACGCCGCCACCTACCTCGTCAGCTGGAGAGCCCGAGGGGCCCGTTCAGCCTCCTGTCTCCGCTGGAGGGTCCGAGGGGCCCGTTCAGCCTTCTGTCTCCGCTGGAGGGTCCGAGGGGCCCGTTCAGCCTCCTGTCTCCGCTGGAGGGTCCGAGGGGCCCGTTCAGCAACCTTCCTCGTCAGCTGGGGGTTCTGGAGAACCGCACCAGCCTCATGCCACGTCAGCTGGAGGGTCCGAGGGGCCCGTTCAGCCTTCTGTCTCCGCTGGAGGGTCCGAGGGGCCCGTTCAGCCTCCTGTCTCAGCTGGAGGGCCCGAGGAGCCCGTCCGGCCTCACGCCTCGTCTGCTGGAGGGCCCGAGGAGCCCGTCCAGCACCATGCCACATCAGCTGGAGGGCCCGAGGAGCCCATCCAGCCACCTTCTGCTACGCCTGGTCCGGCTCCGGCTTCAGCCTCAGAGTCTTCGTCTGCTGCGGCCTCAGAGTCTTCGCCTGCTGCGGCCTCAGAGTCTTCGTCTGCTGCGGCCTCAGAGTCTTCGTCTGCTGCGGCCTCAGAGTCTTCGTCTGCTGCGGCCTCAGAGTCTTCGTCTGCTGCAGCCTCAGAGTCTTCGTCTGCTGCAGCTCCGGCCTGTGCTTCGTCTGCTGCAGCTCCGGCCTGTGCTTCGTCTGCTGCAGCTCCAGCCTGTGCTTCGTCAGCTGCAGCTCCAGCCTGCGCTTCGTCAGCTGCAGCCTCAGAGCCGTCATCCTCGCCCGGTCCGGCCTCTGCATCAGCTGCTCCTGCTCCGCCTGGTCCGGCTCCGGCTGCTGCAGCCTCAGAGTCTTCGTCTGCTGCAGCCTCAGAGTCTTCGTCTGCTGCAGCCTCAGAGTCTTCGTCCGCTGCAGCCTCAGAGTCTTCGTCCGCTGCAGCCTCAGAGTCTTCGTCCGCTGCAGCCTCAGCCTGTGCTTCGTCCGCTGCAGCCTCAGCCTGTGCTTCGTCCGCTGCAGCCTCAGCCTGTGCTTCGTCCGCTGCAGCCTCAACCTGTGCTTCGTCTGGTCCCGCCTCAGCCTGTGCTTCGTCCGCTGCAGCCTCAGCCTGTGCTTCGTCCGCTGCAGCCTCAGCCTGTGCTTCGTCCGCTGCAGCCTCAGCCTGTGCTTCGTCTGGTCCCGCCTCAGCCTGTGCTTCGTCTGGTCCCGCCTCGACTGGTCCCGTGCCCACCGGGCCTCGGCCAGTACGCCTGACACTTCTTCGCCGCCGCCGCTGCCTTGCGCACTGCCGGCCCCCTGAACTGCTTCGCCGCCGCCGCTGCCTTGCGCACTGCCGGCCCCCTAAACTGCTTCGCCGCCGCCGCTGCCTTCCGCGCGGCCGGCCCCCTGAACTGCTCCGCCTTCGCCGCCGCCGCTGCCTTCCGCGCGGCCGGCCCCCTGAACTGCTCCGCCTTCGCCGCCGCCGCTGCCTTCCGCGCGGTCGGCCTCCGGATCTGTTCTGTCACCGTGGCCACCTTTCCCGTGGCCGGCCTCCGGAACGGTTGGACTAGACTTTTGTGTTGTCGCCTCTCGGGTTGGCCTTCGGGCCTCTTTGGACATTCGCCTTCCTGTTCTGGACTCTTTTGTGTATTTGTGGACTCAGTTTTGTTCTCGTGCTCCTTGTTTTTGGTTCGTTTTGTTCCCTCCGTCCTGGTCCCCCGCCTCCCGCCCTGGGTGGGGTGTTTTCTGTTTCGCTTGTGTTTTCTTTCTCGGGTTTGGGCTGTCGGGAGCCAGCCCTTTAGGGGGGGGTGGTGTCATGGTCCTGGGCCATGTGGGCCCAGTATTCTTAGTTTTCATGTATTTTTGTATTTTGTTCTTTATTTAGGCCATGCTTCCTGGGTTAATCTGTTACGTTGTTCCTTATGTGTTTTCCCTTCGTGACTCTTACCCCCTGTGTGCCCCTCTGTGTATTTATGAGCCCTCGTCTCTCTTTGTGCTTTATTCTATGTTTTCCCCAGCCCGTTATGTCTGCGTTCTCCCCGTGCTCTCTCTCCTCCTGTTTGAACCTCTGTGTACTTCCTGCTTTACTTTGCCCATCTCCCATCAGTGTTACGTTCACTCCTGCCGTGTCTTGTTATGATTATCAGTGTCACCTGTGTTCCCCGTGTGCAGCCACTTCCCCTGATCATCCCTCATGTGTATTTAGTCTCTGTGTTTCGTACAGTCTGTGTCGCGTTGTCTGTGTTCTCACCTCCATGTTTTCACGGTCAGTCCTTGCAGTGATCATCATAGTCTGAGTTTTCTTAGTTTGTCGCAGTATTAGTTTTCCCAGTTTAGTTATAGTCTAGTCACGCCATCCCTGCTTTGTTTGTGCACTTTGTCTTCAGCCATAATAAAGGCTCGCTTTCTGTTAAGTCCACTCCCGTCTACTAACTTGTGTATGCACCTGGGTCCATCACACACACCACCGCACGGCCTGTCTCTGCAGACCGTGACAGGTATTGGCCAGCACCACAGGCCCTGCTGTAATGTAGATGGCATCAGCCAGTAGAACAGGCCCTTGACTATTGTGAATGGCATCAGCCATTGTTTCTCCTTTTTTGTATGTGTTCATGGTTTTGTATATGTAATTGTATGTGTATGTACATTTTATATGTAGATTTGTTTACTTTAAATAAAGATTAACAAAAAAAAAATGTCGATGGTATTAGCCAGCACCACAGGCCCTGCTGTAATGTAGATGGCATCAGCCAGTAGAACAGGCCCTTGAGTATTGTGAATGGCATCAGCCAGCAACACAGGCCCTTGGGTAATATGGAAGGCTAGCAGCACAGGCCCTTGTGTAATGTGGATGGTATCAGCCAGCACCAAAGGCCCTGGTGTGGTGATGATGGCCTCACATGAAGTACTGTTCCTGGTGTAATTTGGATGGCCTCAGCCAACAACATTGGCCCTAGTGTAATGTGGATGGTATTGGCTAGCACCACAGGCCCTGGTGTAATGTGAATGTCCTCAGCCATGACCACAGGCCCTGATGAAATGTAGTTGGCCTCAGCCATGACCACAGGCCCTGGTGAAATGTAAATGTCCTCAGCCAGTAGCAGAGGCCCTGTTGTAATGTGGATGGCCTCATCTAACAACTCTGTCGCTGGTGAAATATGGATGGGATTGGTCAGCACCACACACCCTGGTGAAATGTGCATGATATCGGTCAGCAGCACAGGCCCAGGTGTAATCTGGATGGCATCAACGAGCAGCAGAGGACCTGGTGTGGTGAAGATGGCCTCACAGGAAGCACTGTCCCTTGTGTAATGTGTATGGCCTTTGCCAAAAACAGTGGCCCTGGTGAAATGTGGATTATATTGGCCAGCACCACAGGCCCTGGTGTAATGTTAATATCCTCAGCCAGTAGTAAAGGCCCTTGTGTTTTGTGGAACGCATCAGCCAGCAACACAATCCCTGGTGAAATGTGGATGGCCTCATCCAGCACCACAGGCCCTGGTTTGGTGATGATTGCCACACAGGAAGAATTGTGCCTGGTGTAATGTGGATGGCCTCATCCAACAGTACAGGCCCTGGTGTGGTGAAGATGGCCTCACAGGAAGCACAGGCCTTGGTGTAATGTGAATGGCCTCAGACAGCAGACAGGCCCTGGTGAAATGTAGATGGCCTCAGCCGGCAACATGCGCTCTGGTGAAAGGTAGTCTGCCTCAGCCAGTGGCACAGGCCCTGTTGTGGTGAAGCCAGTAGTAAAGGCCCTTGTGTTTTCTGGAACGCATCAGCCGGCAACACAATCCCTGGTGAAATGTGGATGGTATCATCGAGTAGCACAGGCCCTGGTGTAATGTGGATGGCCTCAGCCAGAAGCACAGGCTCTTGTGTATTGTGGATCGCATCAGCCAGCAAAACAAGCCCTGGTTTGGTGATGATGGCATCACAGGAAGCACTGGCAGTGGTGTAATGTGGATGGCCTGAGCCAACAACACTGCCCTGTTGAAATGTGGATGGTATTGGCCAGCACCAAAGGCCCTGGTGTGCTGATGATGGCCTTACAGGAAGCACTGTCCCTGATGTAAATTGTATGGCCTCAGCGTAATGTGTAATGTGGATGGTATTGGCTAGCACCACAGGCCCTTGTGTAACGTGAATGGCCTCATCCAACAACACTGGCTCTGGTGTAATGTGGATGGTATTGGCCAGCACCACAGGCCCTGGTGTAATGTGAATGTCCTCAGCCAGTAGCACAGGCCCTGGTGTAATGTGGATGGCCTCATCTAACAACTCTGTCGTTGGTGAAATATGGATGGTATTGGTCAGCACCACACACCCTGGTGAAATGTGCATGATATCGGTCAGCACCACAGGCCCAGGTGTAATGTGGATGGCATCAACGAGCAGCAGAGGCCCTGGTGTGGTGAAGATGACCTCACAGCACTGTCCCTTGTGCTTCCTGAAATGTGGATGGCCTCAGCCAACAACAGTGGCCCTGGTGAAATGTGGATTATATTGGCCAGCACCACAGGCCCTGGTGTAATGTGAATATCCTCAGCCAGTAGTAAAGGCCCTTGTGTTTCGTGGAACGCATCAGCCAGCACAACAATCCCTGGTGAAAACTGGATGGCCTCATCCAGCACCACAGGCCCTGGTTTGGTGATGATTGCAACACAGGAAGAATTGTACCTTGTGTAATGTGGATGGTCTGATCCAACAGTACAGGCCCTGGTGTGGTGAAGATGTCCTCAGAGGAAGCACAGGCCTTGGTGTAATGTGGATGGCCTCAGACAGCAGCCAGGCCCTGGTGAAAGGTAGTCTGCCTCAGCCAGTAGCACAGGCCCTGTTGTGGTGAAGATGGCCTCACAGGAAGCACTGTCCCTGGTGTAATGTGTATGTCCTCAGCCAACAACACTGGCCCTCTTTAAATGTGGATGGTATTGGCCAACACCACAGGCCCTGGTGTGATGTGAATGTCCTCAGCCAACACCACTGGCCCTGGTGTAATGGGGATGGCATCAGCCAGTAGCACAGGCCCTTGTGTATTGTGGATCGCATCAGCCAGCAACACAAGCCCTGGTGAAATGTGGATGGTTTCGGCCTGCACCACAGGCCCTGGTTTAATGTGGATGGCATCAACGAGTAGCACAGGCCCTTGTGTAATGTGGATCACATCAGCCAGCAACACAGGCTCTGGTGAAATGTAGATGACCTCAGACAGCAGCGCAGGCCCTGCTTTCGTGAAGTTGGCTTCACAGGGAGCACATGCCGTGGTATAATGTGGATGGCCTCAGCCAGTAGCACAGACCTTGGTGTAATGTGGATGACCTTAGCCAACACCACTGGCCCTGGTGAAATGTGGATGACATCGGCAAGGACCAATGGCCCTGATGTAATGTGGATGGTTTCAGCGAACAACACTGGCCCTGGTGAAATGTCGGTGGTATTGGCCAGCACCACAGGCCCAGGTTTAATGTAGATGGCATCAGCCAGTAGCACAGGCCCTTGAGTATTGTGAATGTTATCAGCCAGCAACACCACTGGCACTTGTGAAATGTGGATGGTTTCGTGCAGCAATACAGGCCCTTGGGTAATGTGGAAGGCTATCAGCACTGGCCCCTGTGTAATGTGGATGGCCTCATCCAACAACACTGGCCCTGGTGAAATGTGGAAGGGCCTGTGGTGCTGGCCGAAAACAACCACATTTCACCAGGGCCTGTGGTGTTGCTGTATGAGGCCATCCACATTACACAAGGGCCTGTGTTACTGGCTGAGGACATTCACATTACACCAGGGCCTGTGGTGCTGGCCAATACCATCCACATAACACCAGGGCCAATGGTTTTAGCTGAGGACATTCACATTACACCAGGGCCTGTGGTGCTGGCCAATACCATCCCCATTTCACCAGGGCCAGTGTTGTTGGATGAGGCCATTCACAATACGCCAGGGCCTGTGGTGTTGGCCAATACCATCCACATTTAAAGAGGGCCAGTTTTGTTGGCTGAGGACATACACATTACACCAGGGACAGTGTTTCCTGTGAGGCCATCTTCACCACAACAGGGCCTGTGCTACTGGCTGAGGCAGACTACCTTTCACCAGAGCGCATGTTGCCGGCTGAGGCCATCTACATTTCACCAGGGCTTGGCTGCTGTCTGAGGCCATTCACATTACACCAAGGCCTGTGCTTCCTGTGAGGCCATCTTCACCACACCAGGGCCTGTACTGTTGGATGAGGCCATCCACATTACACCAGGTACAGTTCTTCCTGTGTGGCAATCATCACCAAACCAGGGCCTGTGGTGCTGGATGAGGCCATCCACATTTCACCAGGGATTGTGTTGCTGGCTGATGCGTTCCACAAAACACAAGGGCCTTTACTACTGGCTGAGGATATTCACATTACACCAGGGCCTGTGGTGCTGGCCAATATAATCCACATTTCACCAGGGCCACTGTTTTTGGCAAAGGCCATACACATTACACAAGGGACAGTGCTTCCTGTGAGGCCATATTCACCACACCAGGGCCTCTGCTGCTCGTTGATGCCATCCAGATTACACCTGGGCCTGTGGTGCTGACCGATATCATGCACATTTAACCAGGGTGTGTGGTGCTGACCAATCCCATCCATATTTCACCAGCGACAGAGTTGTTAGATGAGGCCATCCACATTACAACAGGGCCTGTGCTACTGGCTGAGGACATTTACATTTCACCAGGGCCTGTGGTCTTGGCTGAGGCCAACTACATTTCATCAGGGCCTGTGGTCATGGCTGAGGACATTCACATTACACCAGGGCCTGTGGTGCTAGCCAATACCATCCACATTACACAAGGGCCTGTGCTGCTAGCCTTCCATATTACCCAAGGACTTGTGTTGCTGGCTGATGCCATTCACAATACTCAAGGGCCTGTTCTACTGGCTGATGCCATCTACATTACAGCAGGGCCTGTGGTGCTGGCCAATACCATCGACATTTTACCAAGGCCAGTGTTGTTTGCTGAGGCCATCCACATTACACCAGGGACAGTGCTTCCTGTGAGGCCATCTTCACCACACGAGGGCCTGTGCTGGTGGCCTAAGCCATTCAAATTACACCAGGGCCACTGTTGTTGGCTTAGGCCATCAACATTACACCAGAGACTGTGATTCCGGCTTCTACCATCCACATTACACCAGGGCCTGTGATTCCTGTGAGGCCATCTTTACCCCTCCAGGGCCTTTGATGCTCGTTGATGCCATCCACATTTGGGCCTGTGATGCTGGCCGATATCATGCACATTACACCAGGGCCAGTGGTGTAAGCTAAGGCCATCCACATTACACCAGGGTGTGTGGTGCTTTACCAATACCATCCATATTTCACAAGGGCCAGTGTTGTTAGATGAAGCCATCCACATTGCAACACGGCCTGTGCTACTGGCTGAGGCCATCCACGTTATACAGGGAGCATGTGCTCCCTGCGAGGCTATCGTCACCACACCAGGGCCTGTATTGCTGGCTTAGGCTATCCACATTGCACCAGGGCTAGTGCTCCCTCTGAGGCCAACTTCACGACAGCAAGGCCTGTTCTGCTGTCTGAGGTCATCTACATTTCACCAGAGCCTGTGTTGCTGGCTGATGTGATTCAAATTACACAAGGGCCTGTGCTACTTTTTGATGCCATCTACATTAAACCAGGGCCAGTGGTGTTGGCTGAGGACATTCACATTACGCCAGGGCCTGTTGTGTTGGCCAATACCATCCACATTTCACCAGGGCCAGTGTTGTTGGATGAGGCCATTCACATTACACCAGGTGGTGGCCAATACCATCCACATTACACCAGGGACAGTGCTTCCCGTGAGGCCATCTTCACAACACCAGGGACTGTGCTGTTGACTGAAACCATCCACATTACATCAGGGCCATTGGTCCTTGCCGATGTCATCCACATTTCACCAGGGCCAGTGGTGTTGGCTGAGGCCATCCACATTACACCAAGGTCTGTGGTGCTGGCCATTACCATCCACATTGCACCTGGGCCAGTGTTGGTAGATGAGTCCATCCACATTACAACAGGGCCTGTGCTACATGCTGAGGCCATCCACATTATGCATTTGAATGGGGAACTCGCACGAAACAAAGTATAGGTTTTCATTATGTGAATAACTTGAAAATCTTAGCTCAAACAGCTGCAAAACCTTTTTGCCCAGCATGGGGATATCGAATTCTATAAGATAAATCCATGAATATGTGTGTCTGAGTCTTCTATCAAAAGATACACCGATTTATATGAAGTTGTGCAAAAACGCTTTATTTCGCCAAGACAGTGCGTTTCTGACGATTACATGCATTTGAATGGGGAACTCGCACGAAACAAATTATAGGTTTTCATTATGTGAATAACTTGAAAATCTTAGCTCAAACAGCTGCAAAACCTGTTTGCCCAGCACGGGGATATTGAATTCTATAAGATAAAGCCATGAATATGTATATCTGAATCTTCTATCAAAAGTTACACCGATTTATATGAAGGTTTGCAAAAACGCTTTATTTCGCCAAGACAGTGCGTTTCTGACGATTACATGCATTTGAATGGGGAACTCGCACGAAACAAAGTTGGTTTTCATTATGTGAATAACTTGAAAATCTTATATCAAACAGCTGCAAAACCTGTTTGCCCAGCACGGGGATATCGAATTCTATAAGATAAAGCCATAAATATGTATTTCTGAGTCTTCTATCGAAAGTTACAGCTGTGTTTATGAAGACCATGAAAAACGTTTTATTTCACCACGTTAGTGCGTTTCTCGCTATTACATGCATTTGAATGGAGTTCTCGCCCGACACAAAGTATAGGTTTTCATTATGTGAATAACTTGAAAATCTTAGCTCAAACAGCTGCAAAGCCTGTTTCCCCAGCCCGGGGATATTGAATTCTATAAGATAAAGCCATGAATACGTATATCTGAATCTTCTATCAAAAGTTACACCGATTTATATGAAGTTGTGCAAAAACGCTTTATTTCGCAAAGAAAGTGCGTTTCTGACGATTACATGCATTTGAATGGGGAACTCGCACGAAACAAAGTATAGGTTTTCATTTTGTGAATAACTTGAAAATCTTAGCTCAAACAGCTGCAAAACCTTTTTGCCCAGCACGGGGATATTGAATTCTATAAGATAAAGCCATAAATATGTATTTCTGAGTCTTCTATCAAAAGTTACAGCTGTCTTTATGAAGACCATGAAAAACGCTTTATTTCACCACGTTAGTGCGTTTCTCGCTATTACATGCATTTGAATGGAGTTCTCTCACGAAACAAAGTATAGGTTTTCATTATGTGAATAACTTGAAAATCTTAGCTCAAACAGCTGCAAAACCTGTTTGCATAGCACGGAGATATTGAATTCTATAAGATAAAGCCATGAATACGTATATCTGAATCTTCTATCAAAAGTTACACCGATTTATATGAAGTTGTGCAAAAACTCTTTATTTCGCAAAGACAGTGCGTTTCTGACGATTACATGCATTTGAATGGGGAACTCGCACGAAACAAAGTATAGGTTTTCATTTTGTGAATAACTTGAAAATCTTAGCTCAAACAGCTGCAAAACCTTTTTGCCCAGCACGGGGATATTGAATTCTATAAGATAAAGCCATAAATATGTATTTCTGAGTCTTCTATCAAAAGTTACAGCTGTCTTTACGAAGACCATGAAAAACGCTTTATTTCACCACGTTAGTGCGTTTCTCGCTATTACATGCATTTGAATGGAGTTCTCTCACGAAACAAAGTATAGGTTTTCATTATGTGAATAACTTGAAAATCTTAGCTCAAACAGCTGCAAAACCTGTTTGCATAGCACGGGGATATTGAATTCTATAAGATAAAGCCATGAATACGTATATCTGAATCTTCTATCAAAAGTTACACCGATTTATATGAAGTTGTGCAAAAACGCTTTATTTCGCCAAGACAGTGCGTTTCTGACGATTACATGAATTTGAATGTGGAACTTGCACGAAACAAAGTATAGGTTTTCATTATGTGAATAACTTGAAAATCTTAGCTCAAATAGCCGCAAAAACTTTTTGCCCAGCACGGGGATATTGAATTCTATAAAATAAAGCCATAAATATGTATTTCTGAGTCTTCTATCGAAAGTTACAGCTGTCTTTATGAAGACCATGAAAAACGTTTTATTTCACCACGTTAGTGCGTTTCTCGCTATTACATGCATTTGAATGGAGTTCTCGCCCGACACAAAGTATAGGTTTTCATTATGTGAATAACTTGAAAATCTTAGCTCAAACAGCTGCAAAACCTGTTTGCATAGCACGGGGATATTGAGTTCTATAAGATAAAGCCACGAATATGTATTTCTGAGTCTTCTATCAAAAGTTACACCGATTTAGATGAAGTTGTGCAAAAACGCTTTATTTCGCCAAGACAGTGCGTTTCTGACGATTACATGCATTTGAATGGGGAACTCGCACGAAACAAAGTATAAGTTGTCATTATGTGAATAACTTGGAAATCTTAGCTCAAACAGCTGCAAAACCTTTTTGCCCAGCACGGGGATATTGAATTCTATAAGATAAAGCCATGAATACGTATATCTGAATCTTCTATCAAAAGTTACACCGATTTATATGAAGTTGTGCAAAAACGCTTTATTTCGCCAAGACAGTGCGTTTCTGACGATTACATGCATTTGAATGGGGAACTCGCACGAAACAAAGTATAGGTCTTCATTATGTGAATAACTTGAAAATCTTAGCTCAAACAGCTGCAAAACCTTTTCACCCAGCACGGGGATATTGAATTCTATAAGATAAAGCCATGAATACGTATATCTGAATCTTCTATCAAAAGTTACACCGATTCATATGAAGTTGTGCAAAAACGCTTTATTTCGCCAAGACAGTGCGTTTCTGACGATTACATGCATTTGAATGGGGAACTCGACCGAAACAAAGTATAGGTTTTCATTATGTGAATAACTTGGAAATCTTAGCTCAAACAGCTGCAAAAGCTGTTTGCCCAGCACAGGAACCTTGAGTTCTATAATATAAGGCCATAAACATGTTTGTCTGAGTCTTCTATCAAAAGTTACAGCTATTTCTATGAAGTTGTACAAAAACGCTTTCTTTCGCCAAGACAGTGCGTTTCTCACTGTTACATGCATTTGAATGGGGAACTCGACCCGAAACAAAGTATACATTTTCATTATGTGAATAACTTGGAAATCTTAGCTCAAACAGCTGCAAAACCTGTTTTCCCAGCACGGAGACCTTGAGTTCTATAATATAAGGCCATAAACATGTTTGTCTGAGTCTTCTATCAAAAGTTACAGCTATTTCTATGAAGTTGTACAAAAACGCTTTCTTTCGCCAAGACAGTGCGTTTCTCACTGTTACATGCATTTGAATGGGGAACTCGACCGAAACAAAGTATAGGTTTTCATTATGTGAATAACTTGGAAATCTTAGCTCAAACAGCTGCAAAAGCTGTTTGCCCAGCACAGGAACCTTGAGTTCTATAAGATAAAGCCATAAACATGTGTATCCGAGTCTTCTATCAAAAGTTACAGCTATTCATATGAAGTTGTACAAAAACGCTTTCTTTCGCCAAGACAGTGCGTTTCTCACTGTTACATGCATTTGAATGGGGAACTCGACCGAAACAAAGTATATGTTTTCATTATGTGAATAACTTGGAAATCTTAGCTCAAACAGCTGCAAAACCTGTTTTCCCAGCACGGAGACCTTGAGTTCTATAAGATAAAGCCATAAACATGTTTGTCTGAGTCTTCTATCAAAAGTTACAGCTATTTATATGAAGTTGTACAAAAACGCTTTCTTTCGCCAAGACAGTGCGTTTCTCACTGTTACATGCATTTGAATGGGGAACTCGACCGAAACAAAGTATAGGTTTTCATTATGTGAATAACTTGGAAATCTTAGCTCAAACAGCTGCAAAACCTGTTTGCCCAGCACGGGGACCTTGAGTTCTATAAGATAAAGCCATAAACATGTGTATCCGAGTCTTCTATCAAAAGTTACAGCTATTTCTATGAAGTTGTACAAAAACGCTTTCTTTCGCCAAGACAGTGCGTTTCTCACTGTTACATGCATTTGAATGGGGAACTCGACCGAAACAAAGTATATGTTTTCATTATGTGAATAACTTGGAAATCTTAGCTCAAACAGCTGCAAAACCTGTTTTCCCAGCACGGAGACCTTGAGTTCTATAAGATAAAGCCATAAACATGTTTGTCTGAGTCTTCTATCAAAAGTTACAGCTATTTATATGAAGTTGTACAAAAACGCTTTCTTTCGCCAAGACAGTGCGTTTCTCACTGTTACATGCATTTGAATGGGGAACTCGACCGAAACAAAGTATAGGTTTTCATTATGTGAATAACTTGGAAATCTTAGCTCAAACAGCTGCAAAACCTGTTTGCCCAGCACGGGGACCTTGAGTTCTATAATATAAAGCCATAAACATGTGTATCCGAGTCTTCTATCAAAAGTTACAGCTATTTATATGAAGTTGTACAAAAACGCTTTCTTTCGCCAAGACAGTGCGTTTCTCACTGTTACATGTATTTGAATGGGGAACTCGACTGAAACAAAGTATAGGTTTTCATTATGTGAATAACTTGGAAATCTTAGCTCAAACAGCTGCAAAACCTGTTTGCCCAGCACGGGGAACGTGAGTTCTATAAGATAAAGCCATAAACATGTGTATCCGAGTCTTCTATCAAAAGTTACAGCTATTTATATGAAGTTGTACAAAATAGCTTTCTTTCGCCAAGACAGTGCGCTTCTCACTGTTACATGCATTTGAATGGGGAACTCGACCAAAACAAAGTATACGTTTTCATTATGTGAATAACTTGGAAATCTTAGCTTAAACAGCTGCAAAACCTGTTTTCCCAGCACGGAGACCTTGAGTTCTATAATATAAGGCCATAAACACGTTTGTCTGAGTCTTCTATCAAAAGTTACAGCTATTTCTATGAAGTTGTACAAAAACGCTTTCTTTCGCCAAGACAGTGCGTTTCTCACTGTTACATGCATTTGAATGGGGAACTCGACTGAAACAAAGTATAGGTTTTCATTATGTGAATAACTTGGAAATCTTAGCTCAAACAGCTGCAAAACCTGTTTGCCCAGCACGGGGAACGTGAGTTCTATAAGATAAAGCCATAAACATGTGTATCCGAGTCTTCTATCAAAAGTTACAGCTATTTATATGAAGTTGTACAAAATAGCTTTCTTTCGCCAAGACAGTGCGTTTCTCACTGTTACATGCATTTGAATGGGGAACTCGACCGAAACAAAGTATAAGTTTTCATTATGTGAATAACTTGGAAATCTTAGCTCAAACAGCTGCAAAACCTGTTTGCCCAGCACGGGAACCTTGAGTTCTATAAGATAAAGCCATAAACATGTGTATCCGAGTCTTCTATCAAAAGTTACAGCTATTCATATGAAGTTGTACAAAAACGCTTTCTTTCGCCAAGACAGTGCGTTTCTCACTGTTACATGCATTTGAATGGGGAACTCCACCGAAACAAAGTACAAGTTTTCATTATGTGAATAACTTGGAAATCTTAGCTCAAACAGCTGCAAAACCTGTTTTCCCAGCACGGGAACCTTGAGTTCTATAAGATAAAGCCATAAACATGTGTATCCGAGTCTTCTATCAAAAGTTACAGCTATTTATATGAAGTTGTACAAAAACGCTTTCTTTCGCCAAGACAGTGCGTTTCTCACTGTTACATGCATTTGAATGGGGAACTCGACCGAAACAAAGTATAGGTTTTCATTATGTGAATAACTTGGAAATCTTAGCTCAAACAGCTGCAAAACCTGTTTTCCCAGCACGGGGACCTTGAGTTCTATAATATAAGGCCATAAACATGTTTGTCTGAGTCTTCTATCAAAAGTTACAGCTATTTCTATGAAGTTGTACAAAAACGCTTTCTTTCACCAAGACAGTGCGTTTCTCACTGTTACATGCATTTGAATGGGGAACTCGACCGAAACAAAGTATAGGTTTTCATTATGTGAATAACTTGGAAATCTTAGCTCAAACAGCTGCAAAACCTGTTTTCCCAGCACGGAGACCTTGAGTTCTATAATATAAGGCCATAAACATGTTTGTCTGAGTCTTCTATCAAAAGTTACAGCTATTTCTATGAAGTTGTACAAAAACGCTTTCTTTCGCCAAGACAGTGCGTTTCTCACTGTTACATGCATTTGAATGGGGAACTCGACCGAAACAAAGTATAGGTTTTCATTATGTGAATAACTTGGAAATCTTAGCTCAAACAGCTGCAAAACCTGTTTTCCCAGCACGGAGACCTTGAGTTCCATAATATAAGGCCATAAACATGTTTGTCTGAGTCTTCTATCAAAAGTTACAGCTATTTCTATGAAGTTGTACAAAATAGCTTTCTTTCGCCAAGACAGTGCGTTTCTCACTGTTACATGCATTTGAATGGGGAACTCGACCGAAACAAAGTATAAGTTTTCATTATGTGAATAACTTGGAAATCTTAGCTCAAACAGCTGCAAAACCTGTTTTCCCAGCACGGAGACCTTGAGTTCTGTAATATAAGGCCATAAACATGTTTTTCTGAGTCTTCTATCAAAAGTTACAGCTATTTATATGAAGTTGTACAAAAACGCTTTCTTTCGCCAAGACAGTGCGTTTCTCACTGTTACATGCATTTGAATGGGGAACTCGACCGAAACAAAGTATAGGTTTTCATTATGTGAATAACTTGGAAATCTTAGCTCAAACAGCTGCAAAACCTGTTTGCCCAGCACGGAGACCTTGAGTTCTATAATATAAGGCCATAAACACGTTTGTCTGAGTCTTCTATCAAAAGTTACAGCTATTTCTATGAAGTTGTACAAAAACGCTTTCTTTCGCCAAGACAGTGCGTTTCTCACTGTTACATGCATTTGAATGGGGAACTCGACTGAAACAAAGTATAGGTTTTCATTATGTGAATAACTTGGAAATCTTAGCTCAAACAGCTGCAAAACCTGTTTGCCCAGCACGGGGAACGTGAGTTCTATAAGATAAAGCCATAAACATGTGTATCC
This sequence comes from Rhamphochromis sp. 'chilingali', assembly GCF_963969265.1. Taxonomy (NCBI): domain Eukaryota; kingdom Metazoa; phylum Chordata; class Actinopteri; order Cichliformes; family Cichlidae; genus Rhamphochromis; species Rhamphochromis sp. 'chilingali'. Next base: position 7,086,784 of record NC_137946.1, read on the forward strand.
GAGTCTTCTATCAAAAGTTACAGCTATTTATATGAAGTTGTACAAAATAGCTTTCTTTCGCCAAGACAGTGCGTTTCTCACTGTTACATGCATTTGAATGTGGAACTCGACCGAAACAAAGTATAAGTTTTCATTATGTGAATAACTTGGAAATCTTAGCTCAAACAGCTGCAAAACCTGTTTGCCCAGCACGGGAACCTTGAGTTCTATAAGATAAAGCCATAAACATGTGTATCCGAGTCTTCTATCAAAAGTTACAGCTATTCATATGAAGTTGTACAAAAACGCTTTCTTTCGCCAAGACAGTGCGTTTCTCACTGTTACATGCATTTGAATGGGGAACTCCACCGAAACAAAGTACAAGTTTTCATTATGTGAATAACTTGGAAATCTTAGCTCAAACAGCTGCAAAACCTGTTTTCCCAGCACGGGAACCTTGAGTTCTATAAGATAAAGCCATAAACATGTGTATCCGAGTCTTCTATCAAAAGTTACAGCTATTTATATGAAGTTGTACAAAAACGCTTTCTTTCGCCAAGACAGTGCGTTTCTCACTGTTACATGCATTTGAATGGGGAACTCGACCGAAACAAAGTATAGGTTTTCATTATGTGAATAACTTGGAAATCTTAGCTCAAACAGCTGCAAAACCTGTTTTCCCAGCACGGGGACCTTGAGTTCTATAATATAAGGCCATAAACATGTTTGTCTGAGTCTTCTATCAAAAGTTACAGCTATTTCTATGAAGTTGTACAAAAACGCTTTCTTTCACCAAGACAGTGCGTTTCTCACTGTTACATGCATTTGAATGGGGAACTCGACCGAAACAAAGTATAGGTTTTCATTATGTGAATAACTTGGAAATCTTAGCTCAAACAGCTGCAAAACCTGTTTTCCCAGCACGGAGACCTTGAGTTCTATAATATAAGGCCATAAACATGTTTGTCTGAGTCTTCTATCAAAAGTTACAGCTATTTCTATGAAGTTGTACAAAAACGCTTTCTTTCGCCAAGACAGTGCGTTTCTCACTGTTACATGCATTTGAATGGGGAACTCGACCGAAACAAAGTATAGGTTTTCATTATGTGAATAACTTGGAAATCTTAGCTCAAACAGCTGCAAAACCTGTTTTCCCAGCACGGAGACCTTGAGTTCCATAATATAAGGCCATAAACATGTTTGTCTGAGTCTTCTATCAAAAGTTACAGCTATTTCTATGAAGTTGTACAAAATAGCTTTCTTTCGCCAAGACAGTGCGTTTCTCACTGTTACATGCATTTGAATGGGGAACTCGACCGAAACAAAGTATAAGTTTTCATTATGTGAATAACTTGGAAATCTTAGCTCAAACAGCTGCAAAACCTGTTTTCCCAGCACGGAGACCTTGAGTTCTGTAATATAAGGCCATAAACATGTTTTTCTGAGTCTTCTATCAAAAGTTACAGCTATTTATATGAAGTTGTACAAAAACGCTTTCTTTCGCCAAGACAGTGCGTTTCTCACTGTTACATGCATTTGAATGGGGAACTCGACCGAAACAAAGTATAGGTTTTCATTATGTGAATAACTTGGAAATCTTAGCTCAAACAGCTGCAAAACCTGTTTGCCCAGCACGGAGACCTTGAGTTCTATAATATAAGGCCATAAACACGTTTGTCTGAGTCTTCTATCAAAAGTTACAGCTATTTCTATGAAGTTGTACAAAAACGCTTTCTTTCGCCAAGACAGTGCGTTTCTCACTGTTACATGCATTTGAATGGGGAACTCGACTGAAACAAAGTATAGGTTTTCATTATGTGAATAACTTGGAAATCTTAGCTCAAACAGCTGCAAAACCTGTTTGCCCAGCACGGGGAACGTGAGTTCTATAAGATAAAGCCATAAACATGTGTATCCGAGTCTTCTATCAAAAGTTACAGCTATTTATATGAAGTTGTACAAAATAGCTTTCTTTCGCCAAGACAGTGCGTTTCTCACTGTTACATGCATTTGAATGGGGAACTCGACCGAAACAAAGTATAAGTTTTCATTATGTGAATAACTTGGAAATCTTAGCTCAAACAGCTGCAAAACCTGTTTGCCCAGCACGGGAACCTTGAGTTCTATAAGATAAAGCCATAAACATGTGTATCCGAGTCTTCTATCAAAAGTTACAGCTATTCATATGAAGTTGTACAAAAACGCTTTCTTTCGCCAAGACAGTGCGTTTCTCACTGTTACATGCATTTGAATGGGGAACTCCACCGAAACAAAGTACAAGTTTTCATTATGTGAATAACTTGGAAATCTTAGCTCAAACAGCTGCAAAACCTGTTTTCCCAGCACGGGAACCTTGAGTTCTATAAGATAAAGCCATAAACATGTGTATCCGAGTCTTCTATCAAAAGTTACAGCTATTTATATGAAGTTGTACAAAAACGCTTTCTTTCGCCAAGACAGTGCGTTTCTCACTGTTACATGCATTTGAATGGGGAACTCGACCGAAACAAAGTATAGGTTTTCATTATGTGAATAACTTGGAAATCTTAGCTCAAACAGCTGCAAAACCTGTTTTCCCAGCACGGGGACCTTGAGTTCTATAATATAAGGCCATAAACATGTTTTTCTGAGTCTTCTATCAAAAGTTACAGCTATTTCTATGAAGTTGTACAAAAACGCTTTCTTTCACCAAGACAGTGCGTTTCTCACTGTTACATGCATTTGAATGGGGAACTCGACCGAAACAAAGTATAGGTTTTCATTATGTGAATAACTTGGAAATCTTAGCTCAAACAGCTGCAAAACCTGTTTTCCCAGCACGGAGACCTTGAGTTCTATAATATAAGGCCATAAACATGTTTGTCTGAGTCTTCTATCAAAAGTTACAGCTATTTCTATGAAGTTGTACAAAAACGCTTTCTTTCGCCAAGACAGTGCGTTTCTCACTGTTACATGCATTTGAATGGGGAACTCGACCGAAACAAAGTATAGGTTTTCATTATGTGAATAACTTGGAAATCTTAGCTCAAACAGCTGCAAAACCTGTTTTCCCAGCACGGAGACCTTGAGTTCCATAATATAAGGCCATAAACATGTTTGTCTGAGTCTTCTATCAAAAGTTACAGCTATTTCTATGAAGTTGTACAAAATAGCTTTCTTTCGCCAAGACAGTGCGTTTCTCACTGTTACATGCATTTGAATGGGGAACTCGACCGAAACAAAGTATAAGTTTTCATTATGTGAATAACTTGGAAATCTTAGCTCAAACAGCTGCAAAACCTGTTTTCCCAGCACGGAGACCTTGAGTTCTATAATATAAGGCCATAAACATGTTTGTCTGAGTCTTCTATCAAAAGTTACAGCTATTTCTATGAAGTTGTACAAAATAGCTTTCTTTCGCCAAGACAGTGCGTTTCTCACTGTTACATGCATTTGAATGGGGAACTCGACCGAAACAAAGTATAGGTTTTCATTATGTGAATAACTTGGAAATCTTAGCTCAAACAGCTGCAAAACCTGTTTGCCCAGCACGGGGACCTTGAGTTCTATAAGATAAAGCCATAACCATGTGTATCCGAGTCTTCTATCAAAAGTTACAGCTATTTATATGAAGTTGTACAAAAACGCTTTCTTTCGCCAAGACAGTGCGTTTCTCACTGTTACATGTATTTGAATGGGGAACTCGACTGAAACAAAGTATAGGTTTTCATTATGTGAATAACTTGGAAATCTTAGCTCAAACAGCTGCAAAACCTGTTTGCCCAGCACGGGGAACGTGAGTTCTATAAGATAAAGCCATAAACATGTGTATCCGAGTCTTCTATCAAAAGTTACAGCTATTTATATGAAGTTGTACAAAATAGCTTTCTTTCGCCAAGACAGTGCGCTTCTCACTGTTACATGCATTTGAATGGGGAACTCGACCAAAACAAAGTATACGTTTTCATTATGTGAATAACTTGGAAATCTTAGCTCAAACAGCTGCAAAACCTGTTTGCCCAGCATGGAGACCTTGAGTTCTATAATATAAGGCCATAAACACGTTTGTCTGAGTCTTCTATCAAAAGTTACAGCTATTTCTATGAAGTTGTACAAAAACGCTTTCTTTCGCCAAGACAGTGCGTTTCTCACTGTTACATGCATTTGAATGGGGAACTCGACTGAAACAAAGTATAGGTTTTCATTATGTGAATAACTTGGAAATCTTAGCTCAAACAGCTGCAAAACCTGTTTGCCCAGCACGGGGAACGTGAGTTCTATAAGATAAAGCCATAAACATGTGTATCCGAGTCTTCTATCAAAAGTTACAGCTATTTATATGAAGTTGTACAAAATAGCTTTCTTTCGCCAAGACAGTGCGCTTCTCACTGTTACATGCATTTGAATGGGGAACTCGACCAAAACAAAGTATACGTTTTCATTATGTGAATAACTTGGAAATCTTAGCTTAAACAGCTGCAAAACCTGTTTTCCCAGCACGGAGACCTTGAGTTCTATAATATAAAGCCATAAACATGTTTGTCTGAGTCTTCTATCAAAAGTTACAGCTATTTCTATGAAGTTGTACAAAAACGCTTTCTTTCGCCAAGACAGTGCGTTTCGCACTGTTACATGCATTTGAATGGGGAACTCGACCGAAACAAAGTATAGGTTTTCATTATGTGAATAACTTGGAAATCTTAGCTCAAACAGCTGCAAAACCTCTTTTCCCAGCACGGGAACCTTGAGTTCTATAAGATAAAGCCATAAACATGTGTATCCGAGTCTTCTATCAAAAGTTACAGCTATTTATATGAAGTTGTACTACAACGCTTTCTTTCGCCAAGACAGTGCGTTTCTCACTGTTACATGCATTTGAATGGGGAACTCGACTGAAACAAAGTATAGGTTTTCATTATGTGAATAACTTGGAAATCTTAGCTCAAACAGCTGCAAAACCTGTTTGCCCAGCACGGGGACCTTGAGTTCTATAAGATAAAGCCATAAACATGTGTATCCGAGTCTTCTATCAAAAGTTACAGCTATTTATATGAAGTTGTACAAAATAGCTTTCTTTCGCCAAGACAGTGCGCTTCTCACTGTTACATGCATTTGAATGGGGAACTCGACCAAAACAAAGTATACGTTTTCATTATGTGAATAACTTGGAAATCTTAGCTTAAACAGCTGCAAAACCTGTTTTCCCAGCACGGAGACCTTGAGTTCTATAATATAAGGCCATAAACATGTTTGTCTGAGTCTTCTATCAAAAGTTACAGCTATTTCTATGAAGTTGTACAAAAACGCTTTCTTTCGCCAAGACAGTGCGTTTCTCACTGTTACATGCATTTGAATGGGGAACTCGACCGAAACAAAGTATAGGTTTTCATTATGTGAATAACTTGGAAATCTTAGCTCAAACAGCTGCAAAACCTGTTTGCCCAGCACGGGAACCTTGAGTTCTATAAGATAAAGCCATAAACATGTGTATCCGAGTCTTCTATCAAAAGTTACAGCTATTCATATGAAGTTGTACAAAAACGCTTTCTTTCGCCAAGACAGTGCGTTTCTCACTGTTACATGCATTTGAATGGGGAACTCCACCGAAACAAAGTACAAGTTTTCATTATGTGAATAACTTGGAAATCTTAGCTCAAACAGCTGCAAAACCTGTTTTCCCAGCACGGGAACCTTGAGTTCTATAAGATAAAGCCATAAACATGTTTGTCTGAGTCTTCTATCAAAAGTTACAGCTATTTATATGAAGTTGTACAAAAACGCTTTCTTTCGCCAAGACAGTGCGTTTCTCACTGTTACATGCATTTGAATGGGGAACTCGACCGAAACAAAGTATAGGTTTTCATTATGTGAATAACTTGGAAATCTTAGCTCAAACAGCTGCAAAACCTGTTTTCCCAGCACGGAGACCTTGAGTTCCATAATATAAGGCCATAAACATGTTTGTCTGAGTCTTCTATCAAAAGTTACAGCTATTTCTATGAAGTTGTACAAAATAGCTTTCTTTCGCCAAGACAGTGCGTTTCTCACTGTTACATGCATTTGAATGGGGAACTCGACCGAAACAAAGTATAAGTTTTCATTATGTGAATAACTTGGAAATCTTAGCTCAAACAGCTGCAAAACCTGTTTTCCCAGCACGGAGACCTTGAGTTCTGTAATATAAGGCCATAAACATGTTTTTCTGAGTCTTCTATCAAAAGTTACAGCTATTTATATGAAGTTGTACAAAAACGCTTTCTTTCGCCAAGACAGTGCGTTTCTCACTGTTACATGCATTTGAATGGGGAACTCGACCGAAACAAAGTATAGGTTTTCATTATGTGAATAACTTGGAAATCTTAGCTCAAACAGCTGCAAAACCTGTTTGCCCAGCACGGAGACCTTGAGTTCTATAATATAAGGCCATAAACACGTTTGTCTGAGTCTTCTATCAAAAGTTACAGCTATTTCTATGAAGTTGTACAAAAACGCTTTCTTTCGCCAAGACAGTGCGTTTCTCACTGTTACATGCATTTGAATGGGGAACTCGACTGAAACAAAGTATAGGTTTTCATTATGTGAATAACTTGGAAATCTTAGCTCAAACAGCTGCAAAACCTGTTTGCCCAGCACGGGGAACGTGAGTTCTATAAGATAAAGCCATAAACATGTGTATCCGAGTCTTCTATCAAAAGTTACAGCTATTTATATGAAGTTGTACAAAATAGCTTTCTTTCGCCAAGACAGTGCGTTTCTCACTGTTACATGCATTTGAATGGGGAACTCGACCGAAACAAAGTATAAGTTTTCATTATGTGAATAACTTGGAAATCTTAGCTCAAACAGCTGCAAAACCTGTTTGCCCAGCACGGGAACCTTGAGTTCTATAAGATAAAGCCATAAACATGTGTATCCGAGTCTTCTATCAAAAGTTACAGCTATTCATATGAAGTTGTACAAAAACGCTTTCTTTCGCCAAGACAGTGCGTTTCTCACTGTTACATGCATTTGAATGGGGAACTCCACCGAAACAAAGTACAAGTTTTCATTATGTGAATAACTTGGAAATCTTAGCTCAAACAGCTGCAAAACCTGTTTTCCCAGCACGGGAACCTTGAGTTCTATAAGATAAAGCCATAAACATGTGTATCCGAGTCTTCTATCAAAAGTTACAGCTATTTATATGAAGTTGTACAAAAACGCTTTCTTTCGCCAAGACAGTGCGTTTCTCACTGTTACATGCATTTGAATGGGGAACTCGACCGAAACAAAGTATAGGTTTTCATTATGTGAATAACTTGGAAATCTTAGCTCAAACAGCTGCAAAACCTGTTTTCCCAGCACGGGGACCTTGAGTTCTATAATATAAGGCCATAAACATGTTTGTCTGAGTCTTCTATCAAAAGTTACAGCTATTTCTATGAAGTTGTACAAAAACGCTTTCTTTCACCAAGACAGTGCGTTTCTCACTGTTACATGCATTTGAATGGGGAACTCGACCGAAACAAAGTATAGGTTTTCATTATGTGAATAACTTGGAAATCTTAGCTCAAACAGCTGCAAAACCTGTTTTCCCAGCACGGAGACCTTGAGTTCTATAATATAAGGCCATAAACATGTTTGTCTGAGTCTTCTATCAAAAGTTACAGCTATTTCTATGAAGTTGTACAAAAACGCTTTCTTTCGCCAAGACAGTGCGTTTCTCACTGTTACATGCATTTGAATGGGGAACTCGACCGAAACAAAGTATAGGTTTTCATTATGTGAATAACTTGGAAATCTTAGCTCAAACAGCTGCAAAACCTGTTTTCCCAGCACGGAGACCTTGAGTTCCATAATATAAGGCCATAAACATGTTTGTCTGAGTCTTCTATCAAAAGTTACAGCTATTTCTATGAAGTTGTACAAAATAGCTTTCTTTCGCCAAGACAGTGCGTTTCTCACTGTTACATGCATTTGAATGGGGAACTCGACCGAAACAAAGTATAAGTTTTCATTATGTGAATAACTTGGAAATCTTAGCTCAAACAGCTGCAAAACCTGTTTTCCCAGCACGGAGACCTTGAGTTCTATAATATAAGGCCATAAACATGTTTGTCTGAGTCTTCTATCAAAAGTTACAGCTATTTCTATGAAGTTGTACAAAATAGCTTTCTTTCGCCAAGACAGTGCGTTTCTCACTGTTACATGCATTTGAATGGGGAACTCGACCGAAACAAAGTATAGGTTTTCATTATGTGAATAACTTGGAAATCTTAGCTCAAACAGCTGCAAAACCTGTTTGCCCAGCACGGGGACCTTGAGTTCTATAAGATAAAGCCATAACCATGTGTATCCGAGTCTTCTATCAAAAGTTACAGCTATTTATATGAAGTTGTACAAAAACGCTTTCTTTCGCCAAGACAGTGCGTTTCTCACTGTTACATGTATTTGAATGGGGAACTCGACTGAAACAAAGTATAGGTTTTCATTATGTGAATAACTTGGAAATCTTAGCTCAAACAGCTGCAAAACCTGTTTGCCCAGCACGGGGAACGTGAGTTCTATAAGATAAAGCCATAAACATGTGTATCCGAGTCTTCTATCAAAAGTTACAGCTATTTATATGAAGTTGTACAAAATAGCTTTCTTTCGCCAAGACAGTGCGCTTCTCACTGTTACATGCATTTGAATGGGGAACTCGACCAAAACAAAGTATACGTTTTCATTATGTGAATAACTTGGAAATCTTAGCTCAAACAGCTGCAAAACCTGTTTGCCCAGCATGGAGACCTTGAGTTCTATAATATAAGGCCATAAACACGTTTGTCTGAGTCTTCTATCAAAAGTTACAGCTATTTCTATGAAGTTGTACAAAAACGCTTTCTTTCGCCAAGACAGTGCGTTTCTCACTGTTACATGCATTTGAATGGGGAACTCGACTGAAACAAAGTATAGGTTTTCATTATGTGAATAACTTGGAAATCTTAGCTCAAACAGCTGCAAAACCTGTTTGCCCAGCACGGGGAACGTGAGTTCTATAAGATAAAGCCATAAACATGTGTATCCGAGTCTTCTATCAAAAGTTATAGCTATTTATATGAAGTTGTACAAAATAGCTTTCTTTCGCCAAGACAGTGCGCTTCTCACTGTTACATGCATTTGAATGGGGAACTCGACCAAAACAAAGTATACGTTTTCATTATGTGAATAACTTGGAAATCTTAGCTTAAACAGCTGCAAAACCTGTTTTCCCAGCACGGAGACCTTGAGTTCTATAATATAAAGCCATAAACATGTTTGTCTGAGTCTTCTATCAAAAGTTACAGCTATTTCTATGAAGTTGTACAAAAACGCTTTCTTTCGCCAAGACAGTGCGTTTCGCACTGTTACATGCATTTGAATGGGGAACTCGACCGAAACAAAGTATAGGTTTTCATTATGTGAATAACTTGGAAATCTTAGCTCAAACAGCTGCAAAACCTCTTTTCCCAGCACGGGAACCTTGAGTTCTATAAGATAAAGCCATAAACATGTGTATCCGAGTCTTCTATCAAAAGTTACAGCTATTTATATGAAGTTGTACTACAACGCTTTCTTTCGCCAAGACAGTGCGTTTCTCACTGTTACATGCATTTGAATGGGGAACTCGACTGAAACAAAGTATAGGTTTTCATTATGTGAATAACTTGGAAATCTTAGCTCAAACAGCTGCAAAACCTGTTTGCCCAGCACGGGGACCTTGAGTTCTATAAGATAAAGCCATAAACATGTGTATCCGAGTCTTCTATCAAAAGTTACAGCTATTTATATGAAGTTGTACAAAATAGCTTTCTTTCGCCAAGACAGTGCGCTTCTCACTGTTACATGCATTTGAATGGGGAACTCGACCAAAACAAAGTATACGTTTTCATTATGTGAATAACTTGGAAATCTTAGCTTAAACAGCTGCAAAACCTGTTTTCCCAGCACGGAGACCTTGAGTTCTATAATATAAGGCCATAAACATGTTTGTCTGAGTCTTCTATCAAAAGTTACAGCTATTTCTATGAAGTTGTACAAAAACGCTTTCTTTCGCCAAGACAGTGCGTTTCTCACTGTTACATGCATTTGAATGGGGAACTCGACCGAAACAAAGTATAGGTTTTCATTATGTGAATAACTTGGAAATCTTAGCTCAAACAGCTGCAAAACCTGTTTGCCCAGCACGGGAACCTTGAGTTCTATAAGATAAAGCCATAAACATGTGTATCCGAGTCTTCTATCAAAAGTTACAGCTATTCATATGAAGTTGTACAAAAACGCTTTCTTTCGCCAAGACAGTGCGTTTCTCACTGTTACATGCATTTGAATGGGGAACTCCACCGAAACAAAGTACAAGTTTTCATTATGTGAATAACTTGGAAATCTTAGCTCAAACAGCTGCAAAACCTGTTTTCCCAGCACGGGAACCTTGAGTTCTATAAGATAAAGCCATAAACATGTTTGTCTGAGTCTTCTATCAAAAGTTACAGCTATTTATATGAAGTTGTACAAAAACGCTTTCTTTCGCCAAGACAGTGCGTTTCTCACTGTTACATGCATTTGAATGGGGAACTCGACCGAAACAAAGTATAGGTTTTCATTATGTGAATAACTTGGAAATCTTAGCTCAAACAGCTGCAAAACCTGTTTGCCCAGCACGGGGACCTTGAGTTCTATAAGATAAAGCCATAAACATGTGTATCCTAGTCTTCTATCAAAAGTTACAGCTATTTCTATGAAGTTGTACAAAAACGCTTTCTTTCGCCAAGACAGTGCGTTTCTCACTGTTACATGCATTTGAATGGGGAACTCGACCGAAACAAAGTATAGGTTTTCATTATGTGAATAACTTGGAAATCTTAGCTCAAACAGCTGCAAAAGCTGTTTGCCCAGCACAGGAACCTTGAGTTCTATAAGATAAAGCCATAAACATGTGTATCCGAGTCTTCTATCAAAAGTTACAGCTATTCATATGAAGTTGTACAAAAACGCTTTCTTTCGCCAAGACAGTGCGTTTCTCACTGTTACATGCATTTGAATGGGGAACTCGACCGAAACAAAGTATAAGTTTTCATTATGTGAATAACTTGGAAATCTTAGCTCAAACAGCTGCAAAACCTGTTTTCCCAGCACGGAGACCTTGAGTTCTATAATATAAGGCCATAAACATGTTTGTCTGAGTCTTCTATCAAAAGTTACAGCTATTTCTATGAAGTTGTACAAAATAGCTTTCTTTCGCCAAGACAGTGCGTTTCTCACTGTTACATGCATTTGAATGGGGAACTCGACCGAAACAAAGTATAGGTTTTCATTATGTGAATAACTTGGAAATCTTAGCTCAAACAGCTGCAAAACCTGTTTTCCCAGCACGGAGACCTTGAGTTCTATAATATAAAGCCATAAACATGTTTGTCTGAGTCTTCTATCAAAAGTTACAGCTATTTATATGAAGTTGTACAAAAACGCTTTCTTTCGCCAAGACAGTGCGTTTCTCACTGTTACATGCATTTGAATGGGGAACTCGACCGAAACAAAGTATATGTTTTCATTATGTGAATAACTTGGAAATCTTAGCTCAAACAGCTGCAAAACCTGTTTTCCCAGCACGGAGACCTTGAGTTCTATAAGATAAAGCCATAAACATGTTTGTCTGAGTCTTCTATCAAAAGTTACAGCTATTTATATGAAGTTGTACAAAAACGCTTTCTTTCGCCAAGACAGTGCGTTTCTCACTGTTACATGCATTTGAATGGGGAACTCGACCGAAACAAAGTATAGGTTTTCATTATGTGAATAACTTGGAAATCTTAGCTCAAACAGCTGCAAAACCTGTTTGCCCAGCACGGGGACCTTGAGTTTTATAAGATAAAGCCATAACCATGTGTATCCGAGTCTTCTATCAAAAGTTACAGCTATTTATATGAAGTTGTACAAAAACGCTTTCTTTCGCCAAGACAGTGCGTTTCTCACTGTTACATGTATTTGAATGGGGAACTCGACTGAAACAAAGTATAGGTTTTCATTATGTGAATAACTTGGAAATCTTAGCTCAAACAGCTGCAAAACCTGTTTGCCCAGCACGGGGAACGTGAGTTCTATAAGATAAAGCCATAAACATGTGTATCCGAGTCTTCTATCAAAAGTTACAGCTATTTATATGAAGTTGTACAAAATAGCTTTCTTTCGCCAAGACAGTGCGCTTCTCACTGTTACATGCATTTGAATGGGGAACTCGACCAAAACAAAGTATACGTTTTCATTATGTGAATAACTTGGAAATCTTAGCTCAAACAGCTGCAAAACCTGTTTGCCCAGCATGGAGACCTTGAGTTCTATAATATAAGGCCATAAACACGTTTGTCTGAGTCTTCTATCAAAAGTTACAGCTATTTCTATGAAGTTTTACAAAAACGCTTTCTTTCGCCAAGACAGTGCGTTTCTCACTGTTACATGCATTTGAATGGGGAACTCGACTGAAACAAAGTATAGGTTTTCATTATGTGAATAACTTGGAAATCTTAGCTCAAACAGCTGCAAAACCTGTTTTCCCAGCACGGAGACCTTGAGTTCTATAAGATAAAGCCATAAACATGTTTGTCTGAGTCTTCTATCAAAAGTTACAGCTATTTCTATGAAGTTGTACAAAAACGCTTTCTTTCGCCAAGACAGTGCGTTTCTCACTGTTACATGCATTTGAATGGGGAACTCGACCGAAACAAAGTATAGGTTTTCATTATGTGAATAACTTGGAAATCTTAGCTCAAACAGCTGCAAAACCTGTTTGCCCAGCACGGGGACCTTGAGTTTTATAAGATAAAGCCATAACCATGTGTATCCGAGTCTTCTATCAAAAGTTACAGCTATTTATATGAAGTTGTACAAAAACGCTTTCTTTCGCCAAGACAGTGCGTTTCTCACTGTTACATGTATTTGAATGGGGAACTCGACTGAAACAAAGTATAGGTTTTCATTATGTGAATAACTTGGAAATCTTAGCTCAAACAGCTGCAAAACCTGTTTGCCCAGCACGGGGAACGTGAGTTCTATAAGATAAAGCCATAAACATGTGTATCCGAGTCTTCTATCAAAAGTTACAGCTATTTATATGAAGTTGTACAAAATAGCTTTCTTTCGCCAAGACAGTGCGCTTCTCACTGTTACATGCATTTGAATGGGGAACTCGACCAAAACAAAGTATACGTTTTCATTATGTGAATAACTTGGAAATCTTAGCTCAAACAGCTGCAAAACCTGTTTGCCCAGCATGGAGACCTTGAGTTCTATAATATAAGGCCATAAACACGTTTGTCTGAGTCTTCTATCAAAAGTTACAGCTATTTCTATGAAGTTGTACAAAAACGCTTTCTTTCGCCAAGACAGTGCGTTTCTCACTGTTACATGCATTTGAATGGGGAACTCGACTGAAACAAAGTATAGGTTTTCATTATGTGAATAACTTGGAAATCTTAGCTCAAACAGCTGCAAAACCTGTTTGCCCAGCACGGGGAACGTGAGTTCTATAAGATAAAGCCATAAACATGTGTATCCGAGTCTTCTATCAAAAGTTACAGCTATTTATATGAAGTTGTACAAAATAGCTTTCTTTCGCCAAGACAGTGCGCTTCTCACTGTTACATGCATTTGAATGGGGAACTCGACCAAAACAAAGTATACGTTTTCATTATGTGAATAACTTGGAAATCTTAGCTTAAACAGCTGCAAAACCTGTTTTCCCAGCACGGAGACCTTGAGTTCTATAATATAAAGCCATAAACATGTTTGTCTGAGTCTTCTATCAAAAGTTACAGCTATTTCTATGAAGTTGTACAAAAACGCTTTCTTTCGCCAAGACAGTGCGTTTCTCACTGTTACATGCATTTGAATGGGGAACTCGACCGAAACAAAGTATAGGTTTTCATTATGTGAATAACTTGGAAATCTTAGCTCAAACAGCTGCAAAACCTGTTTTCCCAGCACGGAGACCTTGAGTTCCATAATATAAGGCCATAAACATGTTTGTCTGAGTCTTCTATCAAAAGTTACAGCTATTTCTATGAAGTTGTACAAAATAGCTTTCTTTCGCCAAGACAGTGCGTTTCTCACTGTTACATGCATTTGAATGGGGAACTCGACCGAAACAAAGTATAAGTTTTCATTATGTGAATAACTTGGAAATCTTAGCTCAAACAGCTGCAAAACCTGTTTTCCCAGCACGGAGACCTTGAGTTCTATAATATAAGGCCATAAACATGTTTGTCTGAGTCTTCTATCAAAAGTTACAGCTATTTCTATGAAGTTGTACAAAATAGCTTTCTTTCGCCAAGACAGTGCGTTTCTCACTGTTACATGCATTTGAATGGGGAACTCGACCGAAACAAAGTATATGTTTTCATTATGTGAATAACTTGGAAATCTTAGCTCAAACAGCTGCAAAACCTGTTTTCCCAGCACGGAGACCTTGAGTTCTATAAGATAAAGCCATAAACATGTTTGTCTGAGTCTTCTATCAAAAGTTACAGCTATTTATATGAAGTTGTACAAAAACGCTTTCTTTCGCCAAGACAGTGCGTTTCTCACTGTTACATGCATTTGAATGGGGAACTCGACCGAAACAAAGTATAGGTTTTCATTATGTGAATAACTTGGAAATCTTAGCTCAAACAGCTGCAAAACCTGTTTGCCCAGCACGGGGACCTTGAGTTCTATAAGATAAAGCCATAAACATGTGTATCCGAGTCTTCTATCAAAAGTTACAGCTATTTCTATGAAGTTGTACAAAAACGCTTTCTTTCGCCAAGACAGTGCGTTTCTCACTGTTACATGCATTTGAATGGGGAACTCGACCGAAACAAAGTATATGTTTTCATTATGTGAATAACTTGGAAATCTTAGCTCAAACAGCTGCAAAACCTGTTTTCCCAGCACGGAGACCTTGAGTTCTATAAGATAAAGCCATAAACATGTTTGTCTGAGTCTTCTATCAAAAGTTACAGCTATTTATATGAAGTTGTACAAAAACGCTTTCTTTCGCCAAGACAGTGCGTTTCTCACTGTTACATGCATTTGAATGGGGAACTCGACCGAAACAAAGTATAGGTTTTCATTATGTGAATAACTTGGAAATCTTAGCTCAAACAGCTGCAAAACCTGTTTGCCCAGCACGGGGACCTTGAGTTCTATAATATAAAGCCATAAACATGTGTATCCGAGTCTTCTATCAAAAGTTACAGCTATTTATATGAAGTTGTACAAAAACGCTTTCTTTCGCCAAGACAGTGCGTTTCTCACTGTTACATGTATTTGAATGGGGAACTCGACTGAAACAAAGTATAGGTTTTCATTATGTGAATAACTTGGAAATCTTAGCTCAAACAGCTGCAAAACCTGTTTGCCCAGCACGGGGAACGTGAGTTCTATAAGATAAAGCCATAAACATGTGTATCCGAGTCTTCTATCAAAAGTTACAGCTATTTATATGAAGTTGTACAAAATAGCTTTCTTTCGCCAAGACAGTGCGCTTCTCACTGTTACATGCATTTGAATGGGGAACTCGACCAAAACAAAGTATACGTTTTCATTATGTGAATAACTTGGAAATCTTAGCTTAAACAGCTGCAAAACCTGTTTTCCCAGCACGGAGACCTTGAGTTCTATAATATAAGGCCATAAACACGTTTGTCTGAGTCTTCTATCAAAAGTTACAGCTATTTCTATGAAGTTGTACAAAAACGCTTTCTTTCGCCAAGACAGTGCGTTTCTCACTGTTACATGCATTTGAATGGGGAACTCGACTGAAACAAAGTATAGGTTTTCATTATGTGAATAACTTGGAAATCTTAGCTCAAACAGCTGCAAAACCTGTTTGCCCAGCACGGGGAACGTGAGTTCTATAAGATAAAGCCATAAACATGTGTATCCGAGTCTTCTATCAAAAGTTACAGCTATTTATATGAAGTTGTACAAAATAGCTTTCTTTCGCCAAGACAGTGCGTTTCTCACTGTTACATGCATTTGAATGGGGAACTCGACCGAAACAAAGTATAAGTTTTCATTATGTGAATAACTTGGAAATCTTAGCTCAAACAGCTGCAAAACCTGTTTGCCCAGCACGGGAACCTTGAGTTCTATAAGATAAAGCCATAAACATGTGTATCCGAGTCTTCTATCAAAAGTTACAGCTATTCATATGAAGTTGTACAAAAACGCTTTCTTTCGCCAAGACAGTGCGTTTCCCACTGTTACATGCATTTGAATGGGGAACTCCACCGAAACAAAGTACAAGTTTTCATTATGTGAATAACTTGGAAATCTTAGCTCAAACAGCTGCAAAACCTGTTTTCCCAGCACGGGAACCTTGAGTTCTATAAGATAAAGCCATAAACATGTGTATCCGAGTCTTCTATCAAAAGTTACAGCTATTTATATGAAGTTGTACAAAAACGCTTTCTTTCGCCAAGACAGTGCGTTTCTCACTGTTACATGCATTTGAATGGGGAACTTGACCGAAACAAAGTATAGGTTTTCATTATGTGAATAACTTGGAAATCTTAGCTCAAACAGCTGCAAAACCTGTTTTCCCAGCACGGGGACCTTGAGTTCTATAATATAAGGCCATAAACATGTTTGTCTGAGTCTTCTATCAAAAGTTACAGCTATTTATATGAAGTTGTACAAAAACGCTTTCTTTCACCAAGACAGTGCGTTTCTCACTGTTACATGCATTTGAATGGGGAACTCGACCGAAACAAAGTATAGGTTTTCATTATGTGAATAACTTGGAAATCTTAGCTCAAACAGCTGCAAAACCTGTTTTCCCAGCACGGAGACCTTGAGTTCTATAATATAAGGCCATAAACATGTTTGTCTGAGTCTTCTATCAAAAGTTACAGCTATTTCTATGAAGTTGTACAAAAACGCTTTCTTTCGCCAAGACAGTGCGTTTCTCACTGTTACATGCATTTGAATGGGGAACTCGACCGAAACAAAGTATAGGTTTTCATTATGTGAATAACTTGGAAATCTTAGCTCAAACAGCTGCAAAACCTGTTTTCCCAGCACGGAGACCTTGAGTTCCATAATATAAGGCCATAAACATGTTTGTCTGAGTCTTCTATCAAAAGTTACAGCTATTTCTATGAAGTTGTACAAAATAGCTTTCTTTCGCCAAGACAGTGCGTTTCTCACTGTTACATGCATTTGAATGGGGAACTCGACCGAAACAAAGTATAAGTTTTCATTATGTGAATAACTTGGAAATCTTAGCTCAAACAGCTGCAAAACCTGTTTTCCCAGCACGGAGACCTTGAGTTCTATAATATAAGGCCATAAACATGTTTGTCTGAGTCTTCTATCAAAAGTTACAGCTATTTCTATGAAGTTGTACAAAATAGCTTTCTTTCGCCAAGACAGTGCGTTTCTCACTGTTACATGCATTTGAATGGGGAACTCGACCGAAACAAAGTATAGGTTTTCATTATGTGAATAACTTGGAAATCTTAGCTCAAACAGCTGCAAAACCTGTTTTCCCAGCACGGAGACCTTGAGTTCTATAATATAAAGCCATAAACATGTTTGTCTGAGTCTTCTATCAAAAGTTACAGCTATTTATATGAAGTTGTACAAAAACGCTTTCTTTCGCCAAGACAGTGCGTTTCTCACTGTTACATGCATTTGAATGGGGAACTCGACCGAAACAAAGTATATGTTTTCATTATGTGAATAACTTGGAAATCTTAGCTCAAACAGCTGCAAAACCTGTTTTCCCAGCACGGAGACCTTGAGTTCTATAAGATAAAGCCATAAACATGTTTGTCTGAGTCTTCTATCAAAAGTTACAGCTATTTATATGAAGTTGTACAAAAACGCTTTCTTTCGCCAAGACAGTGCGTTTCTCACTGTTACATGCATTTGAATGGGGAACTCGACCGAAACAAAGTATAGGTTTTCATTATGTGAATAACTTGGAAATCTTAGCTCAAACAGCTGCAAAACCTGTTTGCCCAGCACGGGGACCTTGAGTTCTATAAGATAAAGCCATAAACATGTGTATCCGAGTCTTCTATCAAAAGTTACAGCTATTTATATGAAGTTGTACAAAAACGCTTTCTTTCGCCAAGACAGTGCGTTTCTCACTGTTACATGTATTTGAATGGGGAACTCGACTGAAACAAAGTATAGGTTTTCATTATGTGAATAACTTGGAAATCTTAGCTCAAACAGCTGCAAAACCTGTTTGCCCAGCACGGGGAACGTGAGTTCTATAAGATAAAGCCATAAACATGTGTATCCGAGTCTTCTATCAAAAGTTACAGCTATTTATATGAAGTTGTACAAAATAGCTTTCTTTCGCCAAGACAGTGCGCTTCTCACTGTTACATGCATTTGAATGGGGAACTCGACCAAAACAAAGTATAGGTTTTCATTATGTGAATAACTTGGAAATCTTAGCTCAAACAGCTGCAAAACCTGTTTGCCCAGCACGGAGACCTTGAGTTCTATAATATAAGGCCATAAACACGTTTGTCTGAGTCTTCTATCAAAAGTTACAGCTATTTCTATGAAGTTGTACAAAAACGCTTTCTTTCGCCAAGACAGTGCGTTTCTCACTGTTACATGCATTTGAATGGGGAACTCGACTGAAACAAAGTATAGGTTTTCATTATGTGAATAACTTGGAAATCTTAGCTCAAACAGCTGCAAAACCTGTTTGCCCAGCACGGGGAACGTGAGTTCTATAAGATAAAGCCATAAACATGTGTATCCGAGTCTTCTATCAAAAGTTACAGCTATTTATATGAAGTTGTACAAAATAGCTTTCTTTCGCCAAGACAGTGCGCTTCTCACTGTTACATGCATTTGAATGGGGAACTCGACCAAAACAAAGTATACGTTTTCATTATGTGAATAACTTGGAAATCTTAGCTTAAACAGCTGCAAAACCTGTTTTCCCAGCACGGAGACCTTGAGTTCTATAATATAAAGCCATAAACATGTTTGTCTGAGTCTTCTATCAAAAGTTACAGCTATTTCTATGAAGTTGTACAAAAACGCTTTCTTTCGCCAAGACAGTGCGTTTCGCACTGTTACATGCATTTGAATGGGGAACTCGACCGAAACAAAGTATAGGTTTTCATTATGTGAATAACTTGGAAATCTTAGCTCAAACAGCTGCAAAACCTCTTTTCCCAGCACGGGAACCTTGAGTTCTATAAGATAAAGCCATAAACATGTGTATCCGAGTCTTCTATCAAAAGTTACAGCTATTTATATGAAGTTGTACTACAACGCTTTCTTTCGCCAAGACAGTGCGTTTCTCACTGTTACATGCATTTGAATGGGGAACTCGACTGAAACAAAGTATAGGTTTTCATTATGTGAATAACTTGGAAATCTTAGCTCAAACAGCTGCAAAACCTGTTTGCCCAGCACGGGGACCTTGAGTTCTATAAGATAAAGCCATAAACATGTGTATCCGAGTCTTCTATCAAAAGTTACAGCTATTTATATGAAGTTGTACAAAATAGCTTTCTTTCGCCAAGACAGTGCGCTTCTCACTGTTACATGCATTTGAATGGGGAACTCGACCAAAACAAAGTATACGTTTTCATTATGTGAATAACTTGGAAATCTTAGCTTAAACAGCTGCAAAACCTGTTTTCCCAGCACGGAGACCTTGAGTTCTATAATATAAGGCCATAAACATGTTTGTCTGAGTCTTCTATCAAAAGTTACAGCTATTTCTATGAAGTTGTACAAAAACGCTTTCTTTCGCCAAGACAGTGCGTTTCTCACTGTTACATGCATTTGAATGGGGAACTCGACCGAAACAAAGTATAGGTTTTCATTATGTGAATAACTTGGAAATCTTAGCTCAAACAGCTGCAAAACCTGTTTGCCCAGCACGGGAACCTTGAGTTCTATAAGATAAAGCCATAAACATGTGTATCCGAGTCTTCTATCAAAAGTTACAGCTATTCATATGAAGTTGTACAAAAACGCTTTCTTTCGCCAAGACAGTGCGTTTCTCACTGTTACATGCATTTGAATGGGGAACTCCACCGAAACAAAGTACAAGTTTTCATTATGTGAATAACTTGGAAATCTTAGCTCAAACAGCTGCAAAACCTGTTTTCCCAGCACGGGAACCTTGAGTTCTATAAGATAAAGCCATAAACATGTTTGTCTGAGTCTTCTATCAAAAGTTACAGCTATTTATATGAAGTTGTACAAAAACGCTTTCTTTCGCCAAGACAGTGCGTTTCTCACTGTTACATGCATTTGAATGGGGAACTCGACCGAAACAAAGTATAGGTTTTCATTATGTGAATAACTTGGAAATCTTAGCTCAAACAGCTGCAAAACCTGTTTGCCCAGCACGGGGACCTTGAGTTCTATAAGATAAAGCCATAAACATGTGTATCCTAGTCTTCTATCAAAAGTTACAGCTATTTCTATGAAGTTGTACAAAAACGCTTTCTTTCGCCAAGACAGTGCGTTTCTCACTGTTACATGCATTTGAATGGGGAACTCGACCGAAACAAAGTATAGGTTTTCATTATGTGAATAACTTGGAAATCTTAGCTCAAACAGCTGCAAAAGCTGTTTGCCCAGCACAGGAACCTTGAGTTCTATAAGATAAAGCCATAAACATGTGTATCCGAGTCTTCTATCAAAAGTTACAGCTATTCATATGAAGTTGTACAAAAACGCTTTCTTTCGCCAAGACAGTGCGTTTCTCACTGTTACATGCATTTGAATGGGGAACTCGACCGAAACAAAGTATATGTTTTCATTATGTGAATAACTTGGAAATCTTAGCTCAAACAGCTGCAAAACCTGTTTTCCCAGCACGGAGACCTTGAGTTCTATAAGATAAAGCCATAAACATGTGTATCCGAGTCTTCTATCAAAAGTTACAGCTATTTATATGAAGTTGTACAAAATAGCTTTCTTTCGCCAAGACAGTGCGCTTCTCACTGTTACATGCATTTGAATGGGGAACTCGACCAAAACAAAGTATACGTTTTCATTATGTGAATAACTTGGAAATCTTAGCTTAAACAAGTGCAAAACCTGTTTTCCCAGCACGGAGACCTTGAGTTCTATAATATAAAGCCATAAACATGTTTGTCTGAGTCTTCTATCAAAAGTTACAGCTATTTATATGAAGTTGTACAAAAACGCTTTCTTTCGCCAAGACAGTGCGTTTCTCACTGTTACATGCATTTTGAATGGGGAACTCGACCGAAACAAAGTATAGGTTTCCATTATGTGAATAACTTGGAAATCTTAGCTCAAACAGCTGCAAAACCTGTTTGCCCAGCACGGAGACCTTGAGTTCTATAATATAAAGCCATAAACATGTTTGTCTGAGTCTTCTATCAAAAGTTACAGCTATTTCTATGAAGTTGTACAAAAACACTTTCTTTCGCCAAGACAGTGCGTTTCTCACTGTTACATGCATTTGAATGGGGAACTCGACCGAAACAAAGTATAGGTTTTCATTATGTGAATAACTTGGAAATCTTAGCTCAAACAGCTGCAAAACCTGTTTTCCCAGCACGGAGACCTTGAGTTCTATAATATAAGGCCATAAACATGTTTGTCTGAGTCTTCTATCAAAAGTTACAGCTATTTCTATGAAGTTGTACAAAATAGCTTTCTTTCGCCAAGACAGTGCGTTTCTCACTGTTACATGCATTTTGAATGGGGAACTCGACCGAAACAAAGTATAGGTTTTCATTATGTGAATAACTTGGAAATCTTAGCTCAAACAGCTGCAAAACCTGTTTGCCCAGCACGGAGACCTTGAGTTCTATAATATAAAGCCATAAACATGTTTGTCTGAGTCTTCTATCAAAAGTTACAGCTATTTCTATGAAGTTGTACAAAAACGCTTTCTTTCGCCAAGACAGTGCGTTTCTCACTGTTACATGCATTTGAATGGGGAACTCGACCGAAACAAAGTATAGGTTTTCATTATGTGAATAACTTGGAAATCTTAGCTCAAACAGCTGCAAAACCTGTTTTCCCAGCACAGAGACCTTGAGTTCTATAATATAAGGCCATAAACATGTTTGTCTGAGTCTTCTATCAAAAGTTACAGCTATTTCTATGAAGTTGTACAAAATAGCTTTCTTTCGCCAAGACAGTGCGTTTCTCACTGTTACATGCATTTGAATGGGGAACTCGACCGAAACAAAGTATAGGTTTTCATTATGTGAATAACTTGGAAATCTTAGCTCAAACAGCTGCAAAACCTGTTTTCCCAGCACGGGAACCTTGAGTTCTATAAGATAAAGCCATAAACATGTGTATCCGAGTCTTCTATCAAAAGTTACAGCTATTCATATGAAGTTGTACAAAAACGCTTTCTTTCGCCAAGACAGTGCATTTCTCACTGTTACATGCATTTGAATGGGGAACTCGACCGAAACAAAGTATATGTTTTCATTATGTGAATAACTTGGAAATCTTAGCTCAAACAGCTGCGAAACCTGTTTTCCCAGCACGGGGACCTTGAGTTCTATAAGATAAAGCCCTAAACATGTTTGTCTGAGTCTTCTATCAAAAGTTACAGCTATTTATATGAAGTTGTACAAAAACGCTTTCTTTCGCCAAGACAGTGCGTTTCTCACTGTTACATGCATTTGAATGGGGAACTCGACCGAAACAAAGTATAGGTTTCCATTATGTGAATAACTTGGAAATCTTAGCTTAAACAGCTGCAAAACCTGTTTTCCCAGCACGGAGACCTTGAGTTCTATAATATAAGGCCATAAACATGTTTGTCTGAGTCTTCTATCAAAAGTTACAGCTATTTCTATGAAGTTGTACAAAATAGCTTTCTTTCGCCAAGACAGTGCGTTTCTCACTGTTACATGCATTTTGAATGGGGAACTCGACCGAAACAAAGTATAGGTTTTCATTATGTGAATAACTTGGAAATCTTAGCTCAAACAGCTGCAAAACCTGTTTGCCCAGCACGGAGACCTTGAGTTCTATAATATAAAGCCATAAACATGTTTGTCTGAGTCTTCTATCAAAAGTTACAGCTATTTCTATGAAGTTGTAAAAAAACGCTTTCTTTCGCCAAGACAGTGCGTTTCTCACTGTTACATGCATTTGAATGGGGAACTCGACCGAAACAAAGTATAGGTTTTCATTATGTGAATAACTTGGAAATCTTAGCTCAAACAGCTGCAAAACCTGTTTTCCCAGCACGGAGACCTTGAGTTCTATAATATAAGGCCATAAACATGTTTGTCTGAGTCTTCTATCAAAAGTTACAGCTATTTCTATGAAGTTGTACAAAAACGCTTTCTTTCGCCAAGACAGTGCGTTTCTCACTGTTACATGCATTTGAATGGGGAACTCGACCGAAACAAAGTATATGTTTTCATTATGTGAATAACTTGGAAATCTTAGCTCAAACAGCTGCAAAACCTGTTTTCCCAGCACGGGGACCTTGAGTTCTATAAGATAAAGCCCTAAACATGTTTGTCTGAGTCTTCTATCAAAAGTTACAGCTATTTATATGAAGTTGTACAAAAACGCTTTCTTTCGCCAAGACAGTGCGTTTCTCACTGTTACATGCATTTGAATGGGGAACTCGACCGAAACAAAGTATAGGTTTCCATTATGTGAATAACTTGGAAATCTTAGCTTAAACAGCTGCAAAACCTGTTTTCCCAGCACGGAGACCTTGAGTTCTATAATATAAGGCCATAAACATGTTTGTCTGAGTCTTCTATCAAAAGTTACAGCTATTTATATGAAGTTGTACAAAAACGCTTTCTTTCGCCAAGACAGTGCGTTTCTCACTGTTACATGCATTTGAATGGGGAACTCGACCGAAACAAAGTATAGGTTTTCATTATGTGAATAACTTGGAAATCTTAGCTCAAACAGCTGCAAAACCTGTTTTCCCAGCACGGAGACCTTGAGTTCCATAATATAAGGCCATAAACATGTTTGTCTGAGTCTTCTATCAAAAGTTACAGCTATTTATATGAAGTTGTACAAAATAGCTTTCTTTCGCCAAGACAGTGCGTTTCTCACTGTTACATGCATTTTGAATGGGGAACTCGACTGAAACAAAGTATAGGTTTTCATTATGTGAATAACTTGGAAATCTTAGCTCAAACAGCTGCAAAACCTGTTTGCCCAGCACGGAGACCTTGAGTTCTATAATATAAAGCCATAAACATGTTTGTCTGAGTCTTCTATCAAAAGTTACAGCTATTTCTATGAAGTTGTACAAAAACGCTTTCTTTCGCCAAGACAGTGCGTTTCTCACTGTTACATGCACTTGAATGGGGAACTCGACCGAAACAAAGTATAGGTTTTCATTATGTGAATAACTTGGAAATCTTAGCTCAAACAGCTGCAAAACCTGTTTTCCCAGCACAGAGACCTTGAGTTCTATAATATAAGGCCATAAACATGTTTGTCTGAGTCTTCTATCAAAAGTTACAGCTATTTCTATGAAGTTGTACAAAATAGCTTTCTTTCGCCAAGACAGTGCGTTTCTCACTGTTACATGCATTTGAATGGGGAACTCGACTGAAACAAAGTATAGGTTTTCATTATGTGAATAACTTGGAAATCTTAGCTCAAACAGCTGCAAAACCTGTTTTCCCAGCACGGGAACCTTGAGTTCTATAAGATAAAGCCATAAACATGTGTATCCTAGTCTTCTATCAAAAGTTACAGCTATTCATATGAAGTTGTACAAAAACGCTTTCTTTCGCCAAGACAGTGCGTTTCTCACTGTTACATGCATTTGAATGGGGAACTCGACCGAAACAAAGTATATGTTTTCATTATGTGAATAACTTGGAAATCTTAGCTCAAACAGCTGCAAAACCTGTTTTCCCAGCACGGGGACCTTGAGTTCTATAAGATAAAGCCCTAAACATGTTTGTCTGAGTCTTCTATCAAAAGTTACAGCTATTTATATGAAGTTGTACAAAAACGCTTTCTTTCGCCAAGACAGTGCGTTTCTCACTGTTACATGCATTTGAATGGGGAACTCGACCGAAACAAAGTATAGGTTTCCATTATGTGAATAACTTGGAAATCTTAGCTTAAACAGCTGCAAAACCTGTTTTCCCAGCACGGAGACCTTGAGTTCTATAATATAAGGCCATAAACATGTTTGTCTGAGTCTTCTATCAAAAGTTACAGCTATTTCTATGAAGTTGTACAAAAACGCTTTCTTTCGCCAAGACAGTGCGTTTCTCACTGTTACATGCATTTGAATGGGGAACTCGACCGAAACAAAGTATAGGTTTTCATTATGTGAATAACTTGGAAATCTTAGCTCAAACAGCTGCAAAACCTGTTTTCCCAGCACGGAGACCTTGAGTTCCATAATATAAGGCCATAAACATGTTTGTCTGAGTCTTCTATCAAAAGTTACAGCTATTTCTATGAAGTTGTACAAAATAGCTTTCTTTCGCCAAGACAGTGCGTTTCTCACTGTTACATGCATTTGAATGGGGAACTCGACCGAAACAAAGTATAAGTTTTCATTATGTGAATAACTTGGAAATCTTAGCTCAAACAGCTGCAAAACCTGTTTTCCCAGCACGGAGACCTTGAGTTCTATAATATAAGGCCATAAACATGTTTGTCTGAGTCTTCTATCAAAAGTTACAGCTATTTCTATGAAGTTGTACAAAATAGCTTTCTTTCGCCAAGACAGTGCGTTTCTCACTGTTACATGCATTTGAATGGGGAACTCGACCGAAACAAAGTATAGGTTTTCATTATGTGAATAACTTGGAAATCTTAGCTCAAACAGCTGCAAAACCTGTTTTCCCAGCACGGAGACCTTGAGTTCTATAATATAAAGCCATAAACATGTTTGTCTGAGTCTTCTATCAAAAGTTACAGCTATTTATATGAAGTTGTACAAAATAGCTTTCTTTCGCCAAGACAGTGCGTTTCTCACTGTTACATGCATTTGAATGGGGAACTCGACCGAAACAAAGTATAAGTTTTCATTATGTGAATAACTTGGAAATCTTAGCTCAAACAGCTGCAAAACCTGTTTTCCCAGCACGGAGACCTTGAGTTCTATAATATAAGGCCATAAACATGTTTGTCTGAGTCTTCTATCAAAAGTTACAGCTATTTCTATGAAGTTGTACAAAATAGCTTTCTTTCGCCAAGACAGTGCGTTTCTCACTGTTACATGCATTTGAATGGGGAACTCGACCGAAACAAAGTATAGGTTTTCATTATGTGAATAACTTGGAAATCTTAGCTCACACAGCTGCAAAACCTGTTTTCCCAGCACGGAGACCTTGAGTTCTATAATATAAAGCCATAAACATGTTTGTCTGAGTCTTCTATCAAAAGTTACAGCTATTTATATGAAGTTGTACAAAAACGCTTTCTTTCGCCAAGACAGTGCGTTTCTCACTGTTACATGCATTTTGAATGGGGAACTCGACCGAAACAAAGTATAGGTTTTCATTATGTGAATAACTTGGAAATCTTAGCTCAAACAGCTGCAAAACCTGTTTTCCCAGCACGGAGACCTTGAGTTCTATAATATAAGGCCATAAACATGTTTGTCTGAGTCTTCTATCAAAAGTTACAGCTATTTCTATGAAGTTGTACAAAATAGCTTTCTTTCGCCAAGACAGTGCGTTTCTCACTGTTACATGCATTTGAATGGGGAACTCGACCGAAACAAAGTATAGGTTTTCATTATGTGAATAACTTGGAAATCTTAGCTCAAACAGCTGCAAAACCTGTTTTCCCAGCACGGGAACCTTGAGTTCTATAAGATAAAGCCATAAACATGTGTATCCGAGTCTTCTATCAAAAGTTACAGCTATTCATATGAAGTTGTACAAAAACGCTTTCTTTCGCCAAGACAGTGCGTTTCTCACTGTTACATGCATTTGAATGGGGAACTTGACCGAAACAAAGTATAGGTTTTCATTATGTGAATAACTTGGAAATCTTAGCTCAAACAGCTGCAAAACCTGTTTTCCCAGCACGGAGACCTTGAGTTCCATAATATAAGGCCATAAACATGTTTGTCTGAGTCTTCTATCAAAAGTTACAGCTATTTCTATGAAGTTGTACAAAATAGCTTTCTTTCGCCAAGACAGTGCGTTTCTCACTGTTACATGCATTTGAATGGGGAACTCGACCGAAACAAAGTATAAGTTTTCATTATGTGAATAACTTGGAAATCTTAGCTCAAACAGCTGCAAAACCTGTTTTCCCAGCACGGGGACATTGAGTTCTATAATATAAGGCCATAAACATGTTTGTCTGAGTCTTCTATCAAAAGTTACAGCTATTTCTATGAAGTTGTACAAAAACGCTTTCTTTCGCCAAGACAGTGCGTTTCTCACTGTTACATGCATTTGAATGGGGAACTCGACCGAAACAAAGTATAAGTTTTCATTATGTGAATAACTTGGAAATCTTAGCTCAAACAGCTGCAAAACCTGTTTGCCCAGCACGGGAACCTTGAGTTCTATAAGATAAAGCCATAAACATGTGTATCCGAGTCTTCTATCAAAAGTTACAGCTATTCATATGAAGTTGTACAAAAACGCTTTCTTTCGCCAAGACAGTGCGTTTCTCACTGTTACATGCATTTGAATGGGGAACTCGACCGAAACAAAGTATAGGTTTTCATTATGTGAATAACTTGGAAATCTTAGCTCAAACAGCTGCAAAACCTGTTTGCCCAGCACGGAGACCTTGAGTTCTATAATATAAGGCCATAAACATGTTTGTCTGAGTCTTCTATCAAAAGTTACAGCTATTTCTATGAAGTTGTACAAAAACGCTTTCTTTCGCCAAGACAGTGCGTTTCTCACTGTTACATGCATTTGAATGGGGAACTCGACCGAAACAAAGTATAAGTTTTCATTATGTGAATAACTTGGAAATCTTAGCTCAAACAGCTGCAAAACCTGTTTGCCCAGCACGGGAACCTTGAGTTCTATGAGATAAAGCCATAAACATGTGTATCCGAGTCTTCTATCAAAAGTTACAGCTATTCATATGAAGTTGTACAAAAACGCTTTCTTTCGCCAAGACAGTGCGTTTCTCACTGTTACATGCATTTTGAATGGGGAACTCGACCGAAACAAAGTATAGGTTTTCATTATGTGAATAACTTGGAAATCTTAGCTCAAACAGCTGCAAAACCTGTTTTCCCAGCACGGAGACCTTGAGTTCTATAATATAAGGCCATAAACATGTTTGTCTGAGTCTTCTATCAAAAGTTACAGCTATTTCTATGAAGTTGTACAAAATAGCTTTCTTTCGCCAAGACAGTGCGTTTCTCACTGTTACATGCATTTGAATGGGGAACTCGACCGAAACAAAGTATAAGTTTTCATTATGTGAATAACTTGGAAATCTTAGCTCAAACAGCTGCAAAACCTGTTTTCCCAGCACGGGGACCTTGAGTTCTATAATATAAGGCCATAAACATGTTTGTCTGAGTCTTCTATCAAAAGTTACAGCTATTTCTATGAAGTTGTACAAAAACGCTTTCTTTCGCCAAGACAGTGCGTTTCTCACTGTTACATGCATTTTGAATGGGGAACTCGACCGAAACAAAGTATAGGTTTTCATTATGTGAATAACTTGGAAATCTTAGCTCAAACAGCTGCAAAACCTGTTTTCCCAGCACGGAGACCTTGAGTTCTATAAGATAAAGCCATAAACATGTTTGTCTGAGTCTTCTATCAAAAGTTACAGCTATTTATATGAAGTTGTACAAAAACGCTTTCTTTCACCAAGACAGTGCGTTTCTCACTGTTACATGCATTTGAATGGGGAACTCGACCGAAACAAAGTATAGGTTTTCATTATGTGAATAACTTGGAAATCTTAGCTCAAACAGCTGCAAAACCTGTTTTCCCAGCACGGAGACCTTGAGTTCTATAAGATAAAGCCATAAACATGTTTGTCTGAGTCTTCTATCAAAAGTTACAGCTATTTCTATGAAGTTGTACAAAAACGCTTTCTTTCGCCAAGACAGTGCGTTTCTCACTGTTACATGCATTTGAATGGGGAACTCGACCGAAACAAAGTATAGGTTTTCATTATGTGAATAACTTAGAAATCTTAGCTCAAACAGCTGCAAAACCTGTTTGCCCAGCACGGGGAACGTGAGTTCTATAAGATAAAGCCATAAACATGTGTATCCGAGTCTTCTATCAAAAGTTACAGCTATTTATATGAAGTTGTACAAAATAGCTTTCTTTCGCCAAGACAGTGCGCTTCTCACTGTTACATGCATTTGAATGGGGAACTCGACCAAAACAAAGTATACATTTTCATTATGTGAATAACTTGGAAATCTTAGCTTAAACAGCTGCAAAACCTGTTTTCCCAGCACGGAGACCTTGAGTTCTATAATATAAAGCCATAAACATGTTTGTCTGAGTCTTCTATCAAAAGTTACAGCTATTTCTATGAAGTTGTACAAAAACGCTTTCTTTCGCCAAGACAGTGCGTTTCTCACTGTTACATGCATTTTGAATGGGGAACTTGACCGAAACAAAGTATAGGTTTTCATTATGTGAATAACTTGGAAATCTTAGCTCAAACAGCTGCAAAACCTGTTTTCCCAGCACGGAGACCTTGAGTTCTATAAGATAAAGCCATAAACATGTTTGTCTGAGTCTTCTATCAAAAGTTACAGCTATTTATATGAAGTTGTACAAAAACGCTTTCTTTCGCCAAGACAGTGCGTTTCTCACTGTTACATGCATTTGAATGGGGAACTCGACCGAAACAAAGTATAGGTTTTCATTATGTGAATAACTTGGAAATCTTAGCTCAAACAGCTGCAAAACCTGTTTGCCCAGCACGGGAACCTTGAGTTCTATAAGATAAAGCCATAAACATGTGTATCCGAGTCTTCTATCAAAAGTTACAGCTATTTATATGAAGTTGTACAAAAACGCTTTCTTTCGCCAAGACAGTGCGTTTCTCACTGTTACATGCATTTGAATGGGGAACTCGACCGAAACAAAGTATAGGTTTTCATTATGTGAATAACTTGGAAATCTTAGCTCAAACAGCTGCAAAACCTGTTTGCCCAGCACGGGGAACGTGAGTTCTATAAGATAAAGCCATAAACATGTGTATCCGAGTCTTCTATCAAAAGTTACAGCTATTTATATGAAGTTGTACAAAATAGCTTTCTTTCGCCAAGACAGTGCGCTTCTCACTGTTACATGCATTTGAATGGGGAACTCGACCGAAACAAAGTATAGGTTTTCATTATGTGAATAACTTGGAAATCTTAGCTTAAACAGCTGCAAAACCTGTTTTCCCAGCACGGAGACCTTGAGTTCTATAATATAAGGCCATAAACATGTTTGTCTGAGTCTTCTATCAAAAGTTACAGCTATTTCTATGAAGTTGTACAAAAACGCTTTCTTTCGCCAAGACAGTGCGTTTCTCACTGTTACATGCATTTGAATGGGGAACTCGACCGAAACAAAGTATAGGTTTTCATTATGTGAATAACTTGGAAATCTTAGCTCAAACAGCTGCAAAACCTGTTTTCCCAGCACGGAGACCTTGAGTTCTATAATATAAGGCCATAAACATGTTTGTCTGAGTCTTCTATCAAAAGTTACAGCTATTTATATGAAGTTGTACAAAATAGCTTTCTTTCGCCAAGACAGTGCGCTTCTCACTGTTACATGCATTTGAATGGGGAACTCGACCAAAACAAAGTATACATTTTCATTATGTGAATAACTTGGAAATCTTAGCTCAAACAGCTGCAAAACCTGTTTTCCCAGCACGGGGACCTTGAGTTCTATAATATAAGGCCATAAACATGTGTATCCGAGTCTTCTATCAAAAGTTACAGCTATTTATATGAAGTTGTACAAAAACGCTTTCTTTCGCCAAGACAGTGCGTTTCTCACTGTTACATGCATTTGAATGGGGAACTCGACCGAAACAAAGTATAGGTTTTCATTATGTGAATAACTTGGAAATCTTAGCTCAAAAAGCTGCAAAACCTGTTTGCTCAGCACGGGGAACGTGAGTTCTATAAGATAAAGCCATAAACATGTGTATCCGAGTCTTCTATCAAAAGTTACAGCTATTTATATGAAGTTGTACAAAATAGCTTTCTTTCGCCAAGACAGTGCGCTTCTCACTGTTACATGCATTTGAATGGGGAACTCGACCAAAACAAAGTATACATTTTCATTATGTGAATAACTTGGAAATCTTAGCTTAAACAGCTGCAAAATCTGTTTTCCCAGCACGGAGACCTTGAGTTCTATAATATAAGGCCATAAACATGTTTGTCTGAGTCTTCTATCAAAAGTTACAGCTATTTATATGAAGTTGTACAAAAACGCTTTCTTTCGCCAAGACAGTGCGTTTCTCACTGTTACATGCATTTTGAATGGGGAACTCGACCGAAATAAAGTATAGGTTTTCATTATGTGAATAACTTGGAAATCTTAGCTCAAACAGCTGCAAAACCTGTTTGCCCAGCACGGAGACCTTGAGTTCTATAATATAAGGCCATAAACATGTTTGTCTGAGTCTTCTATCAAAAGTTACAGCTATTTCTATGAAGTTGTACAAAAACGCTTTCTTTCGCCAAGACAGTGCGTTTCTCACTGTTACATGCATTTGAATGGGGAACTCGACCGAAACAAAGTATAGGTTTTCATTATGTGAATAACTTGGAAATCTTAGCTCAAACAGCTGCAAAACCTGTTTTCCCAGCACGGAGGCCTTGAGTTCTATAATATAAGGCCATAAACATGTTTCTCTGAGTCTTCTATCAAAAGTTACAGCTATTTATATGAAGTTGTACAAAAACGCTTTCTTTCGCCAAGACAGTGCGTTTCTCACTGTTACATGCATTTGAATGGGGAACTCGACCGAAACAAAGTATAGGTTTTCATTATGTGAATAACTTGGAAATCTTAGCTCAAACAGCTGCAAAACCTGTTTTCCCAGCACGGAGACCTTGAGTTCTATAAGATAAAGCCATAAACATGTTTGTCTGAGTCTTCTATCAAAAGTTACAGCTATTTATATGAAGTTGTACAAAAACGCTTTCTTTCGCCAAGACAGTGCGTTTCTCACTGTTACATGCATTTGAATGGGGAACTCGACCGAAACAAAGTATAGGTTTTCATTATGTGAATAACTTGGAAATCTTAGCTCAAACAGCTGCAAAACCTGTTTGCCCAGCACGGGGAACGTGAGTTCTATAAGATAAAGCCATAAACATGTGTATCCGAGTCTTCTATCAAAAGTTACAGCTATTTATATGAAGTTGTACAAAATAGCTTTCTTTCGCCAAGACAGTGCGCTTCTCACTGTTACATGCATTTGAATGGGGAACTCGACCGAAACAAAGTATAGGTTTTCATTATGTGAATAACTTGGAAATCTTAGCTTAAACAGCTGCAAAACCTGTTTTCCCAGCACGGAGACCTTGAGTTCTATAATATAAGGCCATAAACATGTTTGTCTGAGTCTTCTATCAAAAGTTACAGCTATTTATATGAAGTTGTACAAAAACGCTTTCTTTCGCCAAGACAGTGCGTTTCTCACTGTTACATGCATTTTGAATGGGGAACTCGACCGAAACAAAGTATAGGTTTTCATTATGTGAATAACTTGGAAATCTTAGCTCAAACAGCTGCAAAACCTGTTTGCCCAGCACGGAGACCTTGAGTTCTATAATATAAGGCCATAAACATGTTTGTCTGAGTCTTCTATCAAAAGTTACAGCTATTTATATGAAGTTGTACAAAAACGCTTTCTTTCGCCAAGACAGTGCGTTTCTCACTGTTACATGCATTTGAATGGGGAACTCGACCGAAACAAAGTATAGGTTTTCATTATGTGAATAACTTGGAAATCTTAGCTCAAACAGCTGCAAAACCTGTTTGCCCAGCACGGGGAACGTGAGTTCTATAAGATAAAGCCATAAACATGTGTATCCGAGTCTTCTATCAAAAGTTACAGCTATTTATATGAAGTTGTACAAAATAGCTTTCTTTCGCCAAGACAGTGCGCTTCTCACTGTTACATGCATTTGAATGGGGAACTCGACCAAAACAAAGTATACATTTTCATTATGTGAATAACTTGGAAATCTTAGCTCAAACAGCTGCAAAACCTGTTTTCCCAGCACGGAGACCTTGAGTTCTATAATATAAGGCCATAAACATGTTTGTCTGAGTCTTCTATCAAAAGTTACAGCTATTTATATGAAGTTGTACAAAAACGCTTTCTTTCGCCAAGACAGTGCGTTTCTCACTGTTACATGCATTTGAATGGGGAACTCGACCAAAACAAAGTATACATTTTCATTATGTGAATAACTTGGAAATCTTAGCTCAAACAGCTGCAAAACCTGTTTTCCCAGCACGGGGACCTTGAGTTCTATAATATAAAGCCATAAACATGTGTATCCGAGTCTTCTATCAAAAGTTACAGCTATTTATATGAAGTTGTACAAAAACGCTTTCTTTCGCCAAGACAGTGCGTTTCTCACTGTTACATGCATTTGAATGGGGAACTCGACCGAAACAAAGTATAGGTTTTCATTATGTGAATAACTTGGAAATCTTAGCTCAAACAGCTGCAAAACCTGTTTGCTCAGCACGGGGAACGTGAGTTCTATAAGATAAAGCCATAAACATGTGTATCCGAGTCTTCTATCAAAAGTTACAGCTATTTATATGAAGTTGTACAAAAACGCTTTCTTTCGCCAAGACAGTGCGCTTCTCACTGTTACATGCATTTGAATGGGGAACTCGACCAAAACAAAGTATACATTTTCATTATGTGAATAACTTGGAAATCTTAGCTTAAACAGCTGCAAAATCTGTTTTCCCAGCACGGAGACCTTGAGTTCTATAATATAAGGCCATAAACATGTTTGTCTGAGTCTTCTATCAAAAGTTACAGCTATTTATATGAAGTTGTACAAAAACGCTTTCTTTCGCCAAGACAGTGCGTTTCTCACTGTTACATGCATTTTGAATGGGGAACTCGACCGAAACAAAGTATAGGTTTTCATTATGTGAATAACTTGGAAATCTTAGCTCAAACAGCTGCAAAACCTGTTTGCCCAGCACGGAGACCTTGAGTTCTATAATATAAGGCCATAAACATGTTTGTCTGAGTCTTCTATCAAAAGTTACAGCTATTTCTATGAAGTTGTACAAAAACGCTTTCTTTCGCCAAGACAGTGCGTTTCTCACTGTTACATGCATTTGAATGGGGAACTCGACCGAAACAAAGTATAGGTTTTCATTATGTGAATAACTTGGAAATCTTAGCTCAAACAGCTGCAAAACCTGTTTGCCCAGCACGGGAACCTTGAGTTCTATAAGATAAAGCCATAAACATGTGTATCCGAGTCTTCTATCAAAAGTTACAGCTATTTATATGAAGTTGTACAAAAACGCTTTCTTTCGCCAAGACAGTGCGTTTCTCACTGTTACATGCATTTGAATGGGGAACTCGACCGAAACAAAGTATAGGTTTTCATTATGTGAATAACTTGGAAATCTTAGCTCAAACAGCTGCAAAACCTGTTTGCCCAGCACGGGGAACGTGAGTTCTATAAGATAAAGCCATAAACATGTGTATCCTAGTCTTCTATCAAAAGTTACAGCTATTTATATGAAGTTGTACAAAATAGCTTTCTTTCGCCAAGACAGTGCGCTTCTCACTGTTACATGCATTTGAATGGGGAACTCGACCAAAACAAAGTATACATTTTCATTATGTGAATAACTTGGAAATCTTAGCTTAAACAGCTGCAAAATCTGTTTTCCCAGCACGGAGACCTTGAGTTCTATAATGTAAGGCCATAAACATGTTTGTCTGAGTCTTCTATCAAAAGTTACAGCTATTTCTATGAAGTTGTACAAAAACGCTTTCTTTCGCCAAGACAGTGCGTTTCTCACTGTTACATGCATTTGAATGGGGAACTCGACCGAAACAAAGTATAGGTTTTCATTATGTGAATAACTTGGAAATCTTAGCTCAAACAGCTGCAAAACCTGTTTTCCCAGCACGGAGACCTTGAGTTCTATAAGATAAAGCCATAAACATGTTTGTCTGAGTCTTCTATCAAAAGTTACAGCTATTTATATGAAGTTGTACAAAAACGCTTTCTTTCGCCAAGACAGTGCGTTTCTCACTGTTACATGCATTTGAATGGGGAACTCGACCGAAACAAAGTATAGGTTTTCATTATGTGAATAACTTGGAAATCTTAGCTCAAACAGCTGCAAAACCTGTTTGCCCAGCACGGGAACCTTGAGTTCTATAAGATAAAGCCATAAACATGTGTATCCGAGTCTTCTATCAAAAGATACAGCTATTTATATGAAGTTGTACAAAAACGCTTTCTTTCGCCAAGACAGTGCGTTTCTCACTGTTACATGCATTTGAATGGGGAACTCGACCGAAACAAAGTATAGGTTTTCATTATGTGAATAACTTGGAAATCTTAGCTCAAACAGCTGCAAAACCTGTTTGCCCAGCACGGGGAACTTGAGTTCTATAAGATAAAGCCATAAACATGTGTATCCGAGTCTTCTATCAAAAGTTACAGCTATTTATATGAAGTTGTACAAAATAGCTTTCTTTCGCCAAGACAGTGCGCTTCTCACTGTTACATGCATTTGAATGGGGAACTCGACCAAAACAAAGTATACATTTTCATTATGTGAATAACTTGGAAATCTTAGCTTAAACAGCTGCAAAACCTGTTTTCCCAGCACGGAGACCTTGAGTTCTATAAGATAAAGCCATAAACATGTTTGTCTGAGTCTTCTATCAAAAGTTACAGCTATTTATATGAAGTTGTACAAAAACGCTTTCTTTCGCCAAGACAGTGCGTTTCTCACTGTTACATGCATTTGAATGGGGAACTCGACCGAAACAAAGTATAGGTTTTCATTATGTGAATAACTTGGAAATCTTAGCTCAAACAGCTGCAAAACCTGTTTGCCCAGCACGGGAACCTTGAGTTCTATAAGATAAAGCCATAAACATGTGTATCCGAGTCTTCTATCAAAAGATACAGCTATTTATATGAAGTTGTACAAAAACGCTTTCTTTCGCCAAGACAGTGCGTTTCTCACTGTTACATGCATTTGAATGGGGAACTCGACCGAAACAAAGTATAGGTTTTCATTATGTGAATAACTTGGA
The DNA here is from genome assembly GCF_963969265.1 of Rhamphochromis sp. 'chilingali'. Lineage (NCBI taxonomy): Eukaryota > Metazoa > Chordata > Actinopteri > Cichliformes > Cichlidae > Rhamphochromis > Rhamphochromis sp. 'chilingali'. Next base: position 7,122,970 of record NC_137946.1, read on the forward strand.
AATCTTAGCTCAAACAGCTGCAAAACCTGTTTGCCCAGCACGGGGAACTTGAGTTCTATAAGATAAAGCCATAAACATGTGTATCCGAGTCTTCTATCAAAAGTTACAGCTATTTATATGAAGTTGTACAAAATAGCTTTCTTTCGCCAAGACAGTGCGCTTCTCACTGTTACATGCATTTGAATGGGGAACTCGACCAAAACAAAGTATACATTTTCATTATGTGAATAACTTGGAAATCTTAGCTTAAACAGCTGCAAAACCTGTTTTCCCAGCACGGAGACCTTGAGTTCTATAATATAAGGCCATAAACATGTTTGTCTGAGTCTTCTATCAAAAGTTACAGCTATTTATATGAAGTTGTACAAAAACGCTTTCTTTCGCCAAGACAGTGCGTTTCTCACTGTTACATGCATTTGAATGGGGAACTCGACCGAAACAAAGTATAAGTTTTCATTATGTGAATAACTTGGAAATCTTAGCTCAAACAGCTGCAAAACCTGTTTTCCCAGCACGGAGACCTTGAGTTCTATAATATAAGGCCATAAACATGTTTGTCTGAGTCTTCTATCAAAAGTTACAGCTATTTCTATGAAGTTGTACAAAATAGCTTTCTTTCGCCAAGACAGTGCGTTTCTCACTGTTACATGCATTTGAATGGGGAACTCAACCGAAACAAAGTATAGGTTTTCATTATGTGAATAACTTGGAAATCTTAGCTCAAACAGCTGCAAAACCTGTTTGCCCAGCACGGGGAACTTGAGTTCTATAAGATAAAGCCATAAACATGTGTATCCGAGTCTTCTATCAAAAGTTACAGCTATTTATATGAAGTTGTAAAAAAACGCTTTCTTTCGCCAAGACAGTGCGTTTCTCACTGTTACATGCATTTGAATGGGGAACTCGACCGAAACAAAGTATAGGTTTTCATTATGTGAATAACTTGGAAATCTTAGCTCAAACAGCTGCAAACCTGTTTGCCCAGCACGGGGAACGTGAGTTCTATAAGATAAAGCCATAAACATGTGTATCCTAGTCTTCTATCAAAAGTTACAGCTATTTATATGAAGTTGTACAAAATAGCTTTCTTTCGCCAAGACAGTGCGCTTCTCACTGTTACATGCATTTGAATGGGGAACTCGACCAAAACAAAGTATACATTTTCATTATGTGAATAACTTGGAAATCTTAGCTTAAACAGCTGCAAAATCTGTTTTCCCAGCACGGAGACCTTGAGTTCTATAATATAAGGCCATAAACATGTTTGTCTGAGTCTTCTATCAAAAGTTACAGCTATTTATATGAAGTTGTACAAAAACGCTTTCTTTCGCCAAGACAGTGCGTTTCTCACTGTTACATGCATTTTGAATGGGGAACTCGACCGAAACAAAGTATAGGTTTTCATTATGTGAATAACTTGGAAATCTTAGCTCAAACAGCTGCAAAACCTGTTTGCCCAGCACGGAGACCTTGAGTTCTATAATATAAGGCCATAAACATGTTTGTCTGAGTCTTCTATCAAAAGTTACAGCTATTTCTATGAAGTTGTACAAAAACGCTTTCTTTCGCCAAGACAGTGCGTTTCTCACTGTTACATGCATTTGAATGGGGAACTCGACCGAAACAAAGTATAGGTTTTCATTATGTGAATAACTTGGAAATCTTAGCTCAAACAGCTGCAAAACCTGTTTTCCCAGCACGGAGACCTTGAGTTCTATAAGATAAAGCCATAAACATGTTTGTCTGAGTCTTCTATCAAAAGTTACAGCTATTTCTATGAAGTTGTACAAAAACGCTTTCTTTCGCCAAGACAGTGCGTTTCTCACTGTTACATGCATTTGAATGGGGAACTCGACCGAAACAAAGTATAGGTTTTCATTATGTGAATAACTTGGAAATCTTAGCTCAAACAGCTGCAAAACCTGTTTGCCCAGCACGGGAACCTTGAGTTCTATAAGATAAAGCCATAAACATGTGTATCCGAGTCTTCTATCAAAAGTTACAGCTATTCATATGAAGTTGTACAAAAACGCTTTCTTTCGCCAAGACAGTGCGTTTCTCACTGTTACATGCATTTTGAATGGGGAACTCGACCGAAACAAAGTATAGGTTTTCATTATGTGAATAACTTGGAAATCTTAGCTCAAACAGCTGCAAAACCTGTTTGCCCAGCACGGAGACCTTGAGTTCTATAAGATAAAGCCCTAAACATGTTTGTCTGAGTCTTCTATCAAAAGTTACAGCTATTTATATGAAGTTGTACAAAAACGCTTTCTTTCGCCAAGACAGTGCGTTTCTCACTGTTACATGCATTTTGAATGGGGAACTCGACCGAAACAAAGTATAGGTTTTCATTATGTGAATAACTTGGAAATCTTAGCTCAAACAGCTGCAAAACCTGTTTGCCCAGCACGGAGACCTTGAGTTCTATAATATAAGGCCATAAACATGTTTGTCTGAGTCTTCTATCAAAAGTTACAGCTATTTCTATGAAGTTGTACAAAAACGCTTTCTTTCGCCAAGACAGTGCGTTTCTCACTGTTACATTCATTTGAATGGGGAACTCGACCGAAACAAAGTATAGGTTTTCATTATGTGAATAACTTGGAAATCTTAGCTCAAACAGCTGCAAAACCTGTTTTCCCAGCACGGAGACCTTGAGTTCTATAATATAAGGCCATAAACATGTTTGTCTGAGTCTTCTATCAAAAGTTACAGCTATTTCTATGAAGTTGTACAAAAACGCTTTCTTTCGCCAAGACAGTGCGTTTCTCACTGTTACATGCATTTGAATGGGGAACTCGACCGAAACAAAGTATAGGTTTTCATTATGTGAATAACTTGGAAATCTTAGCTCAAACAGCTGCAAAACCTGTTTTCCCAGCACGGAGACCTTGAGTTCTATAATATAAGGCCATAAACATGTTTCTCTGAGTCTTCTATCAAAAGTTACAGCTATTTATATGAAGTTGCACAAAAACGCTTTCTTTCGCCAAGACAGTGCGTTTCTCACTGTTACATGCATTTGAATGGGGAACTCGACCGAAACAAAGTATATGTTTTCATTATGTGAATAACTTGGAAATCTTAGCTTAAACAGCTGCAAAACCTGTTTTCCCAGCACGGAGACCTTGAGTTCTATAATATAAGGCCATAAACATGTTTGTCTGAGTCTTCTATCAAAAGTTACAGCTATTTATATGAAGTTGTACAAAATAGCTTTCTTTCGCCAAGACAGTGCGTTTCTCACTGTTACATGCATTTTGAATGGGGAACTCGACCGAAACAAAGTATAGGTTTTCATTATGTGAATAACTTGGAAATCTTAGCTCAAACAGCTGCAAAACCTTGTTTGCCCAGCACGGAGACCTTGAGTTCTATAATATAAGGCCATAAACATGTTTGTCTGAGTCTTCTATCAAAAGTTACAGCTATTTCTATGAAGTTGTACAAAAACGCTTTCTTTCGCCAAGACAGTGCGTTTCTCACTGTTACATGCATTTGAATGGGGAACTCGACCGAAACAAAGTATAGGTTTTCATTATGTGAATAACTTGGAAATCTTAGCTCAAACAGCTGCAAACCTGTTTGCCCAGCACGGGGAACGTGAGTTCTATAAGATAAAGCCATAAACATGTGTATCCTAGTCTTCTATCAAAAGTTACAGCTATTTATATGAAGTTGTACAAAATAGCTTTCTTTCGCCAAGACAGTGCGCTTCTCACTGTTACATGCATTTGAATGGGGAACTCGACCAAAACAAAGTATACATTTTCATTATGTGAATAACTTGGAAATCTTAGCTTAAACAGCTGCAAAACCTGTTTTCCCAGCACGGAGACCTTGAGTTCTATAATATAAGGCCATAAACATGTTTGTCTGAGTCTTCTATCAAAAGTTACAGCTATTTCTATGAAGTTGTACAAAAACGCTTTCTTTCGCCAAGACAGTGCGTTTCTCACTGTTACATGCATTTGAATGGGGAACTCGACCGAAACAAAGTATAAGTTTTCATTATGTGAATAACTTGGAAATCTTAGCTCAAACAGCTGCAAAACCTGTTTGCCCAGCACGGGAACCTTGAGTTCTATAAGATAAAGCCATAAACATGTGTATCCGAGTCTTCTATCAAAAGTTACAGCTATTTATATGAAGTTGCACAAAAACGCTTTCTTTCGCCAAGACAGTGCGTTTCTCACTGTTACATGCATTTGAATGGGGAACTCGACCGAAACAAAGTATATGTTTTCATTATGTGAATAACTTGGAAATCTTAGCTTAAACAGCTGCAAAACCTGTTTTCCCAGCACGGAGACCTTGAGTTCTATAATATAAGGCCATAAACATGTTTGTCTGAGTCTTCTATCAAAAGTTACAGCTATTTATATGAAGTTGTACAAAATAGCTTTCTTTCGCCAAGACAGTGCGTTTCTCACTGTTACATGCATTTTGAATGGGGAACTCGACCGAAACAAAGTATAGGTTTTCATTATGTGAATAACTTGGAAATCTTAGCTCAAACAGCTGCAAAACCTGTTTGCCCAGCACGGAGACCTTGAGTTCTATAATATAAGGCCATAAACATGTTTGTCTGAGTCTTCTATCAAAAGTTACAGCTATTTCTATGAAGTTGTACAAAAACGCTTTCTTTCGCCAAGACAGTGCGTTTCTCACTGTTACATGCATTTGAATGGGGAACTCGACCGAAACAAAGTATAGGTTTTCATTATGTGAATAACTTGGAAATCTTAGCTCAAACAGCTGCAAACCTGTTTGCCCAGCACGGGGAACGTGAGTTCTATAAGATAAAGCCATAAACATGTGTATCCTAGTCTTCTATCAAAAGTTACAGCTATTTATATGAAGTTGTACAAAATAGCTTTCTTTCGCCAAGACAGTGCGCTTCTCACTGTTACATGCATTTGAATGGGGAACTCGACCAAAACAAAGTATACATTTTCATTATGTGAATAACTTGGAAATCTTAGCTTAAACAGCTGCAAAATCTGTTTTCCCAGCACGGAGACCTTGAGTTCTATAATATAAGGCCATAAACATGTTTGTCTGAGTCTTCTATCAAAAGTTACAGCTATTTATATGAAGTTGTACAAAAACGCTTTCTTTCGCCAAGACAGTGCGTTTCTCACTGTTACATGCATTTTGAATGGGGAACTCGACCGAAACAAAGTATAGGTTTTCATTATGTGAATAACTTGGAAATCTTAGCTCAAACAGCTGCAAAACCTGTTTGCCCAGCACGGAGACCTTGAGTTCTATAATATAAGGCCATAAACATGTTTGTCTGAGTCTTCTATCAAAAGTTACAGCTATTTCTATGAAGTTGTACAAAAACGCTTTCTTTCGCCAAGACAGTGCGTTTCTCACTGTTACATGCATTTGAATGGGGAACTCGACCGAAACAAAGTATAGGTTTTCATTATGTGAATAACTTGGAAATCTTAGCTCAAACAGCTGCAAAACCTGTTTTCCCAGCACGGAGACCTTGAGTTCTATAAGATAAAGCCATAAACATGTTTGTCTGAGTCTTCTATCAAAAGTTACAGCTATTTATATGAAGTTGTACAAAAACGCTTTCTTTCGCCAAGACAGTGCGTTTCTCACTGTTACATGCATTTGAATGGGGAACTCGACCGAAACAAAGTATAGGTTTTCATTATGTGAATAACTTGGAAATCTTAGCTCAAACAGCTGCAAAACCTGTTTGCCCAGCACGGGAACCTTGAGTTCTATAAGATAAAGCCATAAACATGTGTATCCGAGTCTTCTATCAAAAGTTACAGCTATTCATATGAAGTTGTACAAAAACGCTTTCTTTCGCCAAGACAGTGCGTTTCTCACTGTTACATGCATTTTGAATGGGGAACTCGACCGAAACAAAGTATAGGTTTTCATTATGTGAATAACTTGGAAATCTTAGCTCAAACAGCTGCAAAACCTGTTTGCCCAGCACGGAGAACTTGAGTTCTATAATATAAGGCCATAAACATGTTTGTCTGAGTCTTCTATCAAAAGTTACAGCTATTTATATGAAGTTGTACAAAAACGCTTTCTTTCGCCAAGACAGTGCGTTTCTCACTGTTACATGCATTTGAATGGGGAACTCGACCGAAACAAAGTATAGGTTTTCATTATGTGAATAACTTGGAAATCTTAGCTCAAACAGCTGCAAAACCTGTTTGCCCAGCACGGAGACCTTGAGTTCTATAATATAAGGCCATAAACATGTTTGTCTGAGTCTTCTATCAAAAGTTACAGCTATTTCTATGAAGTTGTACAAAATAGCTTTCTTTCGCCAAGACAGTGCGTTTCTCACTGTTACATGCATTTGAATGGGGAACTCGACCGAAACAAAGTATAAGTTTTCATTATGTGAATAACTTGGAAATCTTAGCTCAAACAGCTGCAAAACCTGTTTTCCCAGCACGGAGACCTTGAGTTCTATAAGATAAAGCCATAAACATGTTTGTCTGAGTCTTCTATCAAAAGTTACAGCTATTTATATGAAGTTGTACAAAAACGCTTTCTTTCGCCAAGACAGTGCGTTTCTCACTGTTACATGCATTTTGAATGGGGAACTCGACCGAAACAAAGTATAGGTTTTCATTATGTGAATAACTTGGAAATCTTAGCTCAAACAGCTGCAAAACCTGTTTGCCCAGCACGGGGAACGTGAGTTCTATAAGATAAAGCCATAAACATGTGTATCCGAGTCTTCTATCAAAAGTTACAGCTATTTATATGAAGTTGTACAAAATAGCTTTCTTTCGCCAAGACAGTGCGTTTCTCACTGTTACATGCATTTTGAATGGGGAACTCGACCGAAACAAAGTATAGGTTTTCATTATGTGAATAACTTGGAAATCTTAGCTCAAACAGCTGCAAAACCTGTTTGCCCAGCACGGAGACCTTGAGTTCTATAATATAAGGCCATAAACATGTTTGTCTGAGTCTTCTATCAAAAGTTACAGCTATTTCTATGAAGTTGTACAAAAACGCTTTCTTTCGCCAAGACAGTGCGTTTCTCACTGTTACATTCATTTGAATGGGGAACTCGACCGAAACAAAGTATAGGTTTTCATTACGTGAATAACTTGGAAATCTTAGCTCAAACAGCTGCAAAACCTGTTTTCCCAGCACGGAGACCTTGAGTTCTATAAGATAAAGCCATAAACATGTGTATCCGAGTCTTCTATCAAAAGTTACAGCTATTTATATGAAGTTGTACAAAATAGCTTTCTTTCGCCAAGACAGTGCGCTTCTCACTGTTACATGCATTTGAATGGGGAACTCGACCAAAACAAAGTATACGTTTTCATTATGTGAATAACTTGGAAATCTTAGCTTAAACAGCTGCAAAACCTGTTTTCCCAGCACGGAGACCTTGAGTTCTATAATATAAGGCCATAAACATGTTTGTCTGAATCTTCTATCAAAAGTTACAGCTATTTATATGAAGTTGTACAAAAACGCTTTCTTTCGCCAAGACAGTGCGTTTCTCACTGTTACATGCATTTTGAATGGGGAACTCGACCGAAACAAAGTATAGGTTTTCATTATGTGAATAACTTGGAAATCTTAGCTCAAACAGCTGCAAAACCTGTTTTCCCAGCACGGAGACCTTGAGTTCTATAATATAAGGCCATAAACATGTTTCTCTGAGTCTTCTATCAAAAGTTACAGCTATTTATATGAAGTTGTACAAAAACGCTTTCTTTCGCCAAGACAGTGCGTTTCTCACTGTTACATGCATTTGAATGGGGAACTCGACCGAAACAAAGTATAGGTTTTCATTATGTGAATAACTTGGAAATCTTAGCTCAAACAGCTGCAAAACCTGTTTGCCCAGCACGGGGAACGTGAGTTCTATAAGATAAAGCCATAAACATGTGTATCCGAGTCTTCTATCAAAAGTTACAGCTATTTATATGAAGTTGTACAAAATAGCTTTCTTTCGCCAAGACAGTGCGTTTCTCACTGTTACATGCATTTGAATGGGGAACTCGACCGAAACAAAGTATATGTTTTCATTATGTGAATAACTTGGAAATCTTAGCTTAAACAGCTGCAAAACCTGTTTTCCCAGCACGGAGACCTTGAGTTCTATAATATAAGGCCATAAACATGTTTGTCTGAGTCTTCTATCAAAAGTTACAGCTATTTATATGAAGTTGTACAAAATAGCTTTCTTTCGCCAAGACAGTGCGTTTCTCACTGTTACATGCATTTTGAATGGGGAACTCGACCGAAACAAAGTATAGGTTTTCATTATGTGAATAACTTGGAAATCTTAGCTCAAACAGCTGCAAAACCTGTTTGCCCAGCACGGAGACCTTGAGTTCTATAATATAAGGCCATAAACATGTTTGTCTGAGTCTTCTATCAAAAGTTACAGCTATTTCTATGAAGTTGTACAAAAACGCTTTCTTTCGCCAAGACAGTGCGTTTCTCACTGTTACATGCATTTGAATGGGGAACTCGACCGAAACAAAGTATAGGTTTTCATTATGTGAATAACTTGGAAATCTTAGCTCAAACAGCTGCAAACCTGTTTGCCCAGCACGGGGAACGTGAGTTCTATAAGATAAAGCCATAAACATGTGTATCCTAGTCTTCTATCAAAAGTTACAGCTATTTATATGAAGTTGTACAAAATAGCTTTCTTTCGCCAAGACAGTGCGCTTCTCACTGTTACATGCATTTGAATGGGGAACTCGACCAAAACAAAGTATACATTTTCATTATGTGAATAACTTGGAAATCTTAGCTTAAACAGCTGCAAAATCTGTTTTCCCAGCACGGAGACCTTGAGTTCTATAATATAAGGCCATAAACATGTTTGTCTGAGTCTTCTATCAAAAGTTACAGCTATTTATATGAAGTTGTACAAAAACGCTTTCTTTCGCCAAGACAGTGCGTTTCTCACTGTTACATGCATTTTGAATGGGGAACTCGACCGAAACAAAGTATAGGTTTTCATTATGTGAATAACTTGGAAATCTTAGCTCAAACAGCTGCAAAACCTGTTTGCCCAGCACGGAGACCTTGAGTTCTATAATATAAGGCCATAAACATGTTTGTCTGAGTCTTCTATCAAAAGTTACAGCTATTTCTATGAAGTTGTACAAAAACGCTTTCTTTCGCCAAGACAGTGCGTTTCTCACTGTTACATGCATTTGAATGGGGAACTCGACCGAAACAAAGTATAGGTTTTCATTATGTGAATAACTTGGAAATCTTAGCTCAAACAGCTGCAAAACCTGTTTTCCCAGCACGGAGACCTTGAGTTCTATAAGATAAAGCCATAAACATGTTTGTCTGAGTCTTCTATCAAAAGTTACAGCTATTTATATGAAGTTGTACAAAAACGCTTTCTTTCGCCAAGACAGTGCGTTTCTCACTGTTACATGCATTTGAATGGGGAACTCGACCGAAACAAAGTATAGGTTTTCATTATGTGAATAACTTGGAAATCTTAGCTCAAACAGCTGCAAAACCTGTTTGCCCAGCACGGGAACCTTGAGTTCTATAAGATAAAGCCATAAACATGTGTATCCGAGTCTTCTATCAAAAGTTACAGCTATTCATATGAAGTTGTACAAAAACGCTTTCTTTCGCCAAGACAGTGCGTTTCTCACTGTTACATGCATTTTGAATGGGGAACTCGACCGAAACAAAGTATAGGTTTTCATTATGTGAATAACTTGGAAATCTTAGCTCAAACAGCTGCAAAACCTGTTTGCCCAGCACGGAGAACTTGAGTTCTATAATATAAGGCCATAAACATGTTTGTCTGAGTCTTCTATCAAAAGTTACAGCTATTTATATGAAGTTGTACAAAAACGCTTTCTTTCGCCAAGACAGTGCGTTTCTCACTGTTACATGCATTTGAATGGGGAACTCGACCGAAACAAAGTATAGGTTTTCATTATGTGAATAACTTGGAAATCTTAGCTCAAACAGCTGCAAAACCTGTTTGCCCAGCACGGAGACCTTGAGTTCTATAATATAAGGCCATAAACATGTTTGTCTGAGTCTTCTATCAAAAGTTACAGCTATTTCTATGAAGTTGTACAAAATAGCTTTCTTTCGCCAAGACAGTGCGTTTCTCACTGTTACATGCATTTGAATGGGGAACTCGACCGAAACAAAGTATAAGTTTTCATTATGTGAATAACTTGGAAATCTTAGCTCAAACAGCTGCAAAACCTGTTTTCCCAGCACGGAGACCTTGAGTTCTATAAGATAAAGCCATAAACATGTTTGTCTGAGTCTTCTATCAAAAGTTACAGCTATTTATATGAAGTTGTACAAAAACGCTTTCTTTCGCCAAGACAGTGCGTTTCTCACTGTTACATGCATTTTGAATGGGGAACTCGACCGAAACAAAGTATAGGTTTTCATTATGTGAATAACTTGGAAATCTTAGCTCAAACAGCTGCAAAACCTGTTTGCCCAGCACGGGGAACGTGAGTTCTATAAGATAAAGCCATAAACATGTGTATCCGAGTCTTCTATCAAAAGTTACAGCTATTTATATGAAGTTGTACAAAATAGCTTTCTTTCGCCAAGACAGTGCGTTTCTCACTGTTACATGCATTTTGAATGGGGAACTCGACCGAAACAAAGTATAGGTTTTCATTATGTGAATAACTTGGAAATCTTAGCTCAAACAGCTGCAAAACCTGTTTGCCCAGCACGGAGACCTTGAGTTCTATAATATAAGGCCATAAACATGTTTGTCTGAGTCTTCTATCAAAAGTTACAGCTATTTCTATGAAGTTGTACAAAAACGCTTTCTTTCGCCAAGACAGTGCGTTTCTCACTGTTACATTCATTTGAATGGGGAACTCGACCGAAACAAAGTATAGGTTTTCATTACGTGAATAACTTGGAAATCTTAGCTCAAACAGCTGCAAAACCTGTTTTCCCAGCACGGAGACCTTGAGTTCTATAAGATAAAGCCATAAACATGTGTATCCGAGTCTTCTATCAAAAGTTACAGCTATTTATATGAAGTTGTACAAAATAGCTTTCTTTCGCCAAGACAGTGCGCTTCTCACTGTTACATGCATTTGAATGGGGAACTCGACCAAAACAAAGTATACGTTTTCATTATGTGAATAACTTGGAAATCTTAGCTTAAACAGCTGCAAAACCTGTTTTCCCAGCACGGAGACCTTGAGTTCTATAATATAAGGCCATAAACATGTTTGTCTGAATCTTCTATCAAAAGTTACAGCTATTTATATGAAGTTGTACAAAAACGCTTTCTTTCGCCAAGACAGTGCGTTTCTCACTGTTACATGCATTTTGAATGGGGAACTCGACCGAAACAAAGTATAGGTTTTCATTATGTGAATAACTTGGAAATCTTAGCTCAAACAGCTGCAAAACCTGTTTTCCCAGCACGGAGACCTTGAGTTCTATAATATAAGGCCATAAACATGTTTCTCTGAGTCTTCTATCAAAAGTTACAGCTATTTATATGAAGTTGTACAAAAACGCTTTCTTTCGCCAAGACAGTGCGTTTCTCACTGTTACATGCATTTGAATGGGGAACTCGACCGAAACAAAGTATAGGTTTTCATTATGTGAATAACTTGGAAATCTTAGCTCAAACAGCTGCAAAACCTGTTTGCCCAGCACGGGGAACGTGAGTTCTATAAGATAAAGCCATAAACATGTGTATCCGAGTCTTCTATCAAAAGTTACAGCTATTTATATGAAGTTGTACAAAATAGCTTTCTTTCGCCAAGACAGTGCGTTTCTCACTGTTACATGCATTTGAATGGGGAACTCGACCAAAACAAAGTATAGGTTTTCATTATGTGAATAACTTGGAAATCTTAGCTTAAACAGCTGCAAAACCTGTTTTCCCAGCACGGAGACCTTGAGTTCTATAATATAAGGCCATAAACATGTTTGTCTGAATCTTCTATCAAAAGTTACAGCTATTTATATGAAGTTGTACAAAAACGCTTTCTTTCGCCAAGACAGTGCGTTTCTCACTGTTACATGCATTTTGAATGGGGAACTCGACCGAAACAAAGTATAGGTTTTCATTATGTGAATAACTTGGAAATCTTAGCTCAAACAGCTGCAAAACCTGTTTTCCCAGCACGGAGACCTTGAGTTCTATAATATAAGGCCATAAACATGTTTGTCTGAGTCTTCTATCAAAAGTTACAGCTATTTCTATGAAGTTGTACAAAAACGCTTTCTTTCGCCAAGACAGTGCGTTTCTCACTGTTACATGCATTTTGAATGGGGAACTCGACCGAAACAAAGTATAGGTTTTCATTATGTGAATAACTTGGAAATCTTAGCTCAAACAGCTGCAAAACCTGTTTTCCCAGCACGGAGACCTTGAGTTCTATAATATAAGGCCATAAACATGTTTGTCTGAGTCTTCTATCAAAAGTTACAGCTATTTCTATGAAGTTGTACAAAAACGCTTTCTTTCGCCAAGACAGTGCGTTTCTCACTGTTACATGCATTTGAATGGGGAACTCGACCGAAACAAAGTATAGGTTTTCATTATGTGAATAACTTGGAAATCTTAGCTCAAACAGCTGCAAAACCTGTTTTCCCAGCACGGAGACCTTGAGTTCTATAATATAAGGCCATAAACATGTTTCTCTGAGTCTTCTATCAAAAGTTACAGCTATTTATATGAAGTTGCACAAAAACGCTTTCTTTCGCCAAGACAGTGCGTTTCTCACTGTTACATGCATTTTGAATGGGGAACTCGACCGAAACAAAGTATAGGTTTTCATTATGTGAATAACTTGGAAATCTTAGCTCAAACAGCTGCAAAACCTGTTTGCCCAGCACGGGGAACGTGAGTTCTATAAGATAAAGCCATAAACATGTGTATCCGAGTCTTCTATCAAAAGTTACAGCTATTTCTATGAAGTTGTACAAAAACGCTTTCTTTCGCCAAGACAGTGCGTTTCTCACTGTTACATGCATTTGAATGGGGAACTCGACCGAAACAAAGTATAGGTTTTCATTATGTGAATAACTTGGAAATCTTAGCTCAAACAGCTGCAAAACCTGTTTTCCCAGCACGGAGGCCTTGAGTTCTATAATATAAGGCCATAAACATGTTTCTCTGAGTCTTCTATCAAAAGTTACAGCTATTTCTATGAAGTTGTACAAAAACGCTTTCTTTCGCCAAGACAGTGCGTTTCTCACTGTTACATGCATTTTGAATGGGGAACTCGACCGAAACAAAGTATAGGTTTTCATTATGTGAATAACTTGGAAATCTTAGCTCAAACAGCTGCAAAACCTGTTTGCCCAGCACGGGGAACGTGAGTTCTATAAGATAAAGCCATAAACATGTGTATCCGAGTCTTCTATCAAAAGTTACAGCTATTTATATGAAGTTGTACAAAATAGCTTTCTTTCGCCAAGACAGTGCGCTTCTCACTGTTACATGCATTTGAATGGGGAACTCGACCAAAACAAAGTATACGTTTTCATTATGTGAATAACTTGGAAATCTTAGCTTAAACAGCTGCAAAACCTGTTTTCCCAGCACGGAGACCTTGAGTTCTATAATATAAGGCCATAAACATGTTTGTCTGAGTCTTCTATCAAAAGTTACAGCTATTTCTATGAAGTTGTACAAAAACGCTTTCTTTCGCCAAGACAGTGCGTTTCTCACTGTTACATGCATTTGAATGGGGAACTCGACCGAAACAAAGTATAGGTTTTCATTATGTGAATAACTTGGAAATCTTAGCTCAAACAGCTGCAAAACCTGTTTGCCCAGCACGGGAACCTTGAGTTCTATGAGATAAAGCCATAAACATGTGTATCCGAGTCTTCTATCAAAAGTTACAGCTATTTATATGAAGTTGTACAAAAACGCTTTCTTTCGCCAAGACAGTGCGTTTCTCACTGTTACATGCATTTGAATGGGGAACTCGACCGAAACAAAGTATAGGTTTTCATTATGTGAATAACTTGGAAATCTTAGCTCAAACAGCTGCAAAACCTGTTTTCCCAGCACGGAGGCCTTGAGTTCTATAATATAAGGCCATAAACATGTTTCTCTGAGTCTTCTATCAAAAGTTACAGCTATTTCTATGAAGTTGTACAAAAACGCTTTCTTTCGCCAATACAGTGCGTTTCTCACTGTTACATGCATTTTGAATGGGGAACTCGACCGAAACAAAGTATAGGTTTTCATTATGTGAATAACTTGGAAATCTTAGCTCAAACAGCTGCAAAACCTGTTTGCCCAGCACGGGGAACGTGAGTTCTATAAGATAAAGCCATAAACATGTGTATCCGAGTCTTCTATCAAAAGTTACAGCTATTTATATGAAGTTGTACAAAAACGCTTTCTTTCGCCAAGACAGTGCGTTTCTCACTGTTACATGCATTTGAATGGGGAACTCGACCGAAACAAAGTATAGGTTTTCATTATGTGAATAACTTGGAAATCTTAGCTCAAACAGCTGCAAAACCTGTTTTCCCAGCACGGAGGCCTTGAGTTCTATAATATAAGGCCATAAACATGTTTCTCTGAGTCTTCTATCAAAAGTTACAGCTATTTATATGAAGTTGTACAAAATAGCTTTCTTTCGCCAAGACAGTGCGCTTCTCACTGTTACATGCATTTGAATGGGGAACTCGACCAAAACAAAGTATACGTTTTCATTATGTGAATAACTTGGAAATCTTAGCTTAAACAGCTGCAAAACCTGTTTTCCCAGCACGGAGACCTTGAGTTCTATAATATAAGGCCATAAACATGTTTCTCTGAGTCTTCTATCAAAAGTTACAGCTATTTCTATGAAGTTGTACAAAAACGCTTTCTTTCGCCAAGACAGTGCGTTTCTCACTGTTACATGCATTTGAATGGGGAACTCGACCGAAACAAAGTATAGGTTTTCATTATGTGAATAACTTGGAAATCTTAGCTCAAACAGCTGCAAAACCTGTTTGCCCAGCACGGGGAACGTGAGTTCTATAAGATAAAGCCATAAACATGTGTATCCGAGTCTTCTATCAAAAGTTACAGCTATTTATATGAAGTTGTACAAAATAGCTTTCTTTCGCCAAGACAGTGCGCTTCTCACTGTTACATGCATTTGAATGGGGAACTCGACCAAAACAAAGTATACGTTTTCATTATGTGAATAACTTGGAAATCTTAGCTTAAACAGCTGCAAAACCTGTTTTCCCAGCACGGAGACCTTGAGTTCTATAATATAAGGCCATAAACATGTTTGTCTGAGTCTTCTATCAAAAGTTACAGCTATTTCTATGAAGTTGTACAAAAACGCTTTCTTTCGCCAAGACAGTGCGTTTCTCACTGTTACATGCATTTGAATGGGGAACTCGACCGAAACAAAGTATAAGTTTTCATTATGTGAATAACTTGGAAATCTTAGCTCAAACAGCTGCAAAACCTGTTTTCCCAGCACGGGGACCTTGAGTTCTATAATATAAGGCCATAAACATGTTTGTCTGAGTCTTCTATCAAAAGTTACAGCTATTTCTATGAAGTTGTACAAAAACGCTTTCTTTCGCCAAGACAGTGCGTTTCTCACTGTTACATGCATTTGAATGGGGAACTCGACCGAAACAAAGTATAGGTTTTCATTATGTGAATAACTTGGAAATCTTAGCTCAAACAGCTGCAAAACCTGTTTGCCCAGCACGGGGAACGTGAGTTCTATAAGATAAAGCCATAAACATGTGTATCCGAGTCTTCTATCAAAAGTTACAGCTATTTATATGAAGTTGTACAAAATAGCTTTCTTTCGCCAAGACAGTGCGCTTCTCACTGTTACATGCATTTGAATGGGGAACTCGACCAAAACAAAGTATACGTTTTCATTATGTGAATAACTTGGAAATCTTAGCTTAAACAGCTGCAAAACCTGTTTTCCCAGCACGGAGACCTTGAGTTCTATAATATAAGGCCATAAACATGTTTCTCTGAGTCTTCTATCAAAAGTTACAGCTATTTCTATGAAGTTGTACAAAAACGCTTTCTTTCGCCAAGACAGTGCGTTTCTCACTGTTACATGCATTTGAATGGGGAACTCGACCGAAACAAAGTATAGGTTTTCATTATGTGAATAACTTGGAAATCTTAGCTCAAACAGCTGCAAAACCTGTTTGCCCAGCACGGGGAACGTGAGTTCTATAAGATAAAGCCATAAACATGTGTATCCGAGTCTTCTATCAAAAGTTACAGCTATTTATATGAAGTTGTACAAAATAGCTTTCTTTCGCCAAGACAGTGCGCTTCTCACTGTTACATGCATTTGAATGGGGAACTCGACCAAAACAAAGTATACGTTTTCATTATGTGAATAACTTGGAAATCTTAGCTTAAACAGCTGCAAAACCTGTTTTCCCAGCACGGAGACCTTGAGTTCTATAATATAAGGCCATAAACATGTTTGTCTGAGTCTTCTATCAAAAGTTACAGCTATTTCTATGAAGTTGTACAAAAACGCTTTCTTTCGCCAAGACAGTGCGTTTCTCACTGTTACATGCATTTGAATGGGGAACTCGACCAAAACAAAGTATAAGTTTTCATTATGTGAATAACTTGGAAATCTTAGCTCAAACAGCTGAAAAACCTGTTTGCCCAGCACGGAGACCTTGAGTTCTATAATATAAGGCCATAAACATGTTTGTCTGAGTCTTCTATCAAAAGTTACAGCTATTTATATGAAGTTGTACAAAAACGCTTTCTTTCGCCAAGACAGTGCGTTTCTCACTGTTACATGCATTTGAATGGGGAACTCGACCGAAACAAAGTATAGGTTTTCATTATGTGAATAACTTGGAAATCTTAGCTCAAACAGCTGCAAAACCTGTTTTCCCAGCACGGAGGCCTTGAGTTCTATAATATAAGGCCATAAACATGTTTGTCTGAGTCTTCTATCAAAAGTTACAGCTATTTCTATGAAGTTGTACAAAAACGCTTTCTTTCGCCAAGACAGTGCGTTTCTCACTGTTACATGCATTTGAATGGGGAACTCGACCGAAACAAAGTATAGGTTTTCATTATGTGAATAACTTGGAAATCTTAGCTCAAACAGCTGCAAAACCTGTTTGCCCAGCACGGGGAACGTGAGTTCTATAAGATAAAGCCATAAACATGTGTATCCGAGTCTTCTATCAAAAGTTACAGCTATTTATATGAAGTTGTACAAAAACGCTTTCTTTCGCCAAGACAGTGCGTTTCTCACTGTTACATGCATTTGAATGGGGAACTCGACCAAAACAAAGTATACGTTTTCATTATGTGAATAACTTGGAAATCTTAGCTTAAACAGCTGCAAAACCTGTTTTCCCAGCACGGAGACCTTGAGTTCTATAATATAAGGCCATAAACATGTTTCTCTGAGTCTTCTATCAAAAGTTACAGCTATTTCTATGAAGTTGTACAAAAACGCTTTCTTTCGCCAAGACAGTGCGTTTCTCACTGTTACATGCATTTGAATGGGGAACTCGACCGAAACAAAGTATAGGTTTTCATTATGTGAATAACTTGGAAATCTTAGCTCAAACAGCTGCAAAACCTGTTTGCCCAGCACGGGGAACGTGAGTTCTATAAGATAAAGCCATAAACATGTGTATCCGAGTCTTCTATCAAAAGTTACAGCTATTTATATGAAGTTGTACAAAATAGCTTTCTTTCGCCAAGACAGTGCGCTTCTCACTGTTACATGCATTTGAATGGGGAACTCGACCAAAACAAAGTATACGTTTTCATTATGTGAATAACTTGGAAATCTTAGCTTAAACAGCTGCAAAACCTGTTTTCCCAGCACGGAGACCTTGAGTTCTATAATATAAGGCCATAAACATGTTTGTCTGAGTCTTCTATCAAAAGTTACAGCTATTTCTATGAAGTTGTACAAAAATGCTTTCTTTCGCCAAGACAGTGCGTTTCTCACTGTTACATGCATTTGAATGGGGAACTCGACCAAAACAAAGTATAAGTTTTCATTATGTGAATAACTTGGAAATCTTAGCTCAAACAGCTGCAAAACCTGTTTTCCCAGCACGGAGACCTTGAGTTCTATAATATAAGGCCATAAACATGTTTGTCTGAGTCTTCTATCAAAAGTTACAGCTATTTATATGAAGTTGTACAAAAACGCTTTCTTTCGCCAAGACAGTGCGTTTCTCACTGTTACATGCATTTGAATGGGGAACTCGACCAAAACAAAGTATACATTTTCATTATGTGAATAACTTGGAAATCTTAGCTCAAACAGCTGCAAAACCTGTTTTCCCAGCACGGGGACCTTGAGTTCTATAATATAAGGCCATAAACATGTGTATCCGAGTCTTCTATCAAAAGTTACAGCTATTTATATGAAGTTGTACAAAAACGCTTTCTTTCGCCAAGACAGTGCGTTTCTCACTGTTACATGCATTTGAATGGGGAACTCGACCGAAACAAAGTATAGGTTTTCATTATGTGAATAACTTGGAAATCTTAGCTCAAACAGCTGCAAAACCTGTTTGCCCAGCACGGGGAACGTGAGTTCTATAAGATAAAGCCATAAACATGTGTATCCGAGTCTTCTATCAAAAGTTACAGCTATTTATATGAAGTTGTACAAAATAGCTTTCTTTCGCCAAGACAGTGCGCTTCTCACTGTTACATGCATTTGAATGGGGAACTCGACCAAAACAAAGTATACGTTTTCATTATGTGAATAACTTGGAAATCTTAGCTTAAACAGCTGCAAAACCTGTTTTCCCAGCACGGAGACCTTGAGTTCTATAATATAAGGCCATAAACATGTTTCTCTGAGTCTTCTATCAAAAGTTACAGCTATTTCTATGAAGTTGTACAAAAACGCTTTCTTTCGCCAAGACAGTGCGTTTCTCACTGTTACATGCATTTGAATGGGGAACTCGACCGAAACAAAGTATAGGTTTTCATTATGTGAATAACTTGGAAATCTTAGCTCAAACAGCTGCAAAACCTGTTTGCCCAGCACGGGGAACGTGAGTTCTATAAGATAAAGCCATAAACATGTGTATCCGAGTCTTCTATCAAAAGTTACAGCTATTTATATGAAGTTGTACAAAATAGCTTTCTTTCGCCAAGACAGTGCGCTTCTCACTGTTACATGCATTTGAATGGGGAACTCGACCAAAACAAAGTATACGTTTTCATTATGTGAATAACTTGGAAATCTTAGCTTAAACAGCTGCAAAACCTGTTTTCCCAGCACGGAGACCTTGAGTTCTATAATATAAGGCCATAAACATGTTTGTCTGAGTCTTCTATCAAAAGTTACAGCTATTTCTATGAAGTTGTACAAAAACGCTTTCTTTCGCCAAGACAGTGCGTTTCTCACTGTTACATGCATTTGAATGGGGAACTCGACCAAAACAAAGTATAAGTTTTCATTATGTGAATAACTTGGAAATCTTAGCTCAAACAGCTGCAAAACCTGTTTGCCCAGCACGGAGACCTTGAGTTCTATAATATAAGGCCATAAACATGTTTGTCTGAGTCTTCTATCAAAAGTTACAGCTATTTATATGAAGTTGTACAAAAACGCTTTCTTTCGCCAAGACAGTGCGTTTCTCACTGTTACATGCATTTGAATGGGGAACTCGACCGAAACAAAGTATAGGTTTTCATTATGTGAATAACTTGGAAATCTTAGCTCAAACAGCTGCAAAACCTGTTTTCCCAGCACGGAGGCCTTGAGTTCTATAATATAAGGCCATAAACATGTTTGTCTGAGTCTTCTATCAAAAGTTACAGCTATTTCTATGAAGTTGTACAAAAACGCTTTCTTTCGCCAAGACAGTGCGTTTCTCACTGTTACATGCATTTGAATGGGGAACTCGACCGAAACAAAGTATAGGTTTTCATTATGTGAATAACTTGGAAATCTTAGCTCAAACAGCTGCAAAACCTGTTTGCCCAGCACGGGGAACGTGAGTTCTATAAGATAAAGCCATAAACATGTGTATCCGAGTCTTCTATCAAAAGTTACAGCTATTTATATGAAGTTGTACAAAAACGCTTTCTTTCGCCAAGACAGTGCGTTTCTCACTGTTACATGCATTTGAATGGGGAACTCGACCAAAACAAAGTATACGTTTTCATTATGTGAATAACTTGGAAATCTTAGCTTAAACAGCTGCAAAACCTGTTTTCCCAGCACGGAGACCTTGAGTTCTATAATATAAGGCCATAAACATGTTTCTCTGAGTCTTCTATCAAAAGTTACAGCTATTTCTATGAAGTTGTACAAAAACGCTTTCTTTCGCCAAGACAGTGCGTTTCTCACTGTTACATGCATTTGAATGGGGAACTCGACCGAAACAAAGTATAGGTTTTCATTATGTGAATAACTTGGAAATCTTAGCTCAAACAGCTGCAAAACCTGTTTGCCCAGCACGGGGAACGTGAGTTCTATAAGATAAAGCCATAAACATGTGTATCCGAGTCTTCTATCAAAAGTTACAGCTATTTATATGAAGTTGTACAAAATAGCTTTCTTTCGCCAAGACAGTGCGCTTCTCACTGTTACATGCATTTGAATGGGGAACTCGACCAAAACAAAGTATACGTTTTCATTATGTGAATAACTTGGAAATCTTAGCTTAAACAGCTGCAAAACCTGTTTTCCCAGCACGGAGACCTTGAGTTCTATAATATAAGGCCATAAACATGTTTGTCTGAGTCTTCTATCAAAAGTTACAGCTATTTCTATGAAGTTGTACAAAAACGCTTTCTTTCGCCAAGACAGTGCGTTTCTCACTGTTACATGCATTTGAATGGGGAACTCGACCAAAACAAAGTATAAGTTTTCATTATGTGAATAACTTGGAAATCTTAGCTCAAACAGCTGAAAAACCTGTTTGCCCAGCACGGAGACCTTGAGTTCTATAATATAAGGCCATAAACATGTTTGTCTGAGTCTTCTATCAAAAGTTACAGCTATTTATATGAAGTTGTACAAAAACGCTTTCTTTCGCCAAGACAGTGCGTTTCTCACTGTTACATGCATTTGAATGGGGAACTCGACCGAAACAAAGTATAGGTTTTCATTATGTGAATAACTTGGAAATCTTAGCTCAAACAGCTGCAAAACCTGTTTTCCCAGCACGGAGGCCTTGAGTTCTATAATATAAGGCCATAAACATGTTTGTCTGAGTCTTCTATCAAAAGTTACAGCTATTTCTATGAAGTTGTACAAAAACGCTTTCTTTCGCCAAGACAGTGCGTTTCTCACTGTTACATGCATTTGAATGGGGAACTCGACCGAAACAAAGTATAGGTTTTCATTATGTGAATAACTTGGAAATCTTAGCTCAAACAGCTGCAAAACCTGTTTGCCCAGCACGGGGAACGTGAGTTCTATAAGATAAAGCCATAAACATGTGTATCCGAGTCTTCTATCAAAAGTTACAGCTATTTATATGAAGTTGTACAAAAACGCTTTCTTTCGCCAAGACAGTGCGTTTCTCACTGTTACATGCATTTGAATGGGGAACTCGACCAAAACAAAGTATACGTTTTCATTATGTGAATAACTTGGAAATCTTAGCTTAAACAGCTGCAAAACCTGTTTTCCCAGCACGGAGACCTTGAGTTCTATAATATAAGGCCATAAACATGTTTCTCTGAGTCTTCTATCAAAAGTTACAGCTATTTCTATGAAGTTGTACAAAAACGCTTTCTTTCGCCAAGACAGTGCGTTTCTCACTGTTACATGCATTTGAATGGGGAACTCGACCGAAACAAAGTATAGGTTTTCATTATGTGAATAACTTGGAAATCTTAGCTCAAACAGCTGCAAAACCTGTTTGCCCAGCACGGGGAACGTGAGTTCTATAAGATAAAGCCATAAACATGTGTATCCGAGTCTTCTATCAAAAGTTACAGCTATTTATATGAAGTTGTACAAAATAGCTTTCTTTCGCCAAGACAGTGCGCTTCTCACTGTTACATGCATTTGAATGGGGAACTCGACCAAAACAAAGTATACGTTTTCATTATGTGAATAACTTGGAAATCTTAGCTTAAACAGCTGCAAAACCTGTTTTCCCAGCACGGAGACCTTGAGTTCTATAATATAAGGCCATAAACATGTTTGTCTGAGTCTTCTATCAAAAGTTACAGCTATTTCTATGAAGTTGTACAAAAATGCTTTCTTTCGCCAAGACAGTGCGTTTCTCACTGTTACATGCATTTGAATGGGGAACTCGACCAAAACAAAGTATAAGTTTTCATTATGTGAATAACTTGGAAATCTTAGCTCAAACAGCTGCAAAACCTGTTTTCCCAGCACGGAGACCTTGAGTTCTATAATATAAGGCCATAAACATGTTTGTCTGAGTCTTCTATCAAAAGTTACAGCTATTTATATGAAGTTGTACAAAAACGCTTTCTTTCGCCAAGACAGTGCGTTTCTCACTGTTACATGCATTTGAATGGGGAACTCGACCAAAACAAAGTATACATTTTCATTATGTGAATAACTTGGAAATCTTAGCTCAAACAGCTGCAAAACCTGTTTTCCCAGCACGGGGACCTTGAGTTCTATAATATAAGGCCATAAACATGTGTATCCGAGTCTTCTATCAAAAGTTACAGCTATTTATATGAAGTTGTACAAAAACGCTTTCTTTCGCCAAGACAGTGCGTTTCTCACTGTTACATGCATTTGAATGGGGAACTCGACCGAAACAAAGTATAGGTTTTCATTATGTGAATAACTTGGAAATCTTAGCTCAAACAGCTGCAAAACCTGTTTGCCCAGCACGGGGAACGTGAGTTCTATAAGATAAAGCCATAAACATGTGTATCCGAGTCTTCTATCAAAAGTTACAGCTATTTATATGAAGTTGTACAAAATAGCTTTCTTTCGCCAAGACAGTGCGCTTCTCACTGTTACATGCATTTGAATGGGGAACTCGACCAAAACAAAGTATACGTTTTCATTATGTGAATAACTTGGAAATCTTAGCTTAAACAGCTGCAAAACCTGTTTTCCCAGCACGGAGACCTTGAGTTCTATAATATAAGGCCATAAACATGTTTCTCTGAGTCTTCTATCAAAAGTTACAGCTATTTCTATGAAGTTGTACAAAAACGCTTTCTTTCGCCAAGACAGTGCGTTTCTCACTGTTACATGCATTTGAATGGGGAACTCGACCGAAACAAAGTATAGGTTTTCATTATGTGAATAACTTGGAAATCTTAGCTCAAACAGCTGCAAAACCTGTTTGCCCAGCACGGGGAACGTGAGTTCTATAAGATAAAGCCATAAACATGTGTATCCGAGTCTTCTATCAAAAGTTACAGCTATTTATATGAAGTTGTACAAAATAGCTTTCTTTCGCCAAGACAGTGCGCTTCTCACTGTTACATGCATTTGAATGGGGAACTCGACCAAAACAAAGTATACGTTTTCATTATGTGAATAACTTGGAAATCTTAGCTTAAACAGCTGCAAAACCTGTTTTCCCAGCACGGAGACCTTGAGTTCTATAATATAAGGCCATAAACATGTTTGTCTGAGTCTTCTATCAAAAGTTACAGCTATTTCTATGAAGTTGTACAAAAACGCTTTCTTTCGCCAAGACAGTGCGTTTCTCACTGTTACATGCATTTGAATGGGGAACTCGACCAAAACAAAGTATAAGTTTTCATTATGTGAATAACTTGGAAATCTTAGCTCAAACAGCTGCAAAACCTGTTTGCCCAGCACGGAGACCTTGAGTTCTATAATATAAGGCCATAAACATGTTTGTCTGAGTCTTCTATCAAAAGTTACAGCTATTTATATGAAGTTGTACAAAAACGCTTTCTTTCGCCAAGACAGTGCGTTTCTCACTGTTACATGCATTTGAATGGGGAACTCGACCGAAACAAAGTATAGGTTTTCATTATGTGAATAACTTGGAAATCTTAGCTCAAACAGCTGCAAAACCTGTTTTCCCAGCACGGAGGCCTTGAGTTCTATAATATAAGGCCATAAACATGTTTGTCTGAGTCTTCTATCAAAAGTTACAGCTATTTCTATGAAGTTGTACAAAAACGCTTTCTTTCGCCAAGACAGTGCGTTTCTCACTGTTACATGCATTTGAATGGGGAACTCGACCGAAACAAAGTATAGGTTTTCATTATGTGAATAACTTGGAAATCTTAGCTCAAACAGCTGCAAAACCTGTTTGCCCAGCACGGGGAACGTGAGTTCTATAAGATAAAGCCATAAACATGTGTATCCGAGTCTTCTATCAAAAGTTACAGCTATTTATATGAAGTTGTACAAAAACGCTTTCTTTCGCCAAGACAGTGCGTTTCTCACTGTTACATGCATTTGAATGGGGAACTCGACCAAAACAAAGTATACGTTTTCATTATGTGAATAACTTGGAAATCTTAGCTTAAACAGCTGCAAAACCTGTTTTCCCAGCACGGAGACCTTGAGTTCTATAATATAAGGCCATAAACATGTTTCTCTGAGTCTTCTATCAAAAGTTACAGCTATTTCTATGAAGTTGTACAAAAACGCTTTCTTTCGCCAAGACAGTGCGTTTCTCACTGTTACATGCATTTGAATGGGGAACTCGACCGAAACAAAGTATAGGTTTTCATTATGTGAATAACTTGGAAATCTTAGCTCAAACAGCTGCAAAACCTGTTTGCCCAGCACGGGGAACGTGAGTTCTATAAGATAAAGCCATAAACATGTGTATCCGAGTCTTCTATCAAAAGTTACAGCTATTTATATGAAGTTGTACAAAATAGCTTTCTTTCGCCAAGACAGTGCGCTTCTCACTGTTACATGCATTTGAATGGGGAACTCGACCAAAACAAAGTATACGTTTTCATTATGTGAATAACTTGGAAATCTTAGCTTAAACAGCTGCAAAACCTGTTTTCCCAGCACGGAGACCTTGAGTTCTATAATATAAGGCCATAAACATGTTTGTCTGAGTCTTCTATCAAAAGTTACAGCTATTTCTATGAAGTTGTACAAAAATGCTTTCTTTCGCCAAGACAGTGCGTTTCTCACTGTTACATGCATTTGAATGGGGAACTCGACCAAAACAAAGTATAAGTTTTCATTATGTGAATAACTTGGAAATCTTAGCTCAAACAGCTGCAAAACCTGTTTTCCCAGCACGGAGACCTTGAGTTCTATAATATAAGGCCATAAACATGTTTGTCTGAGTCTTCTATCAAAAGTTACAGCTATTTATATGAAGTTGTACAAAAACGCTTTCTTTCGCCAAGACAGTGCGTTTCTCACTGTTACATGCATTTGAATGGGGAACTCGACCAAAACAAAGTATACATTTTCATTATGTGAATAACTTGGAAATCTTAGCTCAAACAGCTGCAAAACCTGTTTTCCCAGCACGGGGACCTTGAGTTCTATAATATAAGGCCATAAACATGTGTATCCGAGTCTTCTATCAAAAGTTACAGCTATTTATATGAAGTTGTACAAAAACGCTTTCTTTCGCCAAGACAGTGCGTTTCTCACTGTTACATGCATTTGAATGGGGAACTCGACCGAAACAAAGTATAGGTTTTCATTATGTGAATAACTTGGAAATCTTAGCTCAAACAGCTGCAAAACCTGTTTGCCCAGCACGGGGAACGTGAGTTCTATAAGATAAAGCCATAAACATGTGTATCCGAGTCTTCTATCAAAAGTTACAGCTATTTCTATGAAGTTGTACAAAAACGCTTTCTTTCGCCAAGACAGTGCGTTTCTCACTGTTACATGCATTTGAATGGGGAACTCGACCGAAACAAAGTATAGGTTTTCATTATGTGAATAACTTGGAAATCTTAGCTCAAACAGCTGCAAAACCTGTTTTCCCAGCACGGAGGCCTTGAGTTCTATAATATAAGGCCATAAACATGTTTCTCTGAGTCTTCTATCAAAAGTTACAGCTATTTCTATGAAGTTGTACAAAAACGCTTTCTTTCGCCAAGACAGTGCGTTTCTCACTGTTACATGCATTTTGAATGGGGAACTCGACCGAAACAAAGTATAGGTTTTCATTATGTGAATAACTTGGAAATCTTAGCTCAAA
The DNA here is from genome assembly GCF_963969265.1 of Rhamphochromis sp. 'chilingali'. NCBI lineage: Eukaryota > Metazoa > Chordata > Actinopteri > Cichliformes > Cichlidae > Rhamphochromis > Rhamphochromis sp. 'chilingali'. The sequence continues at coordinate 7,149,073 of NC_137946.1, forward strand.
CAGCTGCAAAACCTGTTTGCCCAGCACGGGGAACGTGAGTTCTATAAGATAAAGCCATAAACATGTGTATCCGAGTCTTCTATCAAAAGTTACAGCTATTTATATGAAGTTGTACAAAATAGCTTTCTTTCGCCAAGACAGTGCGCTTCTCACTGTTACATGCATTTGAATGGGGAACTCGACCAAAACAAAGTATACGTTTTCATTATGTGAATAACTTGGAAATCTTAGCTTAAACAGCTGCAAAACCTGTTTTCCCAGCACGGGGACCTTGAGTTCTATAATATAAGGCCATAAACATGTTTGTCTGAGTCTTCTATCAAAAGTTACAGCTATTTATATGAAGTTGTACAAAATAGCTTTCTTTCGCCAAGACAGTGCGCTTCTCACTGTTACATCCATTTGAATGGGGAACTCGACCAAAACAAAGTATACGTTTTCATTATGTGAATAACTTGGAAATCTTAGCTTAAACAGCTGCAAAACCTGTTTTCCCAGCACGGAGACCTTGAGTTCTATAATATAAGGCCATAAACATGTTTGTCTGAGTCTTCTATCAAAAGTTACAGCTATTTCTATGAAGTTGTACAAAAACGCTTTCTTTCGCCAAGACAGTGCGTTTCTCACTGTTACATGCATTTGAATGGGGAACTCGACCAAAACAAAGTATAAGTTTTCATTATGTGAATAACTTGGAAATCTTAGCTCAAACAGCTGCAAAACCTGTTTTCCCAGCACGGAGACCTTGAGTTCTATAATATAAGGCCATAAACATGTTTGTCCGAGTCTTCTATCAAAAGTTACAGCTATTTATATGAAGTTGTACAAAAACGCTTTCTTTCGCCAAGACAGTGCGTTTCTCACTGTTACATGCATTTGAATGGGGAACTCGACCAAAACAAAGTATACATTTTCATTATGTGAATAACTTGGAAATCTTAGCTCAAACAGCTGCAAAACCTGTTTTCCCAGCACGGGGACCTTGAGTTCTATAATATAAGGCCATAAACATGTGTATCCGAGTCTTCTATCAAAAGTTACAGCTATTTATATGAAGTTGTACAAAAACGCTTTCTTTCGCCAAGACAGTGCGTTTCTCACTGTTACATGCATTTGAATGGGGAACTCGACCGAAACAAAGTATAGGTTTTCATTATGTGAATAACTTGGAAATCTTAGCTCAAACAGCTGCAAAACCTGTTTGCCCAGCACGGGGAACGTGAGTTCTATAAGATAAAGCCATAAACATGTGTATCCGAGTCTTCTATCAAAAGTTACAGCTATTTCTATGAAGTTGTACAAAAACGCTTTCTTTCGCCAAGACAGTGCGTTTCTCACTGTTACATGCATTTGAATGGGGAACTCGACCGAAACAAAGTATAGGTTTTCATTATGTGAATAACTTGGAAATCTTAGCTCAAACAGCTGCAAAACCTGTTTTCCCAGCACGGAGGCCTTGAGTTCTATAATATAAGGCCATAAACATGTTTCTCTGAGTCTTCTATCAAAAGTTACAGCTATTTCTATGAAGTTGTACAAAAACGCTTTCTTTCGCCAAGACAGTGCGTTTCTCACTGTTACATGCATTTTGAATGGGGAACTCGACCGAAACAAAGTATAGGTTTTCATTATGTGAATAACTTGGAAATCTTAGCTCAAACAGCTGCAAAACCTGTTTGCCCAGCACGGGGAACGTGAGTTCTATAAGATAAAGCCATAAACATGTGTATCCGAGTCTTCTATCAAAAGTTACAGCTATTTATATGAAGTTGTACAAAATAGCTTTCTTTCGCCAAGACAGTGCGCTTCTCACTGTTACATGCATTTGAATGGGGAACTCGACCAAAACAAAGTATAGGTTTTCATTATGTGAATAACTTGGAAATCTTAGCTCAAACAGCTGCAAAACCTGTTTTCCCAGCACGGAGACCTTGAGTTCTATAATATAAGGCCATAAACATGTTTCTCTGAGTCTTCTATCAAAAGTTACAGCTATTTATATGAAGTTGCACAAAAACGCTTTCTTTCGCCAAGACAGTGCGTTTCTCACTGTTACATGCATTTTGAATGGGGAACTCGACCGAAACAAAGTATAGGTTTTCATTATGTGAATAACTTGGAAATCTTAGCTCAAACAGCTGCAAAACCTGTTTGCCCAGCACGGGGAACGTGAGTTCTATAAGATAAAGCCATAAACATGTGTATCCGAGTCTTCTATCAAAAGTTACAGCTATTTATATGAAGTTGTACAAAATAGCTTTCTTTCGCCAAGACAGTGCGCTTCTCACTGTTACATGCATTTGAATGGGGAACTCGACCAAAACAAAGTATACGTTTTCATTATGTGAATAACTTGGAAATCTTAGCTTAAACAGCTGCAAAACCTGTTTTCCCAGCACGGAGACCTTGAGTTCTATAATATAAGGCCATAAACATGTTTCTCTGAGTCTTCTATCAAAAGTTACAGCTATTTATATGAAGTTGTACAAAAACGCTTTCTTTCGCCAAGACAGTGCGTTTCTCACTGTTACATGCATTTGAATGGGGAACTCGACCGAAACAAAGTATAGGTTTTCATTATGTGAATAACTTGGAAATCTTAGCTCAAACAGCTGCAAAACCTGTTTGCCCAGCACGGGGAACGTGAGTTCTATAAGATAAAGCCATAAACGTGTATCCGAGTCTTCTATCAAAAGTTACAGCTATTTATATGAAGTTGTACAAAATAGCTTTCTTTCGCCAAGACAGTGCGCTTCTCACTGTTACATGCATTTGAATGGGGAACTCGACCAAAACAAAGTATACGTTTTCATTATGTGAATAACTTGGAAATCTTAGCGTAAACAGCTGTAAAACCTGTTTTCCCAGCACGGAGACCTTGAGTTCTATAATATAAGGCCATAAACATGTTTGTCTGAGTCTTCTATCAAAAGTTACAGCTATTTCTATGAAGTTGTACAAAAACGCTTTCTTTCGCCAAGACAGTGCGTTTCTCACTGTTACATGCATTTGAATGGGGAACTCGACCGAAACAAAGTATAAGTTTTCATTATGTGAATAACTTGGAAATCTTAGCTCAAACAGCTGCAAAACCTGTTTTCCCAGCACGGGAACCTTGAGTTCTATAAGATAAAGCCATAAACATGTGTATCCGAGTCTTCTATCAAAAGTTACAGCTATTCATATGAAGTTGTACAAAAACGCTTTCTTTCGCCAAGACAGTGCGTTTCTCACTGTTACATGCATTTGAATGGGGAACTCGACCGAAACAAAGTATAGGTTTTCATTATGTGAATAACTTGGAAATCTTAGCTCAAACAGCTGCAAAACCTGTTTTCCCAGCACGGAGACCTTGAGTTCTATAATATAAGGCCATAAACATGTTTGTCTGAGTCTTCTATCAAAAGTTACAGCTATTTATATGAAGTTGTACAAAATAGCTTTCTTTCGCCAAGACAGTGCGCTTCTCACTGTTACATGCATTTGAATGGGGAACTCGACCGAAACAAAGTATAGGTTTTCATTATGTGAATAACTTGGAAATCTTAGCTCAAACAGCTGCAAAACCTGTTTTCCCAGCACGGAGACCTTGAGTTCTATAATATAAGGCCATAAACATGTTTCTCTGAGTCTTCTATCAAAAGTTACAGCTATTTATATGAAGTTGCACAAAAACGCTTTCTTTCGCCAAGACAGTGCGTTTCTCACTGTTACATGCATTTGAATGGGGAACTCGACCGAAACAAAGTATAGGTTTTCATTATGTGAATAACTTGGAAATCTTAGCTCAAACAGCTGCAAAACCTGTTTTCCCAGCACGGAGACCTTGAGTTCTATAATATAAGGCCATAAACATGTTTCTCTGAGTCTTCTATCAAAAGTTACAGCTATTTATATGAAGTTGCACAAAAACGCTTTCTTTCGCCAAGACAGTGCGTTTCTCACTGTTACATGCATTTTGAATGGGGAACTCGACCGAAACAAAGTATAGGTTTTCATTATGTGAATAACTTGGAAATCTTAGCTCAAACAGCTGCAAAACCTGTTTGCCCAGCACGGGGAACGTGAGTTCTATAAGATAAAGCCATAAACATGTGTATCCGAGTCTTCTATCAAAAGTTACAGCTATTTATATGAAGTTGTACAAAATAGCTTTCTTTCGCCAAGACAGTGCGCTTCTCACTGTTACATGCATTTGAATGGGGAACTCGACCAAAACAAAGTATACGTTTTCATTATGTGAATAACTTGGAAATCTTAGCTTAAACAGCTGCAAAACCTGTTTTCCCAGCACGGAGACCTTGAGTTCTATAATATAAGGCCATAAACATGTTTCTCTGAGTCTTCTATCAAAAGTTACAGCTATTTATATGAAGTTGTACAAAAACGCTTTCTTTCGCCAAGACAGTGCGTTTCTCACTGTTACATGCATTTGAATGGGGAACTCGACCAAAACAAAGTATACGTTTTCATTATGTGAATAACTTGGAAATCTTAGCTTAAACAGCTGCAAAACCTGTTTTCCCAGCACGGAGACCTTGAGTTCTATAATATAAAGCCATAAACATGTTTGTCTGAGTCTTCTATCAAAAGTTACAGCTATTTCTATGAAGTTGTACAAAAACGCTTTCTTTCGCCAAGACAGTGCGTTTCTCACTGTTACATGCATTTGAATGGGGAACTCGACCGAAACAAAGTATAGGTTTTCATTATGTGAATAACTTGGAAATCTTAGCTCAAACAGCTGCAAAACCTGTTTTCCCAGCACGGGAACCTTGAGTTCTATAAGATAAAGCCATAAACATGTGTATCCGAGTCTTCTATCAAAAGTTACAGCTATTCATATGAAGTTGTACAAAAACGCTTTCTTTCGCCAAGACAGTGCGTTTCTCACTGTTACATGCATTTGAATGGGGAACTCGACCAAAACAAAGTATACGTTTTCATTATGTGAATAACTTGGAAATCTTAGCTTAAACAGCTGCAAAACCTGTTTGCCCAGCACGGAGACCTTGAGTTCTATAATATAAAGCCATAAACATGTTTGTCTGAGTCTTCTATCAAAAGTTACAGCTATTTCTATGAAGTTGTACAAAAACGCTTTCTTTCGCCAAGACAGTGCGTTTCTCACTGTTACATGCATTTGAATGGGGAACTCGACCGAAACAAAGTATAGGTTTTCATTATGTGAATAACTTGGAAATCTTAGCTCAAACAGCTGCAAAACCTGTTTTCCCAGCACGGGAACCTTGAGTTCTATAAGATAAAGCCATAAACATGTGTATCCGAGTCTTCTATCAAAAGTTACAGCTATTCATATGAAGTTGTACAAAAACGCTTTCTTTCGCCAAGACAGTGCGTTTCTCACTGTTACATGCATTTGAATGGGGAACTCGACCGAAACAAAGTATAGGTTTTCATTATGTGAATAACTTGGAAATCTTAGCTCAAACAGCTGCAAAACCTGTTTTCCCAGCACGGAGACCTTGAGTTCTATAATATAAGGCCATAAACATGTTTGTCTGAGTCTTCTATCAAAAGTTACAGCTATTTATATGAAGTTGTACAAAATAGCTTTCTTTCGCCAAGACAGTGCGCTTCTCACTGTTACATGCATTTGAATGGGGAACTCGACCGAAACAAAGTATAGGTTTTCATTATGTGAATAACTTGGAAATCTTAGCTCAAACAGCTGCAAAACCTGTTTTCCCAGCACGGAGACCTTGAGTTCTATAATATAAGGCCATAAACATGTTTCTCTGAGTCTTCTATCAAAAGTTACAGCTATTTATATGAAGTTGCACAAAAACGCTTTCTTTCGCCAAGACAGTGCGTTTCTCACTGTTACATGCATTTTGAATGGGGAACTCGACCGAAACAAAGTATAGGTTTTCATTATGTGAATAACTTGGAAATCTTAGCTCAAACAGCTGCAAAACCTGTTTGCCCAGCACGGGGAACGTGAGTTCTATAAGATAAAGCCATAAACATGTGTATCCGAGTCTTCTATCAAAAGTTACAGCTATTTATATGAAGTTGTACAAAATAGCTTTCTTTCGCCAAGACAGTGCGCTTCTCACTGTTACATGCATTTGAATGGGGAACTCGACCAAAACAAAGTATACGTTTTCATTATGTGAATAACTTGGAAATCTTAGCTTAAACAGCTGCAAAACCTGTTTTCCCAGCACGGAGACCTTGAGTTCTATAATATAAGGCCATAAACATGTTTCTCTGAGTCTTCTATCAAAAGTTACAGCTATTTATATGAAGTTGTACAAAAACGCTTTCTTTCGCCAAGACAGTGCGTTTCTCACTGTTACATGCATTTGAATGGGGAACTCGACCGAAACAAAGTATAGGTTTTCATTATGTGAATAACGTGGAAATCTTAGCTCAAACAGCTGCAAAACCTGTTTTCCCAGCACGGAGGCCTTGAGTTCTATAATATAAGGCCATAAACATGTTTCTCTGAGTCTTCTATCAAAAGTTACAGCTATTTCTATGAAGTTGTACAAAAACGCTTTCTTTCGCCAAGACAGTGCGTTTCTCACTGTTACATGCATTTGAATGGGGAACTCGACCGAAACAAAGTATAGGTTTTCATTATGTGAATAACTTGGAAATCTTAGCTCAAACAGCTGCAAAACCTGTTTTCCCAGCACGGAGACCTTGAGTTCTATAATATAAGGCCATAAACATGTTTCTCTGAGTCTTCTATCAAAAGTTACAGCTATTTATATGAAGTTGCACAAAAACGCTTTCTTTCGCCAAGACAGTGCGTTTCTCACTGTTACATGCATTTGAATGGGGAACTCGACCGAAACAAAGTATAGGTTTTCATTATGTGAATAACTTGGAAATCTTAGCTCAAACAGCTGCAAAACCTGTTTTCCCAGCACGGAGACCTTGAGTTCTATAATATAAGGCCATAAACATGTTTCTCTGAGTCTTCTATCAAAAGTTACAGCTATTTATATGAAGTTGCACAAAAACGCTTTCTTTCGCCAAGACAGTGCGTTTCTCACTGTTACATGCATTTTGAATGGGGAACTCGACCGAAACAAAGTATAGGTTTTCATTATGTGAATAACTTGGAAATCTTAGCTCAAACAGCTGCAAAACCTGTTTGCCCAGCACGGGGAACGTGAGTTCTATAAGATAAAGCCATAAACATGTGTATCCGAGTCTTCTATCAAAAGTTACAGCTATTTATATGAAGTTGTACAAAATAGCTTTCTTTCGCCAAGACAGTGCGCTTCTCACTGTTACATGCATTTGAATGGGGAACTCGACCAAAACAAAGTATACGTTTTCATTATGTGAATAACTTGGAAATCTTAGCTTAAACAGCTGCAAAACCTGTTTTCCCAGCACGGAGACCTTGAGTTCTATAATATAAGGCCATAAACATGTTTCTCTGAGTCTTCTATCAAAAGTTACAGCTATTTATATGAAGTTGTACAAAAACGCTTTCTTTCGCCAAGACAGTGCGTTTCTCACTGTTACATGCATTTGAATGGGGAACTCGACCGAAACAAAGTATAGGTTTTCATTATGTGAATAACGTGGAAATCTTAGCTCAAACAGCTGCAAAACCTCTTTTCCCAGCACGGAGGCCTTGAGTTCTATAATATAAGGCCATAAACATGTTTCTCTGAGTCTTCTATCAAAAGTTACAGCTATTTCTATGAAGTTGTACAAAAACGCTTTCTTTCGCCAAGACAGTGCGTTTCTCACTGTTACATGCATTTTGAATGGGGAACTCGACCGAAACAAAGTATAGGTTTTCATTATGTGAATAACTTGGAAATCTTAGCTCAAACAGCTGCAAAACCTGTTTGCCCAGCACGGGGAACGTGAGTTCTATAAGATAAAGCCATAAACATGTGTATCCGAGTCTTCTATCAAAAGTTACAGCTATTTATATGAAGTTGTACAAAATAGCTTTCTTTCGCCAAGACAGTGCGCTTCTCACTGTTACATGCATTTGAATGGGGAACTCGACCAAAACAAAGTATACGTTTTCATTATGTGAATAACTTGGAAATCTTAGCTTAAACAGCTGCAAAACCTGTTTTCCCAGCACGGAGACCTTGAGTTCTATAATATAAGGCCATAAACATGTTTCTCTGAGTCTTCTATCAAAAGTTACAGCTATTTATATGAAGTTGTACAAAAACGCTTTCTTTCGCCAAGACAGTGCGTTTCTCACTGTTACATGCATTTGAATGGGGAACTCGACCGAAACAAAGTATAGGTTTTCATTATGTGAATAACTTGGAAATCTTAGCTCAAACAGCTGCAAAACCTGTTTTCCCAGCACGGAGACCTTGAGTTCTATAATATAAGGCCATAAACATGTTTCTCTGAGTCTTCTATCAAAAGTTACAGCTATTTATATGAAGTTGCACAAAAACGCTTTCTTTCGCCAAGACAGTGCGTTTCTCACTGTTACATGCATTTGAATGGGGAACTCGACCGAAACAAAGTATAGGTTTTCATTATGTGAATAACTTGGAAATCTTAGCTCAAACAGCTGCAAAACCTGTTTTCCCAGCACGGAGACCTTGAGTTCTATAATATAAGGCCATAAACATGTTTCTCTGAGTCTTCTATCAAAAGTTACAGCTATTTATATGAAGTTGCACAAAAACGCTTTCTTTCGCCAAGACAGTGCGTTTCTCACTGTTACATGCATTTTGAATGGGGAACTCGACCGAAACAAAGTATAGGTTTTCATTATGTGAATAACTTGGAAATCTTAGCTCAAACAGCTGCAAAACCTGTTTGCCCAGCACGGGGAACGTGAGTTCTATAAGATAAAGCCATAAACATGTGTATCCGAGTCTTCTATCAAAAGTTACAGCTATTTATATGAAGTTGTACAAAATAGCTTTCTTTCGCCAAGACAGTGCGCTTCTCACTGTTACATGCATTTGAATGGGGAACTCGACCAAAACAAAGTATACGTTTTCATTATGTGAATAACTTGGAAATCTTAGCTTAAACAGCTGCAAAACCTGTTTTCCCAGCACGGAGACCTTGAGTTCTATAATATAAGGCCATAAACATGTTTCTCTGAGTCTTCTATCAAAAGTTACAGCTATTTATATGAAGTTGTACAAAAACGCTTTCTTTCGCCAAGACAGTGCGTTTCTCACTGTTACATGCATTTGAATGGGGAACTCGACCGAAACAAAGTATAGGTTTTCATTATGTGAATAACTTGGAAATCTTAGCTCAAACAGCTGCAAAACCTCTTTTCCCAGCACGGAGGCCTTGAGTTCTATAATATAAGGCCATAAACATGTTTCTCTGAGTCTTCTATCAAAAGTTACAGCTATTTCTATGAAGTTGTACAAAAACGCTTTCTTTCGCCAAGACAGTGCGTTTCTCACTGTTACATGCATTTGAATGGGGAACTCGACCGAAACAAAGTATAGGTTTTCATTATGTGAATAACTTGGAAATCTTAGCTCAAACAGCTGCAAAACCTGTTTGCCCAGCACGGGGAACGTGAGTTCTATAAGATAAAGCCATAAACATGTGTATCCGAGTCTTCTATCAAAAGTTACAGCTATTTATATGAAGTTGTACAAAATAGCTTTCTTTCGCCAAGACAGTGCGCTTCTCACTGTTACATGCATTTGAATGGGGAACTCGACCAAAACAAAGTATACGTTTTCATTATGTGAATAACTTGGAAATCTTAGCGTAAACAGCTGCAAAACCTGTTTTCCCAGCACGGAGACCTTGAGTTCTATAATATAAGGCCATAAACATGTTTGTCTGAGTCTTCTATCAAAAGTTACAGCTATTTCTATGAAGTTGTACAAAAACGCTTTCTTTCGCCAAGACAGTGCGTTTCTCACTGTTACATGCATTTGAATGGGGAACTCGACCGAAACAAAGTATAAGTTTTCATTATGTGAATAACTTGGAAATCTTAGCTCAAACAGCTGCAAAACCTGTTTTCCCAGCACGGGAACCTTGAGTTCTATAAGATAAAGCCATAAACATGTGTATCCGAGTCTTCTATCAAAAGTTACAGCTATTCATATGAAGTTGTACAAAAACGCTTTCTTTCGCCAAGACAGTGCGTTTCTCACTGTTACATGCATTTGAATGGGGAACTCGACCGAAACAAAGTATAGGTTTTCATTATGTGAATAACTTGGAAATCTTAGCTCAAACAGCTGCAAAACCTGTTTTCCCAGCACGGAGACCTTGAGTTCTATAATATAAGGCCATAAACATGTTTGTCTGAGTCTTCTATCAAAAGTTACAGCTATTTATATGAAGTTGTACAAAATAGCTTTCTTTCGCCAAGACAGTGCGCTTCTCACTGTTACATGCATTTGAATGGGGAACTCGACCGAAACAAAGTATAGGTTTTCATTATGTGAATAACTTGGAAATCTTAGCTCAAACAGCTGCAAAACCTGTTTTCCCAGCACGGAGACCTTGAGTTCTATAATATAAGGCCATAAACATGTTTCTCTGAGTCTTCTATCAAAAGTTACAGCTATTTATATGAAGTTGCACAAAAACGCTTTCTTTCGCCAAGACAGTGCGTTTCTCACTGTTACATGCATTTGAATGGGGAACTCGACCGAAACAAAGTATAGGTTTTCATTATGTGAATAACTTGGAAATCTTAGCTCAAACAGCTGCAAAACCTGTTTTCCCAGCACGGAGACCTTGAGTTCTATAATATAAGGCCATAAACATGTTTCTCTGAGTCTTCTATCAAAAGTTACAGCTATTTATATGAAGTTGTACAAAATAGCTTTCTTTCGCCAAGACAGTGCGCTTCTCACTGTTACATGCATTTGAATGGGGAACTCGACCAAAACAAAGTATACGTTTTCATTATGTGAATAACTTGGAAATCTTAGCTTAAACAGCTGCAAAACCTGTTTTCCCAGCACGGAGACCTTGAGTTCTATAATATAAGGCCATAAACATGTTTCTCTGAGTCTTCTATCAAAAGTTACAGCTATTTATATGAAGTTGTACAAAAACGCTTTCTTTCGCCAAGACAGTGCGTTTCTCACTGTTACATGCATTTGAATGGGGAACTCGACCGAAACAAAGTATAGGTTTTCATTATGTGAATAACGTGGAAATCTTAGCTCAAACAGCTGCAAAACCTGTTTTCCCAGCACGGAGGCCTTGAGTTCTATAATATAAGGCCATAAACATGTTTCTCTGAGTCTTCTATCAAAAGTTACAGCTATTTCTATGAAGTTGTACAAAAACGCTTTCTTTCGCCAAGACAGTGCGTTTCTCACTGTTACATGCATTTGAATGGGGAACTCGACCGAAACAAAGTATAGGTTTTCATTATGTGAATAACTTGGAAATCTTAGCTCAAACAGCTGCAAAACCTGTTTTCCCAGCACGGAGACCTTGAGTTCTATAATATAAGGCCATAAACATGTTTCTCTGAGTCTTCTATCAAAAGTTACAGCTATTTATATGAAGTTGCACAAAAACGCTTTCTTTCGCCAAGACAGTGCGTTTCTCACTGTTACATGCATTTGAATGGGGAACTCGACCGAAACAAAGTATAGGTTTTCATTATGTGAATAACTTGGAAATCTTAGCTCAAACAGCTGCAAAACCTGTTTTCCCAGCACGGAGACCTTGAGTTCTATAATATAAGGCCATAAACATGTTTCTCTGAGTCTTCTATCAAAAGTTACAGCTATTTATATGAAGTTGCACAAAAACGCTTTCTTTCGCCAAGACAGTGCGTTTCTCACTGTTACATGCATTTTGAATGGGGAACTCGACCGAAACAAAGTATAGGTTTTCATTATGTGAATAACTTGGAAATCTTAGCTCAAACAGCTGCAAAACCTGTTTGCCCAGCACGGGGAACGTGAGTTCTATAAGATAAAGCCATAAACATGTGTATCCGAGTCTTCTATCAAAAGTTACAGCTATTTATATGAAGTTGTACAAAATAGCTTTCTTTCGCCAAGACAGTGCGCTTCTCACTGTTACATGCATTTGAATGGGGAACTCGACCAAAACAAAGTATACGTTTTCATTATGTGAATAACTTGGAAATCTTAGCTTAAACAGCTGCAAAACCTGTTTTCCCAGCACGGAGACCTTGAGTTCTATAATATAAGGCCATAAACATGTTTCTCTGAGTCTTCTATCAAAAGTTACAGCTATTTATATGAAGTTGTACAAAAACGCTTTCTTTCGCCAAGACAGTGCGTTTCTCACTGTTACATGCATTTGAATGGGGAACTCGACCGAAACAAAGTATAGGTTTTCATTATGTGAATAACGTGGAAATCTTAGCTCAAACAGCTGCAAAACCTGTTTTCCCAGCACGGAGGCCTTGAGTTCTATAATATAAGGCCATAAACATGTTTCTCTGAGTCTTCTATCAAAAGTTACAGCTATTTCTATGAAGTTGTACAAAAACGCTTTCTTTCGCCAAGACAGTGCGTTTCTCACTGTTACATGCATTTGAATGGGGAACTCGACCGAAACAAAGTATAGGTTTTCATTATGTGAATAACTTGGAAATCTTAGCTCAAACAGCTGCAAAACCTGTTTGCCCAGCACGGGGAACGTGAGTTCTATAAGATAAAGCCATAAACATGTGTATCCGAGTCTTCTATCAAAAGTTACAGCTATTTATATGAAGTTGTACAAAAACGCTTTCTTTCGCCAAGACAGTGCGCTTCTCACTGTTACATGCATTTGAATGGGGAACTCGACCAAAACAAAGTATACGTTTTCATTATGTGAATAACTTGGAAATCTTAGCGTAAACAGCTGCAAAACCTGTTTTCCCAGCACGGAGACCTTGAGTTCTATAATATAAGGCCATAAACATGTTTGTCTGAGTCTTCTATCAAAAGTTACAGCTATTTCTATGAAGTTGTACAAAAACGCTTTCTTTCGCCAAGACAGTGCGTTTCTCACTGTTACATGCATTTGAATGGGGAACTCGACCGAAACAAAGTATAAGTTTTCATTATGTGAATAACTTGGAAATCTTAGCTCAAACAGCTGCAAAACCTGTTTTCCCAGCACGGGAACCTTGAGTTCTATAAGATAAAGCCATAAACATGTGTATCCGAGTCTTCTATCAAAAGTTACAGCTATTCATATGAAGTTGTACAAAAACGCTTTCTTTCGCCAAGACAGTGCGTTTCTCACTGTTACATGCATTTGAATGGGGAACTCGACCGAAACAAAGTATAGGTTTTCATTATGTGAATAACTTGGAAATCTTAGCTCAAACAGCTGCAAAACCTGTTTTCCCAGCACGGAGACCTTGAGTTCTATAATATAAGGCCATAAACATGTTTGTCTGAGTCTTCTATCAAAAGTTACAGCTATTTATATGAAGTTGTACAAAATAGCTTTCTTTCGCCAAGACAGTGCGCTTCTCACTGTTACATGCATTTGAATGGGGAACTCGACCGAAACAAAGTATAGGTTTTCATTATGTGAATAACTTGGAAATCTTAGCTCAAACAGCTGCAAAACCTGTTTTCCCAGCACGGAGACCTTGAGTTCTATAATATAAGGCCATAAACATGTTTCTCTGAGTCTTCTATCAAAAGTTACAGCTATTTATATGAAGTTGCACAAAAACGCTTTCTTTCGCCAAGACAGTGCGTTTCTCACTGTTACATGCATTTGAATGGGGAACTCGACCGAAACAAAGTATAGGTTTTCATTATGTGAATAACTTGGAAATCTTAGCTCAAACAGCTGCAAAACCTGTTTTCCCAGCACGGAGACCTTGAGTTCTATAATATAAGGCCATAAACATGTTTCTCTGAGTCTTCTATCAAAAGTTACAGCTATTTATATGAAGTTGCACAAAAACGCTTTCTTTCGCCAAGACAGTGCGTTTCTCACTGTTACATGCATTTTGAATGGGGAACTCGACCGAAACAAAGTATAGGTTTTCATTATGTGAATAACTTGGAAATCTTAGCGTAAACAGCTGCAAAACCTGTTTTCCCAGCACGGAGACCTTGAGTTCTATAATATAAGGCCATAAACATGTTTGTCTGAGTCTTCTATAAAAAGTTACAGCTATTTCTATGAAGTTGTACAAAAACGCTTTCTTTCGCCAAGACAGTGCGTTTCTCACTGTTACATGCATTTGAATGGGGAACTCGACCGAAACAAAGTATAAGTTTTCATTATGTGAATAACTTGGAAATCTTAGCTCAAACAGCTGCAAAACCTGTTTTCCCAGCACGGGAACCTTGAGTTCTATAAGATAAAGCCATAAACATGTGTATCCGAGTCTTCTATCAAAAGTTACAGCTATTCATATGAAGTTGTACAAAAACGCTTTCTTTCGCCAAGACAGTGCGTTTCTCACTGTTACATGCATTTGAATGGGGAACTCGACCGAAACAAAGTATAGGTTTTCATTATGTGAATAACTTGGAAATCTTAGCTCAAACAGCTGCAAAACCTGTTTTCCCAGCACGGAGACCTTGAGTTCTATAATATAAGGCCATAAACATGTTTGTCTGAGTCTTCTATCAAAAGTTACAGCTATTTATATGAAGTTGTACAAAATAGCTTTCTTTCGCCAAGACAGTGCGCTTCTCACTGTTACATGCATTTGAATGGGGAACTCGACCGAAACAAAGTATAGGTTTTCATTATGTGAATAACTTGGAAATCTTTGCTCAAACAGCTGCAAAACCTGTTTTCCCAGCACGGAGACCTTGAGTTCTATAATATAAGGCCATAAACATGTTTCTCTGAGTCTTCTATCAAAAGTTACAGCTATTTATATGAAGTTGCACAAAAACGCTTTCTTTCGCCAAGACAGTGCGTTTCTCACTGTTACATGCATTTGAATGGGGAACTCGACCGAAACAAAGTATAGGTTTTCATTATGTGAATAACTTGGAAATCTTAGCTCAAACAGCTGCAAAACCTGTTTGCCCAGCACGGAGACCTTGAGTTCTATAATATAAGGCCATAAACATGTTTCTCTGAGTCTTCTATCAAAAGTTACAGCTATTTATATGAAGTTGCACAAAAACGCTTTCTTTCGCCAAGACAGTGCGTTTCTCACTGTTACATGCATTTTGAATGGGGAACTCGACCGAAACAAAGTATAGGTTTTCATTATGTGAATAACTTGGAAATCTTAGCTCAAACAGATGCAAAACCTGTTTTCCCAGCACGGAGACCTTGAGTTCTATAATATAAGGCCATAAACATGTTTCTCTGAGTCTTCTATCAAAAGTTACAGCTATTTATATGAAGTTGTACAAAAACGCTTTCTTTCGCCAAGACAGTGCGTTTCTCACTGTTACATGCATTTGAATGGGGAACTCGACCGAAACAAAGTATAGGTTTTCATTATGTGAATAACGTGGAAATCTTAGCTCAAACAGCTGCAAAACCTGTTTTCCCAGCACGGAGGCCTTGAGTTCTATAATATAAGGCCATAAACATGTTTCTCTGAGTCTTCTATCAAAAGTTACAGCTATTTCTATGAAGTTGTACAAAAACGCTTTCTTTCGCCAAGACAGTGCGTTTCTCACTGTTACATGCATTTGAATGGGGAACTCGACCGAAACAAAGTATAGGTTTTCATTATGTGAATAACTTGGAAATCTTAGCTCAAACAGCTGCAAAACCTGTTTTCCCAGCACGGAGACCTTGAGTTCTATAATATAAGGCCATAAACATGTTTCTCTGAGTCTTCTATCAAAAGTTACAGCTATTTATATGAAGTTGCACAAAAACGCTTTCTTTCGCCAAGACAGTGCGTTTCTCACTGTTACATGCATTTGAATGGGGAACTCGACCGAAACAAAGTATAGGTTTTCATTATGTGAATAACTTGGAAATCTTAGCTCAAACAGCTGCAAAACCTGTTTTCCCAGCACGGAGACCTTGAGTTCTATAATATAAGGCCATAAACATGTTTCTCTGAGTCTTCTATCAAAAGTTACAGCTATTTATATGAAGTTGCACAAAAACGCTTTCTTTCGCCAAGACAGTGCGTTTCTCACTGTTACATGCATTTTGAATGGGGAACTCGACCGAAACAAAGTATAGGTTTTCATTATGTGAATAACTTGGAAATCTTAGCTCAAACAGCTGCAAAACCTGTTTGCCCAGCACGGGGAACGTGAGTTCTATAAGATAAAGCCATAAACATGTGTATCCGAGTCTTCTATCAAAAGTTACAGCTATTTATATGAAGTTGTACAAAATAGCTTTCTTTCGCCAAGACAGTGCGCTTCTCACTGTTACATGCATTTGAATGGGGAACTCGACCAAAACAAAGTATACGTTTTCATTATGTGAATAACTTGGAAATCTTAGCTTAAACAGCTGCAAAACCTGTTTTCCCAGCACGGAGACCTTGAGTTCTATAATATAAGGCCATAAACATGTTTCTCTGAGTCTTCTATCAAAAGTTACAGCTATTTATATGAAGTTGTACAAAAACGCTTTCTTTCGCCAAGACAGTGCGTTTCTCACTGTTACATGCATTTGAATGGGGAACTCGACCGAAACAAAGTATAGGTTTTCATTATGTGAATAACGTGGAAATCTTAGCTCAAACAGCTGCAAAACCTGTTTTCCCAGCACGGAGGCCTTGAGTTCTATAATATAAGGCCATAAACATGTTTCTCTGAGTCTTCTATCAAAAGTTACAGCTATTTCTATGAAGTTGTACAAAAACGCTTTCTTTCGCCAAGACAGTGCGTTTCTCACTGTTACATGCATTTGAATGGGGAACTCGACCGAAACAAAGTATAGGTTTTCATTATGTGAATAACTTGGAAATCTTAGCTCAAACAGCTGCAAAACCTGTTTGCCCAGCACGGGGAACGTGAGTTCTATAAGATAAAGCCATAAACATGTGTATCCGAGTCTTCTATCAAAAGTTACAGCTATTTATATGAAGTTGTACAAAAACGCTTTCTTTCGCCAAGACAGTGCGCTTCTCACTGTTACATGCATTTGAATGGGGAACTCGACCAAAACAAAGTATACGTTTTCATTATGTGAATAACTTGGAAATCTTAGCGTAAACAGCTGCAAAACCTGTTTTCCCAGCACGGAGACCTTGAGTTCTATAATATAAGGCCATAAACATGTTTGTCTGAGTCTTCTATCAAAAGTTACAGCTATTTCTATGAAGTTGTACAAAAACGCTTTCTTTCGCCAAGACAGTGCGTTTCTCACTGTTACATGCATTTGAATGGGGAACTCGACCGAAACAAAGTATAAGTTTTCATTATGTGAATAACTTGGAAATCTTAGCTCAAACAGCTGCAAAACCTGTTTTCCCAGCACGGGAACCTTGAGTTCTATAAGATAAAGCCATAAACATGTGTATCCGAGTCTTCTATCAAAAGTTACAGCTATTCATATGAAGTTGTACAAAAACGCTTTCTTTCGCCAAGACAGTGCGTTTCTCACTGTTACATGCATTTGAATGGGGAACTCGACCGAAACAAAGTATAGGTTTTCATTATGTGAATAACTTGGAAATCTTAGCTCAAACAGCTGCAAAACCTGTTTTCCCAGCACGGAGACCTTGAGTTCTATAATATAAGGCCATAAACATGTTTGTCTGAGTCTTCTATCAAAAGTTACAGCTATTTATATGAAGTTGTACAAAATAGCTTTCTTTCGCCAAGACAGTGCGCTTCTCACTGTTACATGCATTTGAATGGGGAACTCGACCGAAACAAAGTATAGGTTTTCATTATGTGAATAACTTGGAAATCTTAGCTCAAACAGCTGCAAAACCTGTTTTCCCAGCACGGAGACCTTGAGTTCTATAATATAAGGCCATAAACATGTTTCTCTGAGTCTTCTATCAAAAGTTACAGCTATTTATATGAAGTTGCACAAAAACGCTTTCTTTCGCCAAGACAGTGCGTTTCTCACTGTTACATGCATTTGAATGGGGAACTCGACCGAAACAAAGTATAGGTTTTCATTATGTGAATAACTTGGAAATCTTAGCTCAAACAGCTGCAAAACCTGTTTTCCCAGCACGGAGACCTTGAGTTCTATAATATAAGGCCATAAACATGTTTCTCTGAGTCTTCTATCAAAAGTTACAGCTATTTATATGAAGTTGCACAAAAACGCTTTCTTTCGCCAAGACAGTGCGTTTCTCACTGTTACATGCATTTTGAATGGGGAACTCGACCGAAACAAAGTATAGGTTTTCATTATGTGAATAACTTGGAAATCTTAGCTCAAACAGCTGCAAAACCTGTTTTCCCAGCACGGAGGCCTTGAGTTCTATAATATAAGGCCATAAACATGTTTCTCTGAGTCTTCTATCAAAAGTTACAGCTATTTCTATGAAGTTGTACAAAAACGCTTTCTTTCGCCAATACAGTGCGTTTCTCACTGTTACATGCATTTTGAATGGGGAACTCGACCGAAACAAAGTATAGGTTTTCATTATGTGAATAACTTGGAAATCTTAGCTTAAACAGCTGCAAAACCTGTTTGCCCAGCACGGGAACCTTGAGTTCTATAAGATAAAGCCATAAACATGTGTATCCGAGTCTTCTATCAAAAGTTACAGCTATTCATATGAAGTTGTACAAAAACGCTTTCTTTCGCCAAGACAGTGCGTTTCTCACTGTTACATGCATTTGAATGGGGAACTCGACCGAAACAAAGTATAGGTTTTCATTATGTGAATAACTTGGAAATCTTAGCTCAAACAGCTGCAAAACCTGTTTTCCCAGCACGGAGACCTTGAGTTCTATAATATAAGGCCATAAACGTGTTTGTCTGAGTCTTCTATCAAAAGTTACAGCTATTTCTATGAAGTTGTACAAAATAGCTTTCTTTCGCCAAGACAGTGCGTTTCTCACTGTTACATGCATTTGAATGGGGAACTCGACCGAAACAAAGTATAGGTTTTCATTATGTGAATAACTTGGAAATCTTAGCTCAAACAGCTGCAAAACCTGTTTGCCCAGCACGGGGAACGTGAGTTCTATAAGATAAAGCCATAAACATGTGTATCCGAGTCTTCTATCAAAAGTTACAGCTATTTCTATGAAGTTGTACAAAAACGCTTTCTTTCGCCAAGACAGTGCGTTTCTCACTGTTACATGCATTTGAATGGGGAACTCGACCGAAACAAAGTATAGGTTTTCATTATGTGAATAACTTGGAAATCTTAGCTCAAACAGCTGCAAAACCTGTTTTCCCAGCACGGAGGCCTTGAGTTCTATAATATAAGGCCATAAACATGTTTCTCTGAGTCTTCTATCAAAAGTTACAGCTATTTCTATGAAGTTGTACAAAAACGCTTTCTTTCGCCAAGACAGTGCGTTTCTCACTGTTACATGCATTTTGAATGGGGAACTCGACCGAAACAAAGTATAGGTTTTCATTATGTGAATAACTTGGAAATCTTAGCTCAAACAGCTGCAAAACCTGTTTGCCCAGCACGGGGAACGTGAGTTCTATAAGATAAAGCCATAAACATGTGTATCCGAGTCTTCTATCAAAAGTTACAGCTATTTATATGAAGTTGTACAAAATAGTTTTCTTTCGCCAAGACAGTGCGCTTCTCACTGTTACATGCATTTGAATGGGGAACTCGACCAAAACAAAGTATACGTTTTCATTATGTGAATAACTTGGAAATCTTAGCTTAAACAGCTGCAAAACCTGTTTTCCCAGCACGGGGACCTTGAGTTCTATAATATAAGGCCATAAACATGTTTGTCTGAGTCTTCTATCAAAAGTTACAGCTATTTCTATGAAGTTGTACAAAATAGCTTTCTTTCGCCAAGACAGTGCGCTTCTCACTGTTACATGCATTTGAATGGGGAACTCGACCAAAACAAAGTATACGTTTTCATTATGTGAATAACTTGGAAATCTTAGCTTAAACAGCTGCAAAACCTGTTTTCCCAGCACGGAGACCTTGAGTTCTATAATATAAGGCCATAAACATGTTTGTCTGAGTCTTCTATCAAAAGTTACAGCTATTTCTATGAAGTTGTACAAAAACGCTTTCTTTCGCCAAGACAGTGCGTTTCTCACTGTTACATGCATTTGAATGGGGAACTCGACCGAAACAAAGTATAGGTTTTCATTATGTGAATAACTTGGAAATCTTAGCTCAAACAGCTGCAAAACCTGTTTGCCCAGCACGGGAACCTTGAGTTCTATGAGATAAAGCCATAAACATGTGTATCCGAGTCTTCTATCAAAAGTTACAGCTATTTCTATGAAGTTGTACAAAAACGCTTTCTTTCGCCAAGACAGTGCGTTTCTCACTGTTACATGCATTTGAATGGGGAACTCGACCGAAACAAAGTATAGGTTTTCATTATGTGAATAACTTGGAAATCTTAGCTCAAACAGCTGCAAAACCTGTTTTCCCAGCACGGAGGCCTTGAGTTCTATAATATAAGGCCATAAACATGTTTCTCTGAGTCTTCTATCAAAAGTTACAGCTATTTCTATGAAGTTGTACAAAAACGCTTTCTTTCGCCAATACAGTGCGTTTCTCACTGTTACATGCATTTTGAATGGGGAACTCGACCGAAACAAAGTATAGGTTTTCATTATGTGAATAACTTGGAAATCTTAGCTCAAACAGCTGCAAAACCTGTTTGCCCAGCACGGGGAACGTGAGTTCTATAAGATAAAGCCATAAACATGTATATCCGAGTCTTCTATCAAAAGTTACAGCTATTTATATGAAGTTGTACAAAAACGCTTTCTTTCGCCAAGACAGTGCGTTTCTCACTGTTACATGCATTTGAATGGGGAACTCGACCGAAACAAAGTATAGGTTTTCATTATGTGAATAACTTGGAAATCTTAGCTCAAACAGCTGCAAAACCTGTTTTCCCAGCACGGAGGCCTTGAGTTCTATAATATAAGGCCATAAACATGTTTCTCTGAGTCTTCTATCAAAAGTTACAGCTATTTATATGAAGTTGTACAAAAACGCTTTCTTTCGCCAAGACAGTGCGTTTCTCACTGTTACATGCATTTGAATGGGGAACTCGACCGAAACAAAGTATAGGTTTTCATTATGTGAATAACTTGGAAATCTTAGCTCAAACAGCTGCAAAACCTGTTTGCCCAGCACGGGGAACGTGAGTTCTATAAGATAAAGCCATAAACATGTGTATCCGAGTCTTCTATCAAAAGTTACAGCTATTTATATGAAGTTGTACAAAATAGCTTTCTTTCGCCAAGACAGTGCGCTTCTCACTGTTACATGCATTTGAATGGGGAACTCGACCAAAACAAAGTATACGTTTTCATTATGTGAATAACTTGGAAATCTTAGCTTAAACAGCTGCAAAACCTGTTTTCCCAGCACGGAGACCTTGAGTTCTATAATATAAGGCCATAAACATGTTTCTCTGAGTCTTCTATCAAAAGTTACAGCTATTTCTATGAAGTTGTACAAAAACGCTTTCTTTCGCCAAGACAGTGCGTTTCTCACTGTTACATGCATTTGAATGGGGAACTCGACCGAAACAAAGTATAGGTTTTCATTATGTGAATAACGTGGAAATCTTAGCTCAAACAGCTGCAAAACCTGTTTTCCCAGCACGGAGGCCTTGAGTTCTATAATATAAGGCCATAAACATGTTTCTCTGAGTCTTCTATCAAAAGTTACAGCTATTTCTATGAAGTTGTACAAAAACGCTTTCTTTCGCCAAGACAGTGCGTTTCTCACTGTTACATGCATTTGAATGGGGAACTCGACCGAAACAAAGTATAGGTTTTCATTATGTGAATAACTTGGAAATCTTAGCTCAAACAGCTGCAAAACCTGTTTGCCCAGCACGGGGAACGTGAGTTCTATAAGATAAAGCCATAAACATGTGTATCCGAGTCTTCTATCAAAAGTTACAGCTATTTATATGAAGTTGTACAAAAACGCTTTCTTTCGCCAAGACAGTGCGCTTCTCACTGTTACATGCATTTGAATGGGGAACTCGACCAAAACAAAGTATACGTTTTCATTATGTGAATAACTTGGAAATCTTAGCGTAAACAGCTGCAAAACCTGTTTTCCCAGCACGGAGACCTTGAGTTCTATAATATAAGGCCATAAACATGTTTGTCTGAGTCTTCTATCAAAAGTTACAGCTATTTCTATGAAGTTGTACAAAAACGCTTTCTTTCGCCAAGACAGTGCGTTTCTCACTGTTACATGCATTTGAATGGGGAACTCGACCGAAACAAAGTATAAGTTTTCATTATGTGAATAACTTGGAAATCTTAGCTCAAACAGCTGCAAAACCTGTTTTCCCAGCACGGGAACCTTGAGTTCTATAAGATAAAGCCATAAACATGTGTATCCGAGTCTTCTATCAAAAGTTACAGCTATTCATATGAAGTTGTACAAAAACGCTTTCTTTCGCCAAGACAGTGCGTTTCTCACTGTTACATGCATTTGAATGGGGAACTCGACCGAAACAAAGTATAGGTTTTCATTATGTGAATAACTTGGAAATCTTAGCTCAAACAGCTGCAAAACCTGTTTTCCCAGCACGGAGACCTTGAGTTCTATAATATAAGGCCATAAACATGTTTGTCTGAGTCTTCTATCAAAAGTTACAGCTATTTATATGAAGTTGTACAAAATAGCTTTCTTTCGCCAAGACAGTGCGCTTCTCACTGTTACATGCATTTGAATGGGGAACTCGACCGAAACAAAGTATAGGTTTTCATTATGTGAATAACTTGGAAATCTTAGCTCAAACAGCTGCAAAACCTGTTTTCCCAGCACGGAGACCTTGAGTTCTATAATATAAGGCCATAAACATGTTTCTCTGAGTCTTCTATCAAAAGTTACAGCTATTTATATGAAGTTGCACAAAAACGCTTTCTTTCGCCAAGACAGTGCGTTTCTCACTGTTACATGCATTTGAATGGGGAACTCGACCGAAACAAAGTATAGGTTTTCATTATGTGAATAACTTGGAAATCTTAGCTCAAACAGCTGCAAAACCTGTTTTCCCAGCACGGAGACCTTGAGTTCTATAATATAAGGCCATAAACATGTTTCTCTGAGTCTTCTATCAAAAGTTACAGCTATTTATATGAAGTTGCACAAAAACGCTTTCTTTCGCCAAGACAGTGCGTTTCTCACTGTTACATGCATTTTGAATGGGGAACTCGACCGAAACAAAGTATAGGTTTTCATTATGTGAATAACTTGGAAATCTTAGCTCAAACAGCTGCAAAACCTGTTTTCCCAGCACGGAGGCCTTGAGTTCTATAATATAAGGCCATAAACATGTTTCTCTGAGTCTTCTATCAAAAGTTACAGCTATTTCTATGAAGTTGTACAAAAACGCTTTCTTTCGCCAATACAGTGCGTTTCTCACTGTTACATGCATTTTGAATGGGGAACTCGACCGAAACAAAGTATAGGTTTTCATTATGTGAATAACTTGGAAATCTTAGCTTAAACAGCTGCAAAACCTGTTTGCCCAGCACGGGAACCTTGAGTTCTATAAGATAAAGCCATAAACATGTGTATCCGAGTCTTCTATCAAAAGTTACAGCTATTCATATGAAGTTGTACAAAAACGCTTTCTTTCGCCAAGACAGTGCGTTTCTCACTGTTACATGCATTTGAATGGGGAACTCGACCGAAACAAAGTATAGGTTTTCATTATGTGAATAACTTGGAAATCTTAGCTCAAACAGCTGCAAAACCTGTTTTCCCAGCACGGAGACCTTGAGTTCTATAATATAAGGCCATAAACGTGTTTGTCTGAGTCTTCTATCAAAAGTTACAGCTATTTCTATGAAGTTGTACAAAATAGCTTTCTTTCGCCAAGACAGTGCGTTTCTCACTGTTACATGCATTTGAATGGGGAACTCGACCGAAACAAAGTATAGGTTTTCATTATGTGAATAACTTGGAAATCTTAGCTCAAACAGCTGCAAAACCTGTTTGCCCAGCACGGGGAACGTGAGTTCTATAAGATAAAGCCATAAACATGTGTATCCGAGTCTTCTATCAAAAGTTACAGCTATTTCTATGAAGTTGTACAAAAACGCTTTCTTTCGCCAAGACAGTGCGTTTCTCACTGTTACATGCATTTGAATGGGGAACTCGACCGAAACAAAGTATAGGTTTTCATTATGTGAATAACTTGGAAATCTTAGCTCAAACAGCTGCAAAACCTGTTTTCCCAGCACGGAGGCCTTGAGTTCTATAATATAAGGCCATAAACATGTTTCTCTGAGTCTTCTATCAAAAGTTACAGCTATTTCTATGAAGTTGTACAAAAACGCTTTCTTTCGCCAAGACAGTGCGTTTCTCACTGTTACATGCATTTTGAATGGGGAACTCGACCGAAACAAAGTATAGGTTTTCATTATGTGAATAACTTGGAAATCTTAGCTCAAACAGCTGCAAAACCTGTTTGCCCAGCACGGGGAACGTGAGTTCTATAAGATAAAGCCATAAACATGTGTATCCGAGTCTTCTATCAAAAGTTACAGCTATTTATATGAAGTTGTACAAAATAGTTTTCTTTCGCCAAGACAGTGCGCTTCTCACTGTTACATGCATTTGAATGGGGAACTCGACCAAAACAAAGTATACGTTTTCATTATGTGAATAACTTGGAAATCTTAGCTTAAACAGCTGCAAAACCTGTTTTCCCAGCACGGGGACCTTGAGTTCTATAATATAAGGCCATAAACATGTTTGTCTGAGTCTTCTATCAAAAGTTACAGCTATTTATATGAAGTTGTACAAAATAGCTTTCTTTCGCCAAGACAGTGCGCTTCTCACTGTTACATGCATTTGAATGGGGAACTCGACCAAAACAAAGTATACGTTTTCATTATGTGAATAACTTGGAAATCTTAGCGTAAACAGCTGCAAAACCTGTTTTCCCAGCACGGAGACCTTGAGTTCTATAATATAAGGCCATAAACATGTTTGTCTGAGTCTTCTATCAAAAGTTACAGCTATTTCTATGAAGTTGTACAAAAACGCTTTCTTTCGCCAAGACAGTGCGTTTCTCACTGTTACATGCATTTGAATGGGGAACTCGACCGAAACAAAGTATAAGTTTTCATTATGTGAATAACTTGGAAATCTTAGCTCAAACAGCTGCAAAACCTGTTTTCCCAGCACGGGAACCTTGAGTTCTATAAGATAAAGCCATAAACATGTGTATCCGAGTCTTCTATCAAAAGTTACAGCTATTCATATGAAGTTGTACAAAAACGCTTTCTTTCGCCAAGACAGTGCGTTTCTCACTGTTACATGCATTTGAATGGGGAACTCGACCGAAACAAAGTATAGGTTTTCATTATGTGAATAACTTGGAAATCTTAGCTCAAACAGCTGCAAAACCTGTTTTCCCAGCACGGAGACCTTGAGTTCTATAATATAAGGCCATAAACATGTTTGTCTGAGTCTTCTATCAAAAGTTACAGCTATTTATATGAAGTTGTACAAAATAGCTTTCTTTCGCCAAGACAGTGCGCTTCTCACTGTTACATGCATTTGAATGGGGAACTCGACCGAAACAAAGTATAGGTTTTCATTATGTGAATAACTTGGAAATCTTAGCTCAAACAGCTGCAAAACCTGTTTTCCCAGCACGGAGACCTTGAGTTCTATAATATAAGGCCATAAACATGTTTCTCTGAGTCTTCTATCAAAAGTTACAGCTATTTATATGAAGTTGCACAAAAACGCTTTCTTTCGCCAAGACAGTGCGTTTCTCACTGTTACATGCATTTGAATGGGGAACTCGACCGAAACAAAGTATAGGTTTTCATTATGTGAATAACTTGGAAATCTTAGCTCAAACAGCTGCAAAACCTGTTTTCCCAGCACGGAGACCTTGAGTTCTATAATATAAGGCCATAAACATGTTTCTCTGAGTCTTCTATCAAAAGTTACAGCTATTTATATGAAGTTGCACAAAAACGCTTTCTTTCGCCAAGACAGTGCGTTTCTCACTGTTACATGCATTTTGAATGGGGAACTCGACCGAAACAAAGTATAGGTTTTCATTATGTGAATAACTTGGAAATCTTAGCTCAAACAGCTGCAAAACCTGTTTTCCCAGCACGGAGGCCTTGAGTTCTATAATATAAGGCCATAAACATGTTTCTCTGAGTCTTCTATCAAAAGTTACAGCTATTTCTATGAAGTTGTACAAAAACGCTTTCTTTCGCCAATACAGTGCGTTTCTCACTGTTACATGCATTTTGAATGGGGAACTCGACCGAAACAAAGTATAGGTTTTCATTATGTGAATAACTTGGAAATCTTAGCTTAAACAGCTGCAAAACCTGTTTGCCCAGCACGGGAACCTTGAGTTCTATAAGATAAAGCCATAAACATGTGTATCCGAGTCTTCTATCAAAAGTTACAGCTATTCATATGAAGTTGTACAAAAACGCTTTCTTTCGCCAAGACAGTGCGTTTCTCACTGTTACATGCATTTGAATGGGGAACTCGACCGAAACAAAGTATAGGTTTTCATTATGTGAATAACTTGGAAATCTTAGCTCAAACAGCTGCAAAACCTGTTTTCCCAGCACGGAGACCTTGAGTTCTATAATATAAGGCCATAAACGTGTTTGTCTGAGTCTTCTATCAAAAGTTACAGCTATTTCTATGAAGTTGTACAAAATAGCTTTCTTTCGCCAAGACAGTGCGTTTCTCACTGTTACATGCATTTGAATGGGGAACTCGACCGAAACAAAGTATAGGTTTTCATTATGTGAATAACTTGGAAATCTTAGCTCAAACAGCTGCAAAACCTGTTTGCCCAGCACGGGGAACGTGAGTTCTATAAGATAAAGCCATAAACATGTGTATCCGAGTCTTCTATCAAAAGTTACAGCTATTTCTATGAAGTTGTACAAAAACGCTTTCTTTCGCCAAGACAGTGCGTTTCTCACTGTTACATGCATTTGAATGGGGAACTCGACCGAAACAAAGTATAGGTTTTCATTATGTGAATAACTTGGAAATCTTAGCTCAAACAGCTGCAAAACCTGTTTTCCCAGCACGGAGGCCTTGAGTTCTATAATATAAGGCCATAAACATGTTTCTCTGAGTCTTCTATCAAAAGTTACAGCTATTTCTATGAAGTTGTACAAAAACGCTTTCTTTCGCCAAGACAGTGCGTTTCTCACTGTTACATGCATTTTGAATGGGGAACTCGACCGAAACAAAGTATAGGTTTTCATTATGTGAATAACTTGGAAATCTTAGCTCAAACAGCTGCAAAACCTGTTTGCCCAGCACGGGGAACGTGAGTTCTATAAGATAAAGCCATAAACATGTGTATCCGAGTCTTCTATCAAAAGTTACAGCTATTTATATGAAGTTGTACAAAATAGTTTTCTTTCGCCAAGACAGTGCGCTTCTCACTGTTACATGCATTTGAATGGGGAACTCGACCAAAACAAAGTATACGTTTTCATTATGTGAATAACTTGGAAATCTTAGCTTAAACAGCTGCAAAACCTGTTTTCCCAGCACGGGGACCTTGAGTTCTATAATATAAGGCCATAAACATGTTTGTCTGAGTCTTCTATCAAAAGTTACAGCTATTTATATGAAGTTGTACAAAATAGCTTTCTTTCGCCAAGACAGTGCGCTTCTCACTGTTACATGCATTTGAATGGGGAACTCGACCAAAACAAAGTATACGTTTTCATTATGTGAATAACTTGGAAATCTTAGCTTAAACAGCTGCAAAACCTGTTTTCCCAGCACGGAGACCTTGAGTTCTATAATATAAGGCCATAAACATGTTTGTCTGAGTCTTCTATCAAAAGTTACAGCTATTTCTATGAAGTTGTACAAAAACGCTTTCTTTCGCCAAGACAGTGCGTTTCTCACTGTTACATGCATTTGAATGGGGAACTCGACCGAAACAAAGTATAGGTTTTCATTATGTGAATAACTTGGAAATCTTAGCTCAAACAGCTGCAAAACCTGTTTGCCCAGCACGGGAACCTTGAGTTCTATGAGATAAAGCCATAAACATGTGTATCCGAGTCTTCTATCAAAAGTTACAGCTATTTCTATGAAGTTGTACAAAAACGCTTTCTTTCGCCAAGACAGTGCGTTTCTCACTGTTACATGCATTTGAATGGGGAACTCGACCGAAACAAAGTATAGGTTTTCATTATGTGAATAACTTGGAAATCTTAGCTCAAACAGCTGCAAAACCTGTTTTCCCAGCACGGAGGCCTTGAGTTCTATAATATAAGGCCATAAACATGTTTCTCTGAGTCTTCTATCAAAAGTTACAGCTATTTCTATGAAGTTGTACAAAAACGCTTTCTTTTGCCAATACAGTGCGTTTCTCACTGTTACATGCATTTTGAATGGGGAACTCGACCGAAACAAAGTATAGGTTTTCATTATGTGAATAACTTGGAAATCTTAGCTCAAACAGCTGCAAAACCTGTTTGCCCAGCACGGGGAACGTGAGTTCTATAAGATAAAGCCATAAACATGTATATCCGAGTCTTCTATCAAAAGTTACAGCTATTTATATGAAGTTGTACAAAAACGCTTTCTTTCGCCAAGACAGTGCGTTTCTCACTGTTACATGCATTTGAATGGGGAACTCGACCGAAACAAAGTATAGGTTTTCATTATGTGAATAACTTGGAAATCTTAGCTCAAACAGCTGCAAAACCTGTTTTCCCAGCACGGAGGCCTTGAGTTCTATAATATAAGGCCATAAACATGTTTCTCTGAGTCTTCTATCAAAAGTTACAGCTATTTATATGAAGTTGTACAAAAACGCTTTCTTTCGCCAAGACAGTGCGTTTCTCACTGTTACATGCATTTGAATGGGGAACTCGACCGAAACAAAGTATAGGTTTTCATTATGTGAATAACTTGGAAATCTTAGCTCAAACAGCTGCAAAACCTGTTTGCCCAGCACGGGGAACGTGAGTTCTATAAGATAAAGCCATAAACATGTGTATCCGAGTCTTCTATCAAAAGTTACAGCTATTTATATGAAGTTGTACAAAATAGCTTTCTTTCGCCAAGACAGTGCGCTTCTCACTGTTACATGCATTTGAATGGGGAACTCGACCAAAACAAAGTATACGTTTTCATTATGTGAATAACTTGGAAATCTTAGCTTAAACAGCTGCAAAACCTGTTTTCCCAGCACGGAGACCTTGAGTTCTATAATATAAGGCCATAAACATGTTTCTCTGAGTCTTCTATCAAAAGTTACAGCTATTTCTATGAAGTTGTACAAAAACGCTTTCTTTCGCCAAGACAGTGCGTTTCTCACTGTTACATGCATTTGAATGGGGAACTCGACCGAAACAAAGTATAGGTTTTCATTATGTGAATAACTTGGAAATCTTAGCTCAAACAGCTGCAAAACCTGTTTGCCCAGCACGGGGAACGTGAGTTCTATAAGATAAAGCCATAAACATGTGTATCCGAGTCTTCTATCAAAAGTTACAGCTATTTATATGAAGTTGTACAAAATAGCTTTCTTTCGCCAAGACAGTGCGCTTCTCACTGTTACATGCATTTGAATGGGGAACTCGACCAAAACAAAGTATACGTTTTCATTATGTGAATAACTTGGAAATCTTAGCTTAAACAGCTGCAAAACCTGTTTTCCCAGCACGGAGACCTTGAGTTCTATAATATAAGGCCATAAACATGTTTGTCTGAGTCTTCTATCAAAAGTTACAGCTATTTCTATGAAGTTGTACAAAAACGCTTTCTTTCGCCAAGACAGTGCGTTTCTCACTGTTACATGCATTTGAATGGGGAACTCGACCGAAACAAAGTATAAGTTTTCATTATGTGAATAACTTGGAAATCTTAGCTCAAACAGCTGCAAAACCTGTTTTCCCAGCACGGGAACCTTGAGTTCTATAAGATAAAGCCATAAACATGTGTATCCGAGTCTTCTATCAAAAGTTACAGCTATTCATATGAAGTTGTACAAAAACGCTTTCTTTCGCCAAGACAGTGCGTTTCTCACTGTTACATGCATTTGAATGGGGAACTCGACCGAAACAAAGTATAGGTTTTCATTATGTGAATAACTTGGAAATCTTAGCTCAAACAGCTGCAAAACCTGTTTTCCCAGCACGGAGACCTTGAGTTCTATAATATAAGGCCATAAACATGTTTGTCTGAGTCTTCTATCAAAAGTTACAGCTATTTCTATGAAGTTGTACAAAATAGCTTTCTTTCGCCAAGACAGTGCGTTTCTCACTGTTACATGCATTTGAATGGGGAACTCGACCGAAACAAAGTATAAGTTTTCATTATGTGAATAACTTGGAAATCTTAGCTCAAACAGCTGCAAAACCTGTTTGCCCAGCACGGGAACCTTGAGTTCTATAAGATAAAGCCATAAACATGTGTATCCGAGTCTTCTATCAAAAGTTACAGCTATTCATATGAAGTTGTACAAAAACGCTTTCTTTCGCCAAGACAGTGCGTTTCTCACTGTTACATGCATTTGAATGGGGAACTCGACCGAAACAAAGTATAGGTTTTCATTATGTGAATAACTTGGAAATCTTAGCTCAAACAGCTGCAAAACCTGTTTTCCCAGCACGGAGACCTTGAGTTCTATAATATAAGGCCATAAACGTGTTTGTCTGAGTCTTCTATCAAAAGTTACAGCTATTTCTATGAAGTTGTACAAAATAGCTTTCTTTCGCCAAGACAGTGCGTTTCTCACTGTTACATGCATTTTGAATGGGGAACTCGACCGAAACAAAGTATAGGTTTTCATTATGTGAATAACTTGGAAATCTTAGCTCAAACAGCTGCAAAACCTGTTTGCCCAGCACGGGGAACGTGAGTTCTATAAGATAAAGCCATAAACATGTGTATCCGAGTCTTCTATCAAAAGTTACAGCTATTTATATGAAGTTGTACAAAAACGCTTTCTTTCGCCAAGACAGTGCGTTTCTCACTGTTACATGCATTTGAATGGGGAACTCGACCGAAACAAAGTATAGGTTTTCATTATGTGAATAACTTGGAAATCTTAGCTCAAACAGCTGCAAAACCTGTTTTCCCAGCACGGAGGCCTTGAGTTCTATAATATAAGGCCATAAACATGTTTCTCTGAGTCTTCTATCAAAAGTTACAGCTATTTATATGAAGTTGTACAAAAACGCTTTCTTTCGCCAAGACAGTGCGTTTCTCACTGTTACATGCATTTGAATGGGGAACTCGACCGAAACAAAGTATAGGTTTTCATTATGTGAATAACTTGGAAATCTTAGCTCAAACAGCTGCAAAACCTGTTTGCCCAGCACGGGGAACGTGAGTTCTATAAGATAAAGCCATAAACATGTGTATCCGAGTCTTCTATCAAAAGTTACAGCTATTTATATGAAGTTGTACAAAAACGCTTTCTTTCGCCAAGACAGTGCGTTTCTCACTGTTACATGCATTTGAATGGGGAACTCGACCGAAACAAAGTATAGGTTTTCATTATGTGAATAACTTGGAAATCTTAGCTCAAACAGCTGCAAAACCTGTTTTCCCAGCACGGAGGCCTTGAGTTCTATAATATAAGGCCATAAACATGTTTCTCTGAGTCTTCTATCAAAAGTTACAGCTATTTATATGAAGTTGTACAAAAACGCTTTCTTTCGCCAAGACAGTGCGTTTCTCACTGTTACATGCATTTGAATGGGGAACTCGACCGAAACAAAGTATAGGTTTTCATTATGTGAATAACTTGGAAATCTTAGCTCAAACAGCTGCAAAACCTGTTTTCCCAGCACGGAGGCCTTGAGTTCTATAATATAAGGCCATAAACATGTTTCTCTGAGTCTTCTATCAAAAGTTACAGCTATTTATATGAAGTTGTACAAAAACGCTTTCTTTCGCCAAGACAGTGCGTTTCTCACTGTTACATGCATTTGAATGGGGAACTCGACCGAAACAAAGTATAGGTTTTCATTATGTGAATAACTTGGAAATCTTAGCTCAAACAGCTGCAAAACCTGTTTGCCCAGCACGGGGAACGTGAGTTCTATAAGATAAAGCCATAAACATGTGTATCCGAGTCTTCTATCAAAAGTTACAGCTATTTATATGAAGTTGTACAAAATAGCTTTCTTTCGCCAAGACAGTGCGCTTCTCACTGTTACATGCATTTGAATGGGGAACTCGACCAAAACAAAGTATACGTTTTCATTATGTGAATAACTTGGAAATCTTAGCTTAAACAGCTGCAAAACCTGTTTTCCCAGCACGGAGACCTTGAGTTCTATAATATAAGGCCATAAACATGTTTCTCTGAGTCTTCTATCAAAAGTTACAGCTATTTCTATGAAGTTGTACAAAAACGCTTTCTTTCGCCAAGACAGTGCGTTTCTCACTGTTACATGCATTTGAATGGGGAACTCGACCGAAACAAAGTATAGGTTTTCATTATGTGAATAACTTGGAAATCTTAGCTCAAACAGCTGCAAAACCTGTTTGCCCAGCACGGGGAACGTGAGTTCTATAAGATAAAGCCATAAACATGTGTATCCGAGTCTTCTATCAAAAGTTACAGCTATTTATATGAAGTTGTACAAAATAGCTTTCTTTCGCCAAGACAGTGCGCTTCTCACTGTTACATGCATTTGAATGGGGAACTCGACCAAAACAAAGTATACGTTTTCATTATGTGAATAACTTGGAAATCTTAGCTTAAACAGCTGCAAAACCTGTTTTCCCAGCACGGAGACCTTGAGTTCTATAATATAAGGCCATAAACATGTTTGTCTGAGTCTTCTATCAAAAGTTACAGCTATTTCTATGAAGTTGTACAAAAACGCTTTCTTTCGCCAAGACAGTGCGTTTCTCACTGTTACATGCATTTGAATGGGGAACTCGACCGAAACAAAGTATAAGTTTTCATTATGTGAATAACTTGGAAATCTTAGCTCAAACAGCTGCAAAACCTGTTTTCCCAGCACGGGAACCTTGAGTTCTATAAGATAAAGCCATAAACATGTGTATCCGAGTCTTCTATCAAAAGTTACAGCTATTCATATGAAGTTGTACAAAAACGCTTTCTTTCGCCAAGACAGTGCGTTTCTCACTGTTACATGCATTTGAATGGGGAACTCGACCGAAACAAAGTATAGGTTTTCATTATGTGAATAACTTGGAAATCTTAGCTCAAACAGCTGCAAAACCTGTTTTCCCAGCACGGAGACCTTGAGTTCTATAATATAAGGCCATAAACATGTTTGTCTGAGTCTTCTATCAAAAGTTACAGCTATTTCTATGAAGTTGTACAAAATAGCTTTCTTTCGCCAAGACAGTGCGTTTCTCACTGTTACATGCATTTGAATGGGGAACTCGACCGAAACAAAGTATAAGTTTTCATTATGTGAATAACTTGGAAATCTTAGTTCAAACAGCTGCAAAACCTGTTTTCCCAGCACGGGGACCTTGAGTTCTATAATATAAGGCCATAAACATGTTTGTCTGAGTCTTCTATCAAAAGTTACAGCTATTTCTATGAAGTTGTACAAAAACGCTTTCTTTCGCCAAGACAGTGCGTTTCTCACTGTTACATGCATTTGAATGGGGAACTCGACCGAAACAAAGTATAAGTTTTCATTATGTGAATAACTTGGAAATCTTAGCTCAAACAGCTGCAAAACCTGTTTGCCCAGCACGGGAACCTTGAGTTCTATAAGATAAAGCCATAAACATGTGTATCCGAGTCTTCTATCAAAAGTTACAGCTATTCATATGAAGTTGTACAAAAACGCTTTCTTTCGCCAAGACAGTGCGTTTCTCACTGTTACATGCATTTGAATGGGGAACTCGACCGAAACAAAGTATAGGTTTTCATTATGTGAATAACTTGGAAATCTTAGCTCAAACAGCTGCAAAACCTGTTTTCCCAGCACGGAGACCTTGAGTTCTATAATATAAGGCCATAAACGTGTTTGTCTGAGTCTTCTATCAAAAGTTACAGCTATTTCTATGAAGTTGTACAAAATAGCTTTCTTTCGCCAATACAGTGCGTTTCTCACTGTTACATGCATTTTGAATGGGGAACTCGACCGAAACAAAGTATAGGTTTTCATTATGTGAATAACTTGGAAATCTTAGCTCAAACAGCTGCAAAACCTGTTTGCCCAGCACGGGGAACGTGAGTTCTATAAGATAAAGCCATAAACATGTGTATCCGAGTCTTCTATCAAAAGTTACAGCTATTTATATGAAGTTGTACAAAAACGCTTTCTTTCGCCAAGACAGTGCGTTTCTCACTGTTACATGCATTTGAATGGGGAACTCGACCGAAACAAAGTATAGGTTTTCATTATGTGAATAACTTGGAAATCTTAGCTCAAACAGCTGCAAAACCTGTTTTCCCAGCACGGAGGCCTTGAGTTCTATAATATAAGGCCATAAACATGTTTCTCTGAGTCTTCTATCAAAAGTTACAGCTATTTATATGAAGTTGTACAAAAACGCTTTCTTTCGCCAAGACAGTGCGTTTCTCACTGTTACATGCATTTGAATGGGGAACTCGACCGAAACAAAGTATAGGTTTTCATTATGTGAATAACTTGGAAATCTTAGCTCAAACAGCTGCAAAACCTGTTTGCCCAGCACGGGGAACGTGAGTTCTATAAGATAAAGCCATAAACATGTGTATCCGAGTCTTCTATCAAAAGTTACAGCTATTTATATGAAGTTGTACAAAATAGCTTTCTTTCGCCAAGACAGTGCGCTTCTCACTGTTACATGCATTTGAATGGGGAACTCGACCAAAACAAAGTATACGTTTTCATTATGTGAATAACTTGGAAATCTTAGCTTAAACAGCTGCAAAACCTGTTTTCCCAGCACGGAGACCTTGAGTTCTATAATATAAGGCCATAAACATGTTTCTCTAAGTCTTCTATCAAAAGTTACAGCTATTTCTATGAAGTTGTACAAAAACGCTTTCTTTCGCCAAGACAGTGCGTTTCTCACTGTTACATGCATTTGAATGGGGAACTCGACCGAAACAAAGTATAGGTTTTCATTATGTGAATAACTTGGAAATCTTAGCTCAAACAGCTGCAAAACCTGTTTGCCCAGCACGGGGAACGTGAGTTCTATAAGATAAAGCCATAAACATGTGTATCCGAGTCTTCTATCAAAAGTTACAGCTATTTATATGAAGTTGTACAAAATAGCTTTCTTTCGCCAAGACAGTGCGCTTCTCACTGTTACATGCATTTGAATGGGGAACTCGACCAAAACAAAGTATACGTTTTCATTATGTGAATAACTTGGAAATCTTAGCTTAAACAGCTGCAAAACCTGTTTTCCCAGCACGGAGACCTTGAGTTCTATAATATAAGGCCATAAACATGTTTGTCTGAGTCTTCTATCAAAAGTTACAGCTATTTCTATGAAGTTGTACAAAAACGCTTTCTTTCGCCAAGACAGTGCGTTTCTCACTGTTACATGCATTTGAATGGGGAACTCGACCGAAACAAAGTATAAGTTTTCATTATGTGAATAACTTGGAAATCTTAGCTCAAACAGCTGCAAAACCTGTTTTCCCAGCACGGGAACCTTGAGTTCTATAAGATAAAGCCATAAACATGTGTATCCGAGTCTTCTATCAAAAGTTACAGCTATTCATATGAAGTTGTACAAAAACGCTTTCTTTCGCCAAGACAGTGCGTTTCTCACTGTTACATGCATTTGAATGGGGAACTCGACCGAAACAAAGTATAGGTTTTCATTATGTGAATAACTTGGAAATCTTAGCTCAAACAGCTGCAAAACCTGTTTTCCCAGCACGGAGACCTTGAGTTCTATAATATAAGGCCATAAACATGTTTGTCTGAGTCTTCTATCAAAAGTTACAGCTATTTCTATGAAGTTGTACAAAATAGCTTTCTTTCGCCAAGACAGTGCGTTTCTCACTGTTACATGCATTTGAATGGGGAACTCGACCGAAACAAAGTATAAGTTTTCATTATGTGAATAACTTGGAAATCTTAGCTCAAACAGCTGCAAAACCTGTTTTCCCAGCACGGGGACCTTGAGTTCTATAATATAAGGCCATAAACATGTTTGTCTGAGTCTTCTATCAAAAGTTACAGCTATTTCTATGAAGTTGTACAAAAACGCTTTCTTTCGCCAAGACAGTGCGTTTCTCACTGTTACATGCATTTGAATGGGGAACTCGACCGAAACAAAGTATAAGTTTTCATTATGTGAATAACTTGGAAATCTTAGCTCAAACAGCTGCAAAACCTGTTTGCCCAGCACGGGAACCTTGAGTTCTATAAGATAAAGCCATAAACATGTGTATCCGAGTCTTCTATCAAAAGTTACAGCTATTCATATGAAGTTGTACAAAAACGCTTTCTTTCGCCAAGACAGTGCGTTTCTCACTGTTACATGCATTTGAATGGGGAACTCGACCGAAACAAAGTATAGGTTTTCATTATGTGAATAACTTGGAAATCTTAGCTCAAACAGCTGCAAAACCTGTTTGCCCAGCACGGGGAACGTGAGTTCTATAAGATAAAGCCATAAACATGTGTATCCGAGTCTTCTATCAAAAGTTACAGCTATTTATATGAAGTTGTACAAAATAGCTTTCTTTCGCCAAGACAGTGCGCTTCTCACTGTTACATGCATTTGAATGGGGAACTCGACCAAAACAAAGTATACGTTTTCATTATGTGAATAACTTGGAAATCTTAGCTTAAACAGCTGCAAAACCTGTTTTCCCAGCACGGAGACCTTGAGTTCTATAATATAAGGCCATAAACATGTTTCTCTAAGTCTTCTATCAAAAGTTACAGCTATTTCTATGAAGTTGTACAAAAACGCTTTCTTTCGCCAAGACAGTGCGTTTCTCACTGTTACATGCATTTGAATGGGGAACTCGACCGAAACAAAGTATAGGTTTTCATTATGTGAATAACTTGGAAATCTTAGCTCAAACAGCTGCAAAACCTGTTTGCCCAGCACGGGGAACGTGAGTTCTATAAGATAAAGCCATAAACATGTGTATCCGAGTCTTCTATCAAAAGTTACAGCTATTTATATGAAGTTGTACAAAATAGCTTTCTTTCGCCAAGACAGTGCGCTTCTCACTGTTACATGCATTTGAATGGGGAACTCGACCAAAACAAAGTATACGTTTTCATTATGTGAATAACTTGGAAATCTTAGCTTAAACAGCTGCAAAACCTGTTTTCCCAGCACGGAGACCTTGAGTTCTATAATATAAGGCCATAAACATGTTTGTCTGAGTCTTCTATCAAAAGTTACAGCTATTTCTATGAAGTTGTACAAAAACGCTTTCTTTCGCCAAGACAGTGCGTTTCTCACTGTTACATGCATTTGAATGGGGAACTCGACCGAAACAAAGTATAAGTTTTCATTATGTGAATAACTTGGAAATCTTAGCTCAAACAGCTGCAAAACCTGTTTTCCCAGCACGGGAACCTTGAGTTCTATAAGATAAAGCCATAAACATGTGTATCCGAGTCTTCTATCAAAAGTTACAGCTATTCATATGAAGTTGTACAAAAACGCTTTCTTTCGCCAAGACAGTGCGTTTCTCACTGTTACATGCATTTGAATGGGGAACTCGACCGAAACAAAGTATAGGTTTTCATTATGTGAATAACTTGGAAATCTTAGCTCAAACAGCTGCAAAACCTGTTTTCCCAGCACGGAGACCTTGAGTTCTATAATATAAGGCCATAAACATGTTTGTCTGAGTCTTCTATCAAAAGTTACAGCTATTTCTATGAAGTTGTACAAAATAGCTTTCTTTCGCCAAGACAGTGCGTTTCTCACTGTTACATGCATTTGAATGGGGAACTCGACCGAAACAAAGTATAAGTTTTCATTATGTGAATAACTTGGAAATCTTAGCTCAAACAGCTGCAAAACCTGTTTTCCCAGCACGGGGACCTTGAGTTCTATAATATAAGGCCATAAACA
This sequence comes from Rhamphochromis sp. 'chilingali', assembly GCF_963969265.1. NCBI lineage: Eukaryota > Metazoa > Chordata > Actinopteri > Cichliformes > Cichlidae > Rhamphochromis > Rhamphochromis sp. 'chilingali'. Next base: position 7,187,078 of record NC_137946.1, read on the forward strand.
TGTTTGTCTGAGTCTTCTATCAAAAGTTACAGCTATTTCTATGAAGTTGTACAAAAACGCTTTCTTTCGCCAAGACAGTGCGTTTCTCACTGTTACATGCATTTGAATGGGGAACTCGACCGAAACAAAGTATAAGTTTTCATTATGTGAATAACTTGGAAATCTTAGCTCAAACAGCTGCAAAACCTGTTTGCCCAGCACGGGAACCTTGAGTTCTATAAGATAAAGCCATAAACATGTGTATCCGAGTCTTCTATCAAAAGTTACAGCTATTCATATGAAGTTGTACAAAAACGCTTTCTTTCGCCAAGACAGTGCGTTTCTCACTGTTACATGCATTTGAATGGGGAACTCGACCGAAACAAAGTATAGGTTTTCATTATGTGAATAACTTGGAAATCTTAGCTCAAACAGCTGCAAAACCTGTTTTCCCAGCACGGAGACCTTGAGTTCTATAATATAAGGCCATAAACGTGTTTGTCTGAGTCTTCTATCAAAAGTTACAGCTATTTCTATGAAGTTGTACAAAATAGCTTTCTTTCGCCAAGACAGTGCGTTTCTCACTGTTACATGCATTTGAATGGGGAACTCGACCGAAACAAAGTATAGGTTTTCATTATGTGAATAACTTGGAAATCTTAGCTCAAACAGCTGCAAAACCTGTTTGCCCAGCACGGGGAACGTGAGTTCTATAAGATAAAGCCATAAACATGTGTATCCGAGTCTTCTATCAAAAGTTACAGCTATTTCTATGAAGTTGTACAAAAACGCTTTCTTTCGCCAAGACAGTGCGTTTCTCACTGTTACATGCATTTGAATGGGGAACTCGACCGAAACAAAGTATAGGTTTTCATTATGTGAATAACTTGGAAATCTTAGCTCAAACAGCTGCAAAACCTGTTTTCCCAGCACGGAGGCCTTGAGTTCTATAATATAAGGCCATAAACATGTTTCTCTGAGTCTTCTATCAAAAGTTACAGCTATTTCTATGAAGTTGTACAAAAACGCTTTCTTTCGCCAAGACAGTGCGTTTCTCACTGTTACATGCATTTTGAATGGGGAACTCGACCGAAACAAAGTATAGGTTTTCATTATGTGAATAACTTGGAAATCTTAGCTCAAACAGCTGCAAAACCTGTTTGCCCAGCACGGGGAACGTGAGTTCTATAAGATAAAGCCATAAACATGTGTATCCGAGTCTTCTATCAAAAGTTACAGCTATTTATATGAAGTTGTACAAAATAGCTTTCTTTCGCCAAGACAGTGCGCTTCTCACTGTTACATGCATTTGAATGGGGAACTCGACCAAAACAAAGTATACGTTTTCATTATGTGAATAACTTGGAAATCTTAGCTTAAACAGCTGCAAAACCTGTTTTCCCAGCACGGAGACCTTGAGTTCTATAATATAAGGCCATAAACATGTTTGTCTGAGTCTTCTATCAAAAGTTACAGCTATTTCTATGAAGTTGTACAAAAACGCTTTCTTTCGCCAAGACAGTGCGTTTCTCACTGTTACATGCATTTGAATGGGGAACTCGACCGAAACAAAGTATAGGTTTTCATTATGTGAATAACTTGGAAATCTTAGCTCAAACAGCTGCAAAACCTGTTTGCCCAGCACGGGAACCTTGAGTTCTATGAGATAAAGCCATAAACATGTGTATCCGAGTCTTCTATCAAAAGTTACAGCTATTTCTATGAAGTTGTACAAAAACGCTTTCTTTCGCCAAGACAGTGCGTTTCTCACTGTTACATGCATTTGAATGGGGAACTCGACCGAAACAAAGTATAGGTTTTCATTATGTGAATAACTTGGAAATCTTAGCTCAAACAGCTGCAAAACCTGTTTTCCCAGCACGGAGGCCTTGAGTTCTATAATATAAGGCCATAAACATGTTTGTCTGAGTCTTCTATCAAAAGTTACAGCTATTTATATGAAGTTGTACAAAATAGCTTTCTTTCGCCAAGACAGTGCGCTTCTCACTGTTACATGCATTTGAATGGGGAACTCGACCAAAACAAAGTATACGTTTTCATTATGTGAATAACTTGGAAATCTTAGCTTAAACAGCTGCAAAACCTGTTTTCCCAGCACGGAGACCTTGAGTTCTATAATATAAGGCCATAAACATCTTTGTCTGAGTCTTCTATCAAAAGTTACAGCTATTTCTATGAAGTTGTACAAAAACGCTTTCTTTCGCCAAGACAGTGCGTTTCTCACTGTTACATGCATTTGAATGGGGAACTCGACCGAAACAAAGTATAGGTTTTCATTATGTGAATAACTTGGAAATCTTAGCTCAAACAGCTGCAAAACCTGTTTGCCCAGCACGGGAACCTTGAGTTCTATAAGATAAAGCCATAAACATGTGTATCCGAGTCTTCTATCAAAAGTTACAGCTATTTATATGAAGTTGTACAAAAACGCTTTCTTTCGCCAAGACAGTGCGTTTCTCACTGTTACATGCATTTGAATGGGGAACTCGACCGAAACAAAGTATAGGTTTTCATTATGTGAATAACTTGGAAATCTTAGCTCAAACAGCTGCAAAACCTGTTTGCCCAGCACGGGAACCTTGAGTTCTATAAGATAAAGCCATAAACATGTGTATCCGAGTCTTCTATCAAAAGTTACAGCTATTCATATGAAGTTGTACAAAAACGCTTTCTTTCGCCAAGACAGTGCGTTTCTCACTGTTACATGCATTTGAATGGGGAACTCGACCGAAACAAAGTATAGGTTTTCATTATGTGAATAACTTGGAAATCTTAGCTCAAACAGCTGCAAAACCTGTTTGCCCAGCACGGGGAACGTGAGTTCTATAAGATAAAGCCATAAACATGTGTATCCGAGTCTTCTATCAAAAGTTACAGCTATTTATATGAAGTTGTACAAAATAGCTTTCTTTCGCCAAGACAGTGCGCTTCTCACTGTTACATGCATTTGAATGGGGAACTCGACCAAAACAAAGTATACGTTTTCATTATGTGAATAACTTGGAAATCTTAGCTTAAACAGCTGCAAAACCTGTTTTCCCAGCACGGGGACCTTGAGTTCTATAATATAAGGACATAAACATGTTTGTCTGAGTCTTCTATCAAAAGTTACAGCTATTTATATGAAGTTGTACAAAATAGCTTTCTTTCGCCAAGACAGTGCGCTTCTCACTGTTACATGCATTTGAATGGGGAACTCGACCAAAACAAAGTATACGTTTTCATTATGTGAATAACTTGGAAATCTTAGCTTAAACAGCTGCAAAACCTGTTTTCCCAGCACGGAGACCTTGAGTTCAATAATATAAGGCCATAAACATGTTTGTCTGAGTCTTCTATCAAAAGTTACAGCTATTTCTATGAAGTTGTACAAAAACGCTTTCTTTCGCCAAGACAGTGCGTTTCTCACTGTTACATGCATTTGAATGGGGAACTCGACCGAAACAAAGTATAGGTTTTCATTATGTGAATAACTTGGAAATCTTAGCTCAAACAGCTGCAAAACCTGTTTGCCCAGCACGGGAACCTTGAGTTCTATAAGATAAAGCCATAAACATGTGTATCCGAGTCTTCTATCAAAAGTTACAGCTATTTATATGAAGTTGTACAAAAACGCTTTCTTTCGCCAAGACAGTGCGTTTCTCACTGTTACATGCATTTGAATGGGGAACTCGACCGAAACAAAGTATAGGTTTTCATTATGTGAATAACTTGGAAATCTTAGCTCAAACAGCTGCAAAACCTGTTTGCCCAGCACGGGAACCTTGAGTTCTATAAGATAAAGCCATAAACATGTGTATCCGAGTCTTCTATCAAAAGTTACAGCTATTCATATGAAGTTGTACAAAAACGCTTTCTTTCGCCAAGACAGTGCGTTTCTCACTGTTACATGCATTTGAATGGGGAACTCGACCGAAACAAAGTATAGGTTTTCATTATGTGAATAACTTGGAAATCTTAGCTCAAACAGCTGCAAAACCTGTTTTCCCAGCACGGAGACCTTGAGTTCTATAATATAAGGCCATAAACATGTTTGTCTGAGTCTTCTATCAAAAGTTACAGCTATTTCTATGAAGTTGTACAAAATAGCTTTCTTTCGCCAAGACAGTGCGTTTCTCACTGTTACATGCATTTGAATGGGGAACTCGACCGAAACAAAGTATAAGTTTTCATTATGTGAATAACTTGGAAATCTTAGCTCAAACAGCTGCAAAACCTGTTTTCCCAGCACGGGGACCTTGAGTTCTATAATATAAGGCCATAAACATGTTTGTCTGAGTCTTCTATCAAAAGTTACAGCTATTTCTATGAAGTTGTACAAAAACGCTTTCTTTCGCCAAGACAGTGCGTTTCTCACTGTTACATGCATTTTGAATGGGGAACTCGACCGAAACAAAGTATAGGTTTTCATTATGTGAATAACTTGGAAATCTTAGCTCAAACAGCTGCAAAACCTGTTTGCCCAGCACGGGGAACGTGAGTTCTATAAGATAAAGCCATAAACATGTGTATCCGAGTCTTCTATCAAAAGTTACAGCTATTTATATGAAGTTGTACAAAATAGCTTTCTTTCGCCAAGACAGTGCGCTTCTCACTGTTACATGCATTTGAATGGGGAACTCGACCAAAACAAAGTATACGTTTTCATTATGTGAATAACTTGGAAATCTTAGCTTAAACAGCTGCAAAACCTGTTTTCCCAGCACGGAGACCTTGAGTTCTATAATATAAGGCCATAAACATGTTTGTCTGAGTCTTCTATCAAAAGTTACAGCTATTTCTATGAAGTTGTACAAAAACGCTTTCTTTCGCCAAGACAGTGCGTTTCTCACTGTTACATGCATTTGAATGGGGAACTCGACCGAAACAAAGTATAGGTTTTCATTATGTGAATAACTTGGAAATCTTAGCTCAAACAGCTGCAAAACCTGTTTTCCCAGCACGGAGACCTTGAGTTCTATAATATAAGGCCATAAACATGTTTGTCTGAGTCTTCTATCAAAAGTTACAGCTATTTCTATGAAGTTGTACAAAATAGCTTTCTTTCACCAAGACAGTGCGTTTCTCACTGTTACATGCATTTGAATGGGGAACTCGACCGAAACAAAGTATAAGTTTTCATTATGTGAATAACTTGGAAATCTTAGCTCAAACAGCTGCAAAACCTGTTTTCCCAGCACGGAGACCTTGAGTTCTATAATATAAGGCCATAAACATGTTTGTCTGAGTCTTCTATCAAAAGTTACAGCTATTTATATGAAGTTGTACAAAAACGCTTTCTTTCGCCAAGACAGTGCGTTTCTCACTGTTACATGCATTTGAATGGGGAACTCGACCGAAACAAAGTATAGGTTTTCATTATGTGAATAACTTGGAAATCTTAGCTTAAACAGCTGCAAAACCTGTTTGCCCAGCACGGGGAACGTGAGTTCTATAAGATAAAGCCATAAACATGTGTATCCGAGTCTTCTATCAAAAGTTACAGCTATTTATATGAAGTTGTACAAAATAGCTTTCTTTCGCCAAGACAGTGCGCTTCTCACTGTTACATGCATTTGAATGGGGAACTCGACCAAAACAAAGTATACGTTTTCATTATGTGAATAACTTGGAAATCTTAGCTTAAACAGCTGCAAAACCTGTTTTCCCAGCACGGAGACCTTGAGTTCTATAATATAAGGCCATAAACATGTTTCTCTGACTCTTCTATCAAAAGTTACAGCTATTTATATGAAGTTGTACAAAAACGCTTTCTTTCGCCAAGACAGTGCGTTTCTCACTGTTACATGCATTTGAATGGGGAACTCGACCAAAACAAAGTATAGGTTTTCATTATGTGAATAACTTGGAAATCTTAGCTCAAACAGCTGCAAAACCTGTTTGCCCAGCACGGGAACCTTGAGTTCTATAAGATAAAGCCATAAACATGTGTATCCGAGTCTTCTATCAAAAGTTACAGCTATTCATATGAAGTTGTACAAAAACGCTTTCTTTCGCCAAGACAGTGCGTTTCTCACTGTTACATGCATTTGAATGGGGAACTCGACCGAAACAAAGTATAAGTTTTCATTATGTGAATAACTTGGAAATCTTAGCTCAAACAGCTGCAAAACCTGTTTTCCCAGCACGGGGACCTTGAGTTCTATAATATAAGGCCATAAACATGTTTGTCTGAGTCTTCTATCAAAAGTTACAGCTATTTCTATGAAGTTGTACAAAAACGCTTTCTTTCGCCAAGACAGTGCGCTTCTCACTGTTACATGCATTTTGAATGGGGAACTCGACCGAAACAAAGTATAGGTTTTCATTATGTGAATAACTTGGAAATCTTAGCTCAAACAGCTGCAAAACCTGTTTGCCCAGCACGGGGAACGTGAGTTCTATAAGATAAAGCCATAAACATGTGTATCCGAGTCTTCTATCAAAAGTTACAGCTATTTATATGAAGTTGTACAAAATAGCTTTCTTTCGCCAAGACAGTGCGCTTCTCACTGTTACATGCATTTGAATGGGGAACTCGACCAAAACAAAGTATACGTTTTCATTATGTGAATAACTTGGAAATCTTAGCTTAAACAGCTGCAAAACCTGTTTTCCCAGCACGGAGACCTTGAGTTCTATAATATAAGGCCATAAACATGTTTCTCTGAGTCTTCTATCAAAAGTTACAGCTATTTATATGAAGTTGTACAAAATAGCTTTCTTTCGCCAAGACAGTGCGTTTCTCACTGTTACATGCATTTGAATGGGGAACTCGACCAAAACAAAGTATAGGTTTTCATTATGTGAATAACTTGGAAATCTTAGCTCAAACAGCTGCAAAACCTGTTTTCCCAGCACGGGAACCTTGAGTTCTATAAGATAAAGCCATAAACATGTGTATCCGAGTCTTCTATCAAAAGTTACAGCTATTCATATGAAGTTGTACAAAAACGCTTTCTTTCGCCAAGACAGTGCGTTTCTCACTGTTACATGCATTTGAATGGGGAACTCGACCGAAACAAAGTATAGGTTTTCATTATGTGAATAACTTGGAAATCTTAGCTCAAACAGCTGCAAAACCTGTTTTCCCAGCACGGAGACCTTGAGTTCTATAATATAAGGCCATAAACATGTTTGTCTGAGTCTTCTATCAAAAGTTACAGCTATTTCTATGAAGTTGTACAAAATAGCTTTCTTTCGCCAAGACAGTGCGTTTCTCACTGTTACATGCATTTGAATGGGGAACTCGACCGAAACAAAGTATAAGTTTTCATTATGTGAATAACTTGGAAATCTTAGCTCAAACAGCTGCAAAACCTGTTTTCCCAGCACGGGGACCTTGAGTTCTATAATATAAGGCCATAAACATCTTTGTCTGAGTCTTCTATCAAAAGTTACAGCTATTTCTATGAAGTTGTACAAAAACGCTTTCTTTCGCCAAGACAGTGCGTTTCTCACTGTTACATGCATTTTGAATGGGGAACTCCACCGAAACAAAGTATAGGTTTTCATTATGTGAATAACTTGGAAATCTTAGCTCAAACAGCTGCAAAACCTGTTTGCCCAGCACGGGGAACGTGAGTTCTATAAGATAAAGCCATAAACATGTGTATCCGAGTCTTCTATCAAAAGTTACAGCTATTTATATGAAGTTGTACAAAATAGCTTTCTTTCGCCAAGACAGTGCGCTTCTCACTGTTACATGCATTTGAATGGGGAACTCGACCAAAACAAAGTATACGTTTTCATTATGTGAATAACTTGGAAATCTTAGCTTAAACAGCTGCAAAACCTGTTTTCCCAGCACGGAGACCTTGAGTTCTATAATATAAGGCCATAAACATGTTTGTCTGAGTCTTCTATCAAAAGTTACAGCTATTTATATGAAGTTGTACAAAAACGCTTTCTTTCGCCAAGACAGTGCGTTTCTCACTGTTACATGCATTTGAATGGGGAACTCGACCGAAACAAAGTATAGGTTTTCATTATGTGAATAACTTGGAAATCTTAGCTCAAACAGCTGCAAAACCTGTTTGCCCAGCACGGGGAACGTGAGTTCTATAAGATAAAGCCATAAACATGTGTATCCGAGTCTTCTATCAAAAGTTACAGCTATTTATATGAAGTTGTACAAAAACGCTTTCTTTCGCCAAGACAGTGCGTTTCTCACTGTTACATGCATTTGAATGGGGAACTCGACCGAAACAAAGTATAGGTTTTCATTATGTGAATAACTTGGAAATCTTAGCTCAAACAGCTGCAAAACCTGTTTTCCCAGCACGGAGGCCTTGAGTTCTATAATATAAGGACATAAACATGTTTCTCTGAGTCTTCTATCAAAAGTTACAGCTATTTATATGAAGTTGTACAAAAACGCTTTCTTTCGCCAAGACAGTGCGTTTCTCACTGTTACATGCATTTGAATGGGGAACTCGACCGAAACAAAGTATAGGTTTTCATTATGTGAATAACTTGGAAATCTTAGCTCAAACAGCTGCAAAACCTGTTTGCCCAGCACGGGGAACGTGAGTCCTATAAGATAAAGCCATAAACATGTGTATCCGAGTCTTCTATCAAAAGTTACAGCTATTTATATGAAGTTGTACAAAATAGCTTTCTTTCGCCAAGACAGTGCGCTTCTCACTGTTACATGCATTTGAATGGGGAACTCGACCAAAACAAAGTATAGGTTTTCATTATGTGAATAACTTGGAAATCTTAGCTTAAACAGCTGCAAAACCTGTTTTCCCAGCACGGAGACCTTGAGTTCTATAATATAAGGCCATAAACATGTTTCTCTGAGTCTTCTATCAAAAGTTACAGCTATTTATATGAAGTTGTACAAAAACGCTTTCTTTCGCCAAGACAGTGCGTTTCTCACTGTTACATGCATTTGAATGGGGAACTCGACCGAAACAAAGTATAGGTTTTCATTATGTGAATAACTTGGAAATCTTAGCTCAAACAGCTGCAAAACCTGTTTGCCCAGCACGGGAACCTTGAGTTCTATAAGATAAAGCCATAAACATGTGTATCCGAGTCTTCTATCAAAAGTTACAGCTATTTATATGAAGTTGTACAAAAACGCTTTCTTTCGCCAAGACAGTGCGTTTCTCACTGTTACATGCATTTGAATGGGGAACTCGACCGAAACAAAGTATAGGTTTTCATTATGTGAATAACTTGGAAATCTTAGCTCAAACAGCTGCAAAACCTGTTTGCCCAGCACGGGAACCTTGAGTTCTATAAGATAAAGCCATAAACATGTGTATCCGAGTCTTCTATCAAAAGTTACAGCTATTCATATGAAGTTGTACAAAAACGCTTTCTTTCGCCAAGACAGTGCGTTTCTCACTGTTACATGCATTTGAATGGGGAACTCGACCGAAACAAAGTATAGGTTTTCATTATGTGAATAACTTGGAAATCTTAGCTCAAACAGCTGCAAAACCTGTTTGCCCAGCACGGGGAACGTGAGTTCTATAAGATAAAGCCATAAACATGTGTATCCGAGTCTTCTATCAAAAGTTACAGCTATTTATATGAAGTTGTACAAAAACGCTTTCTTTCGCCAAGACAGTGCGTTTCTCACTGTTACATGCATTTGAATGGGGAACTCGACCGAAACAAAGTATAGGTTTTCATTATGTGAATAACTTGGAAATCTTAGCTCAAACAGCTGCAAAACCTGTTTGCCCAGCACGGGGAACGTGAGTTCTATAAGATAAAGCCATAAACATGTGTATCCGAGTCTTCTATCAAAAGTTACAGCTATTTATATGAAGTTGTACAAAATAGCTTTCTTTCGCCAAGACAGTGCGCTTCTCACTGTTACATGCATTTGAATGGGGAACTCGACCAAAACAAAGTATACGTTTTCATTATGTGAATAACTTGGAAATCTTAGCTTAAACAGCTGCAAAACCTGTTTGCCCAGGACGGGGAACGTGAGTTCTATAAGATAAAGCCATAAACATGTGTATCCGAGTCTTCTATCAAAAGTTACAGCTATTTATATGAAGTTGTACAAAATAGCTTTCTTTCGCCAAGACAGTGCGCTTCTCACTGTTACATGCATTTGAATGGGGAACTCGACCAAAACAAAGTATACGTTTTCATTATGTGAATAACTTGGAAATCTTAGCTTAAACAGCTGCAAAACCTGTTTGCCCAGCACGGAGACCTTGAGTTCTATAAGATAAAGCCATAAACATGTTTCTCTGAGTCTTCTATCAAAAGTTACAGCTATTTATATGAAGTTGTACAAAAACGCTTTCTTTCGCCAAGACAGTGCGTTTCTCACTGTTACATGCATTTGAATGGGGAACTCGACCGAAACAAAGTATAGGTTTTCATTATGTGAATAACTTGGAAATCTTAGCTTAAACAGCTGCAAAACCTGTTTTCCCAGCACGGAGACCTTGAGTTCTATAATATAAGGCCATAAACATGTTTGTCTGAGTCTTCTATCAAAAGTTACAGCTATTTATATGAAGTTGTACAAAAACGCTTTCTTTCGCCAAGACAGTGCGTTTCTCACTGTTACATGCATTTGAATGGGGAACTCGACCGAAACAAAGTATAGGTTTTCATTATGTGAATAACTTGGAAATCTTAGCTCAAACAGCTGCAAAACCTGTTTGCCCAGCACGGGGAACGTGAGTTCTATAAGATAAAGCCATAAACATGTGTATCCGAGTCTTCTATCAAAAGTTACAGCTATTTATATGAAGTTGTACAAAAACGCTTTCTTTCGCCAAGACAGTGCGTTTCTCACTGTTACATGCATTTGAATGGGGAACTCGACCGAAACAAAGTATAGGTTTTCATTATGTGAATAACTTGGAAATCTTAGCTCAAACAGCTGCAAAACCTGTTTTCCCAGCACGGAGGCCTTGAGTTCTATAATATAAGGCCATAAACATGTTTCTCTGAGTCTTCTATCAAAAGTTACAGCTATTTATATGAAGTTGTACAAAAACGCTTTCTTTCGCCAAGACAGTGCGTTTCTCACTGTTACATGCATTTGAATGGGGAACTCGACCGAAACAAAGTATAGGTTTTCATTATGTGAATAACTTGGAAATCTTAGCTCAAACAGCTGCAAAACCTGTTTGCCCAGCACGGGGAACGTGAGTTCTATAAGATAAAGCCATAAACATGTGTATCCGAGTCTTCTATCAAAAGTTACAGCTATTTATATGAAGTTGTACAAAATAGCTTTCTTTCGCCAAGACAGTGCGCTTCTCACTGTTACATGCATTTGAATGGGGAACTCGACCAAAACAAAGTATACGTTTTCATTATGTGAATAACTTGGAAATCTTAGCTTAAACAGCTGCAAAACCTGTTTTCCCAGCACGGAGACCTTGAGTTCTATAATATAAGGCCATAAACATGTTTCTCTGAGTCTTCTATCAAAAGTTACAGCTATTTATATGAAGTTGTACAAAAACGCTTTCTTTCGCCAAGACAGTGCGTTTCTCACTGTTACATGCATTTGAATGGGGAACTCGACCGAAACAAAGTATAGGTTTTCATTATGTGAATAACTTGGAAATCTTAGCTCAAACAGCTGCAAAACCTGTTTGCCCAGCACGGGAACCTTGAGTTCTATAAGATAAAGCCATAAACATGTGTATCCGAGTCTTCTATCAAAAGTTACAGCTATTTATATGAAGTTGTACAAAATAGCTTTCTTTCGCCAAGACAGTGCGCTTCTCACTGTTACATGCATTTGAATGGGGAACTCGACCAAAACAAAGTATACGTTTTCATTATGTGAATAACTTGGAAATCTTAGCTTAAACAGCTGCAAAACCTGTTTTCCCAGCACGGAGACCTTGAGTTCTATAATATAAGGCCATAAACATGTTTCTCTGAGTCTTCTATCAAAAGTTACAGCTATTTATATGAAGTTGTACAAAAACGCTTTCTTTCGCCAAGACAGTGCGTTTCTCACTGTTACATGCATTTGAATGGGGAACTCGACCGAAACAAAGTATAGGTTTTCATTATGTGAATAACTTGGAAATCTTAGCTCAAACAGCTGCAAAACCTGTTTGCCCAGCACGGGAACCTTGAGTTCTATAAGATAAAGCCATAAACATGTGTATCCGAGTCTTCTATCAAAAGTTACAGCTATTTATATGAAGTTGTACAAAAACGCTTTCTTTCGCCAAGACAGTGCGTTTCTCACTGTTACATGCATTTGAATGGGGAACTCGACCGAAACAAAGTATAGGTTTTCATTATGTGAATAACTTGGAAATCTTAGCTCAAACAGCTGCAAAACCTGTTTGCCCAGCACGGGAACCTTGAGTTCTATAAGATAAAGCCATAAACATGTGTATCCGAGTCTTCTATCAAAAGTTACAGCTATTCATATGAAGTTGTACAAAAACGCTTTCTTTCGCCAAGACAGTGCGTTTCTCACTGTTACATGCATTTGAATGGGGAACTCGACCGAAACAAAGTATAGGTTTTCATTATGTGAATAACTTGGAAATCTTAGCTCAAACAGCTGCAAAACCTGTTTGCCCAGCACGGGGAACGTGAGTTCTATAAGATAAAGCCATAAACATGTGTATCCGAGTCTTCTATCAAAAGTTACAGCTATTTATATGAAGTTGTACAAAAACGCTTTCTTTCGCCAAGACAGTGCGTTTCTCACTGTTACATGCATTTGAATGGGGAACTCGACCGAAACAAAGTATAGGTTTTCATTATGTGAATAACTTGGAAATCTTAGCTCAAACAGCTGCAAAACCTGTTTGCCCAGCACGGGGAACGTGAGTTCTATAAGATAAAGCCATAAACATGTGTATCCGAGTCTTCTATCAAAAGTTACAGCTATTTATATGAAGTTGTACAAAATAGCTTTCTTTCGCCAAGACAGTGCGCTTCTCACTGTTACATGCATTTGAATGGGGAACTCGACCAAAACAAAGTATACGTTTTCATTATGTGAATAACTTGGAAATCTTAGCTTAAACAGCTGCAAAACCTGTTTGCCCAGGACGGGGAACGTGAGTTCTATAAGATAAAGCCATAAACATGTGTATCCGAGTCTTCTATCAAAAGTTACAGCTATTTATATGAAGTTGTACAAAATAGCTTTCTTTCGCCAAGACAGTGCGCTTCTCACTGTTACATGCATTTGAATGGGGAACTCGACCAAAACAAAGTATACGTTTTCATTATGTGAATAACTTGGAAATCTTAGCTTAAACAGCTGCAAAACCTGTTTTCCCAGCACGGAGACCTTGAGTTCTATAATATAAGGCCATAAACATGTTTCTCTGAGTCTTCTATCAAAAGTTACAGCTATTTATATGAAGTTGTACAAAAACGCTTTCTTTCGCCAAGACAGTGCGTTTCTCACTGTTACATGCATTTGAATGGGGAACTCGACCGAAACAAAGTATAGGTTTTCATTATGTGAATAACTTGGAAATCTTAGCTCAAACAGCTGCAAAACCTGTTTGCCCAGCACGGGGAACGTGAGTTCTATAAGATAAAGCCATAAACATGTGTATCCGAGTCTTCTATCAAAAGTTACAGCTATTTATATGAAGTTGTACAAAAACGCTTTCTTTCGCCAAGACAGTGCGTTTCTCACTGTTACATGCATTTGAATGGGGAACTCGACCGAAACAAAGTATAGGTTTTCATTATGTGAATAACTTGGAAATCTTAGCTCAAACAGCTGCAAAACCTGTTTTCCCAGCACGGAGGCCTTGAGTTCTATAATATAAGGCCATAAACATGTTTCTCTGAGTCTTCTATCAAAAGTTACAGCTATTTATATGAAGTTGTACAAAAACGCTTTCTTTCGCCAAGACAGTGCGTTTCTCACTGTTACATGCATTTGAATGGGGAACTCGACCGAAACAAAGTATAGGTTTTCATTATGTGAATAACTTGGAAATCTTAGCTTAAACAGCTGCAAAACCTGTTTTCCCAGCACGGAGACCTTGAGTTCTATAATATAAGGCCATAAACATGTTTGTCTGAGTCTTCTATCAAAAGTTACAGCTATTTATATGAAGTTGTACAAAAACGCTTTCTTTCGCCAAGACAGTGCGTTTCTCACTGTTACATGCATTTGAATGGGGAACTCGACCGAAACAAAGTATAGGTTTTCATTATGTGAATAACTTGGAAATCTTAGCTCAAACAGCTGCAAAACCTGTTTGCCCAGCACGGGGAACGTGAGTTCTATAAGATAAAGCCATAAACATGTGTATCCGAGTCTTCTATCAAAAGTTACAGCTATTTATATGAAGTTGTACAAAAACGCTTTCTTTCGCCAAGACAGTGCGTTTCTCACTGTTACATGCATTTGAATGGGGAACTCGACCGAAACAAAGTATAGGTTTTCATTATGTGAATAACTTGGAAATCTTAGCTCAAACAGCTGCAAAACCTGTTTTCCCAGCACGGAGGCCTTGAGTTCTATAATATAAGGCCATAAACATGTTTCTCTGAGTCTTCTATCAAAAGTTACAGCTATTTATATGAAGTTGTACAAAAACGCTTTCTTTCGCCAAGACAGTGCGTTTCTCACTGTTACATGCATTTGAATGGGGAACTCGACCGAAACAAAGTATAGGTTTTCATTATGTGAATAACTTGGAAATCTTAGCTCAAACAGCTGCAAAACCTGTTTGCCCAACACGGGGAACGTGAGTTCTATAAGATAAAGCCATAAACATGTGTATCCGAGTCTTCTATCAAAAGTTACAGCTATTTATATGAAGTTGTACAAAATAGCTTTCTTTCGCCAAGACAGTGCGCTTCTCACTGTTACATGCATTTGAATGGGGAACTCGACCAAAACAAAGTATACGTTTTCATTATGTGAATAACTTGGAAATCTTAGCTTAAACAGCTGCAAAACCTGTTTTCCCAGCACGGAGACCTTGAGTTCTATAATATAAGGCCATAAACATGTTTCTCTGAGTCTTCTATCAAAAGTTACAGCTATTTATATGAAGTTGTACAAAAACGCTTTCTTTCGCCAAGACAGTGCGTTTCTCACTGTTACATGCATTTGAATGGGGAACTCGACCGAAACAAAGTATAGGTTTTCATTATGTGAATAACTTGGAAATCTTAGCTCAAACAGCTGCAAAACCTGTTTGCCCAGCACGGGGAACGTGAGTTCTATAAGATAAAGCCATAAACATGTGTATCCGAGTCTTCTATCAAAAGTTACAGCTATTTATATGAAGTTGTACAAAATAGCTTTCTTTCGCCAAGACAGTGCGCTTCTCACTGTTACATGCATTTGAATGGGGAACTCGACCAAAACAAAGTATAGGTTTTCATTATGTGAATAACTTGGAAATCTTAGCTTAAACAGCTGCAAAACCTGTTTTCCCAGCACGGAGACCTTGAGTTCTATAATATAAGGCCATAAACATGTTTCTCTGAGTCTTCTATCAAAAGTTACAGCTATTTATATGAAGTTGTACAAAAACGCTTTCTTTCGCCAAGACAGTGCGTTTCTCACTGTTACATGCATTTGAATGGGGAACTCGACCGAAACAAAGTATAGGTTTTCATTATGTGAATAACTTGGAAATCTTAGCTCAAACAGCTGCAAAACCTGTTTGCCCAGCACGGGGAACGTGAGTTCTATAAGATAAAGCCATAAACATGTGTATCCGAGTCTTCTATCAAAAGTTACAGCTATTTATATGAAGTTGTACAAAATAGCTTTCTTTCGCCAAGACAGTGCGCTTCTCACTGTTACATGCATTTGAATGGGGAACTCGACCAAAACAAAGTATAGGTTTTCATTATGTGAATAACTTGGAAATCTTAGCTTAAACAGCTCCAAAACCTGTTTTCCCAGCACGGAGACCTTGAGTTCTATAATATAAGGCCATAAACATGTTTGTCTGAGTCTTCTATCAAAAGTTACAGCTATTTCTATGAAGTTGTACAAAATAGCTTTCTTTCGCCAAGACAGTGCGTTTCTCACTGTTACATGCATTTGAATGGGGAACTCGACCGAAACAAAGTATAAGTTTTCATTATGTGAATAACTTGGAAATCTTAGCTCAAACAGCTGCAAAACCTGTTTTCCCAGCACGGGGACCTTGAGTTCTATAATATAAGGCCATAAACATGTTTGTCTGAGTCTTCTATCAAAAGTTACAGCTATTTCTATGAAGTTGTACAAAAACGCTTTCTTTCGCCAAGACAGTGCGTTTCTCACTGTTACATGAATTTTGAATGGGGAACTCGACCGAAACAAAGTATAGGTTTTCATTATGTGAATAACTTGGAAATCTTAGCTCAAACAGCTGCAAAACCTGTTTGCCCAGCACGGGGAACGTGAGTTCTATAAGATAAAGCCATAAACATGTGTATCCGAGTCTTCTATCAAAAGTTACAGCTATTTATATGAAGTTGTACAAAATAGCTTTCTTTCGCCAAGACAGTGCGCTTCTCACTGTTACATGCATTTGAATGGGGAACTCGACCAAAACAAAGTATACGTTTTCATTATGTGAATAACTTGGAAATCTTAGCTTAAACAGCTGCAAAACCTGTTTGCCCAGCACGGGGAACGTGAGTTCTATAATATAAGGCCATAAACATGTGTATCCGAGTCTTCTATCAAAAGTTACAGCTATTTATATGAAGTTGTACAAAAACGCTTTCTTTCGCCAAGACAGTGCGTTTCTCACTGTTACATGCATTTGAATGGGGAACTCGACCGAAACAAAGTATAGGTTTTCATTATGTGAATAACTTGGAAATCTTAGCTCAAACAGCTGCAAAACCTGTTTGCCCAGCACGGGGAACGTGAGTTCTATAAGATAAAGCCATAAACATGTGTATCCGAGTCTTCTATCAAAAGTTACAGCTATTTATATGAAGTTGTACAAAAACGCTTTCTTTCGCCAAGACAGTGCGTTTCTCACTGTTACATGCATTTGAATGGGGAACTCGACCGAAACAAAGTATAGGTTTTCATTATGTGAATAACTTGGAAATCTTAGCTCAAACAGCTGCAAAACCTGTTTGCCCAGCACGGAGACCTTGAGTTCTATAATATAAGGCCATAAACATGTTTGTCTGAGTCTTCTATCAAAAGTTACAGCTATTTCTATGAAGTTGTACAAAAACGCTTTCTTTCGCCAAGACAGTGCGTTTCTCACTGTTACATGCATTTGAATGGGGAACTCGACCGAAACAAAGTATAAGTTTTCATTATGTGAATAACTTGGAAATCTTAGCTCAAACAGCTGCAAAACCTGTTTTCCCAGCACGGGGACCTTGAGTTCTATAATATAAGGCCATAAACATGTTTGTCTGAGTCTTCTATCAAAAGTTACAGCTATTTCTATGAAGTTGTACAAAAACGCTTTCTTTCGCCAAGACAGTGCGTTTCTCACTGTTACATGCATTTTGAATGGGGAACTCGACCGAAACAAAGTATAGGTTTTCATTATGTGAATAACTTGGAAATCTTAGCTCAAACAGCTGCAAAACCTGTTTGCCCAGCACGGGGAACGTGAGTTCTATAAGATAAAGCCATAAACATGTGTATCCGAGTCTTCTATCAAAAGTTACAGCTATTTATATGAAGTTGTACAAAATAGCTTTCTTTCGCCAAGACAGTGCGCTTCTCACTGTTACATGCATTTGAATGGGGAACTCGACCAAAACAAAGTATACGTTTTCATTATGTGAATAACTTGGAAATCTTAGCTTAAACAGCTGCAAAACCTGTTTTCCCAGCACGGAGACCTTGAGTTCTATAATATAAGGCCATAAACATGTTTCTCTGAGTCTTCTATCAAAAGTTACAGCTATTTATATGAAGTTGTACAAAAACGCTTTCTTTCGCCAAGACAGTGCGTTTCTCACTGTTACATGCATTTGAATGGGGAACTCGACCGAAACAAAGTATAGGTTTTCATTATGTGAATAACTTGGAAATCTTAGCTCAAACAGCTGCAAAACCTGTTTGCCCAGCACGGGGAACGTGAGTTCTATAAGATAAAGCCATAAACATGTGTATCCGAGTCTTCTATCAAAAGTTACAGCTATTTATATGAAGTTGTACAAAATAGCTTTCTTTCGCCAAGACAGTGCGCTTCTCACTGTTACATGCATTTGAATGGGGAACTCGACCAAAACAAAGTATACGTTTTCATTATGTGAATAACTTGGAAATCTTAGCTTAAACAGCTGCAAAACCTGTTTTCCCAGCACGGAGACCTTGAGTTCTATAATATAAGGCCATAAACATGTTTGTCTGAGTCTTCTATCAAAAGTTACAGCTATTTATATGAAGTTGTACAAAAACGCTTTCTTTCGCCAAGACAGTGCGTTTCTCACTGTTACATGCATTTGAATGGGGAACTCGACCGAAACAAAGTATAGGTTTTCATTATGTGAATAACTTGGAAATCTTAGCTCAAACAGCTGCAAAACCTGTTTGCCCAGCACGGGGAACGTGAGTTCTATAAGATAAAGCCATAAACATGTGTATCCGAGTCTTCTATCAAAAGTTACAGCTATTTATATGAAGTTGTACAAAAACGCTTTCTTTCGCCAAGACAGTGCGTTTCTCACTGTTACATGCATTTGAATGGGGAACTCGACCGAAACAAAGTATAGGTTTTCATTATGTGAATAACTTGGAAATCTTAGCTCAAACAGCTGCAAAACCTGTTTTCCCAGCACGGAGGCCTTGAGTTCTATAATATAAGGACATAAACATGTTTCTCTGAGTCTTCTATCAAAAGTTACAGCTATTTATATGAAGTTGTACAAAAACGCTTTCTTTCGCCAAGACAGTGCGTTTCTCACTGTTACATGCATTTGAATGGGGAACTCGACCGAAACAAAGTATAGGTTTTCATTATGTGAATAACTTGGAAATCTTAGCTCAAACAGCTGCAAAACCTGTTTGCCCAGCACGGGGAACGTGAGTTCTATAAGATAAAGCCATAAACATGTGTATCCGAGTCTTCTATCAAAAGTTACAGCTATTTATATGAAGTTGTACAAAAACGCTTTCTTTCGCCAAGACAGTGCGTTTCTCACTGTTACATGCATTTGAATGGGGAACTCGACCGAAACAAAGTATAGGTTTTCATTATGTGAATAACTTGGAAATCTTAGCTCAAACAGCTGCAAAACCTGTTTTCCCAGCACGGAGGCCTTGAGTTCTATAATATAAGGACATAAACATGTTTCTCTGAGTCTTCTATCAAAAGTTACAGCTATTTATATGAAGTTGTACAAAAACGCTTTCTTTCGCCAAGACAGTGCGTTTCTCACTGTTACATGCATTTGAATGGGGAACTCGACCGAAACAAAGTATAGGTTTTCATTATGTGAATAACTTGGAAATCTTAGCTCAAACAGCTGCAAAACCTGTTTGCCCAGCACGGGGAACGTGAGTTCTATAAGATAAAGCCATAAACATGTGTATCCGAGTCTTCTATCAAAAGTTACAGCTATTTATATGAAGTTGTACAAAAACGCTTTCTTTCGCCAAGACAGTGCGTTTCTCACTGTTACATGCATTTGAATGGGGAACTCGACCGAAACAAAGTATAGGTTTTCATTATGTGAATAACTTGGAAATCTTAGCTCAAACAGCTGCAAAACCTGTTTGCCCAGCACGGGAACCTTGAGTTCTATAAGATAAAGCCATAAACATGTGTATCCGAGTCTTCTATCAAAAGTTACAGCTATTCATATGAAGTTGTACAAAAACGCTTTCTTTCGCCAAGACAGTGCGTTTCTCACTGTTACATGCATTTGAATGGGGAACTCGACCGAAACAAAGTATAGGTTTTCATTATGTGAATAACTTGGAAATCTTAGCTCAAACAGCTGCAAAACCTGTTTGCCCAGCACGGGGAACGTGAGTTCTATAAGATAAAGCCATAAACATGTGTATCCGAGTCTTCTATCAAAAGTTACAGCTATTTATATGAAGTTGTACAAAAACGCTTTCTTTCGCCAAGACAGTGCGTTTCTCACTGTTACATGCATTTGAATGGGGAACTCGACCGAAACAAAGTATAGGTTTTCATTATGTGAATAACTTGGAAATCTTAGCTCAAACAGCTGCAAAACCTGTTTGCCCAGCACGGGGAACGTGAGTTCTATAAGATAAAGCCATAAACATGTGTATCCGAGTCTTCTATCAAAAGTTACAGCTATTTATATGAAGTTGTACAAAATAGCTTTCTTTCGCCAAGACAGTGCGCTTCTCACTGTTACATGCATTTGAATGGGGAACTCGACCAAAACAAAGTATACGTTTTCATTATGTGAATAACTTGGAAATCTTAGCTTAAACAGCTGCAAAACCTGTTTGCCCAGGACGGGGAACGTGAGTTCTATAAGATAAAGCCATAAACATGTGTATCCGAGTCTTCTATCAAAAGTTACAGCTATTTATATGAAGTTGTACAAAATAGCTTTCTTTCGCCAAGACAGTGCGCTTCTCACTGTTACATGCATTTGAATGGGGAACTCGACCAAAACAAAGTATACGTTTTCATTATGTGAATAACTTGGAAATCTTAGCTTAAACAGCTGCAAAACCTGTTTTCCCAGCACGGAGACCTTGAGTTCTATAATATAAGGCCATAAACATGTTTCTCTGAGTCTTCTATCAAAAGTTACAGCTATTTATATGAAGTTGTACAAAAACGCTTTCTTTCGCCAAGACAGTGCGTTTCTCACTGTTACATGCATTTGAATGGGGAACTCGACCGAAACAAAGTATAGGTTTTCATTATGTGAATAACTTGGAAATCTTAGCTCAAACAGCTGCAAAACCTGTTTGCCCAGCACGGGGAACGTGAGTTCTATAAGATAAAGCCATAAACATGTGTATCCGAGTCTTCTATCAAAAGTTACAGCTATTTATATGAAGTTGTACAAAAACGCTTTCTTTCGCCAAGACAGTGCGTTTCTCACTGTTACATGCATTTGAATGGGGAACTCGACCGAAACAAAGTATAGGTTTTCATTATGTGAATAACTTGGAAATCTTAGCTCAAACAGCTGCAAAACCTGTTTGCCCAGCACGGAGACCTTGAGTTCTATAATATAAGGCCATAAACATGTTTGTCTGAGTCTTCTATCAAAAGTTACAGCTATTTCTATGAAGTTGTACAAAAACGCTTTCTTTCGCCAAGACAGTGCGTTTCTCACTGTTACATGCATTTGAATGGGGAACTCGACCGAAACAAAGTATAAGTTTTCATTATGTGAATAACTTGGAAATCTTAGCTCAAACAGCTGCAAAACCTGTTTTCCCAGCACGGGGACCTTGAGTTCTATAATATAAGGCCATAAACATGTTTGTCTGAGTCTTCTATCAAAAGTTACAGCTATTTCTATGAAGTTGTACAAAAACGCTTTCTTTCGCCAAGACAGTGCGTTTCTCACTGTTACATGCATTTTGAATGGGGAACTCGACCGAAACAAAGTATAGGTTTTCATTATGTGAATAACTTGGAAATCTTAGCTCAAACAGCTGCAAAACCTGTTTGCCCAGCACGGGGAACGTGAGTTCTATAAGATAAAGCCATAAACATGTGTATCCGAGTCTTCTATCAAAAGTTACAGCTATTTATATGAAGTTGTACAAAATAGCTTTCTTTCGCCAAGACAGTGCGCTTCTCACTGTTACATGCATTTGAATGGGGAACTCGACCAAAACAAAGTATACGTTTTCATTATGTGAATAACTTGGAAATCTTAGCTTAAACAGCTGCAAAACCTGTTTTCCCAGCACGGAGACCTTGAGTTCTATAATATAAGGCCATAAACATGTTTGTCTGAGTCTTCTATCAAAAGTTACAGCTATTTATATGAAGTTGTACAAAAACGCTTTCTTTCGCCAAGACAGTGCGTTTCTCACTGTTACATGCATTTGAATGGGGAACTCGACCGAAACAAAGTATAGGTTTTCATTATGTGAATAACTTGGAAATCTTAGCTCAAACAGCTGCAAAACCTGTTTGCCCAGCACGGGGAACGTGAGTTCTATAAGATAAAGCCATAAACATGTGTATCCGAGTCTTCTATCAAAAGTTACAGCTATTTATATGAAGTTGTACAAAAACGCTTTCTTTCGCCAAGACAGTGCGTTTCTCACTGTTACATGCATTTGAATGGGGAACTCGACCGAAACAAAGTATAGGTTTTCATTATGTGAATAACTTGGAAATCTTAGCTCAAACAGCTGCAAAACCTGTTTTCCCAGCACGGAGGCCTTGAGTTCTATAATATAAGGACATAAACATGTTTCTCTGAGTCTTCTATCAAAAGTTACAGCTATTTATATGAAGTTGTACAAAAACGCTTTCTTTCGCCAAGACAGTGCGTTTCTCACTGTTACATGCATTTGAATGGGGAACTCGACCGAAACAAAGTATAGGTTTTCATTATGTGAATAACTTGGAAATCTTAGCTCAAACAGCTGCAAAACCTGTTTGCCCAGCACGGGGAACGTGAGTCCTATAAGATAAAGCCATAAACATGTGTATCCGAGTCTTCTATCAAAAGTTACAGCTATTTATATGAAGTTGTACAAAATAGCTTTCTTTCGCCAAGACAGTGCGCTTCTCACTGTTACATGCATTTGAATGGGGAACTCGACCAAAACAAAGTATAGGTTTTCATTATGTGAATAACTTGGAAATCTTAGCTTAAACAGCTGCAAAACCTGTTTTCCCAGCACGGAGACCTTGAGTTCTATAATATAAGGCCATAAACATGTTTCTCTGAGTCTTCTATCAAAAGTTACAGCTATTTATATGAAGTTGTACAAAAACGCTTTCTTTCGCCAAGACAGTGCGTTTCTCACTGTTACATGCATTTGAATGGGGAACTCGACCGAAACAAAGTATAGGTTTTCATTATGTGAATAACTTGGAAATCTTAGCTCAAACAGCTGCAAAACCTGTTTGCCCAGCACGGGAACCTTGAGTTCTATAAGATAAAGCCATAAACATGTGTATCCGAGTCTTCTATCAAAAGTTACAGCTATTTCTATGAAGTTGTACAAAAACGCTTTCTTTCGCCAAGACAGTGCGTTTCTCACTGTTACATGCATTTGAATGGGGAACTCGACCGAAACAAAGTATAGGTTTTCATTATGTGAATAACTTGGAAATCTTAGCTCAAACAGCTGCAAAACCTGTTTGCCCAGCACGGGAACCTTGAGTTCTATAAGATAAAGCCATAAACATGTGTATCCGAGTCTTCTATCAAAAGTTACAGCTATTCATATGAAGTTGTACAAAAACGCTTTCTTTCGCCAAGACAGTGCGTTTCTCACTGTTACATGCATTTGAATGGGGAACTCGACCGAAACAAAGTATAGGTTTTCATTATGTGAATAACTTGGAAATCTTAGCTCAAACAGCTGCAAAACCTGTTTGCCCAGCACGGGGAACGTGAGTTCTATAAGATAAAGCCATAAACATGTGTATCCGAGTCTTCTATCAAAAGTTACAGCTATTTATATGAAGTTGTACAAAAACGCTTTCTTTCGCCAAGACAGTGCGTTTCTCACTGTTACATGCATTTGAATGGGGAACTCGACCGAAACAAAGTATAGGTTTTCATTATGTGAATAACTTGGAAATCTTAGCTCAAACAGCTGCAAAACCTGTTTGCCCAGCACGGGGAACGTGAGTTCTATAAGATAAAGCCATAAACATGTGTATCCGAGTCTTCTATCAAAAGTTACAGCTATTTATATGAAGTTGTACAAAATAGCTTTCTTTCGCCAAGACAGTGCGCTTCTCACTGTTACATGCATTTGAATGGGGAACTCGACCAAAACAAAGTATACGTTTTCATTATGTGAATAACTTGGAAATCTTAGCTTAAACAGCTGCAAAACCTGTTTGCCCAGGACGGGGAACGTGAGTTCTATAAGATAAAGCCATAAACATGTGTATCCGAGTCTTCTATCAAAAGTTACAGCTATTTATATGAAGTTGTACAAAATAGCTTTCTTTCGCCAAGACAGTGCGCTTCTCACTGTTACATGCATTTGAATGGGGAACTCGACCAAAACAAAGTATACGTTTTCATTATGTGAATAACTTGGAAATCTTAGCTTAAACAGCTGCAAAACCTGTTTTCCCAGCACGGAGACCTTGAGTTCTATAATATAAGGCCATAAACATGTTTCTCTGAGTCTTCTATCAAAAGTTACAGCTATTTATATGAAGTTGTACAAAAACGCTTTCTTTCGCCAAGACAGTGCGTTTCTCACTGTTACATGCATTTGAATGGGGAACTCGACCGAAACAAAGTATAGGTTTTCATTATGTGAATAACTTGGAAATCTTAGCTCAAACAGCTGCAAAACCTGTTTGCCCAGCACGGGGAACGTGAGTTCTATAAGATAAAGCCATAAACATGTGTATCCGAGTCTTCTATCAAAAGTTACAGCTATTTATATGAAGTTGTACAAAATAGCTTTCTTTCGCCAAGACAGTGCGCTTCTCACTGTTACATGCATTTGAATGGGGAACTCGACCAAAACAAAGTATACGTTTTCATTATGTGAATAACTTGGAAATCTTAGCTTAAACAGCTGCAAAACCTGTTTTCCCAGCACGGAGACCTTGAGTTCTATAATATAAGGCCATAAACATGTTTGTCTGAGTCTTCTATCAAAAGTTACAGCTATTTATATGAAGTTGTACAAAAACGCTTTCTTTCGCCAAGACAGTGCGTTTCTCACTGTTACATGCATTTGAATGGGGAACTCGACCGAAACAAAGTATAGGTTTTCATTATGTGAATAACTTGGAAATCTTAGCTCAAACAGCTGCAAAACCTGTTTGCCCAGCACGGGGAACGTGAGTTCTATAAGATAAAGCCATAAACATGTGTATCCGAGTCTTCTATCAAAAGTTACAGCTATTTATATGAAGTTGTACAAAAACGCTTTCTTTCGCCAAGACAGTGCGTTTCTCACTGTTACATGCATTTGAATGGGGAACTCGACCGAAACAAAGTATAGGTTTTCATTATGTGAATAACTTGGAAATCTTAGCTCAAACAGCTGCAAAACCTGTTTTCCCAGCACGGAGGCCTTGAGTTCTATAATATAAGGACATAAACATGTTTCTCTGAGTCTTCTATCAAAAGTTACAGCTATTTATATGAAGTTGTACAAAAACGCTTTCTTTCGCCAAGACAGTGCGTTTCTCACTGTTACATGCATTTGAATGGGGAACTCGACCGAAACAAAGTATAGGTTTTCATTATGTGAATAACTTGGAAATCTTAGCTCAAACAGCTGCAAAACCTGTTTGCCCAGCACGGGGAACGTGAGTCCTATAAGATAAAGCCATAAACATGTGTATCCGAGTCTTCTATCAAAAGTTACAGCTATTTATATGAAGTTGTACAAAATAGCTTTCTTTCGCCAAGACAGTGCGCTTCTCACTGTTACATGCATTTGAATGGGGAACTCGACCAAAACAAAGTATAGGTTTTCATTATGTGAATAACTTGGAAATCTTAGCTTAAACAGCTGCAAAACCTGTTTTCCCAGCACGGAGACCTTGAGTTCTATAATATAAGGCCATAAACATGTTTCTCTGAGTCTTCTATCAAAAGTTACAGCTATTTATATGAAGTTGTACAAAAACGCTTTCTTTCGCCAAGACAGTGCGTTTCTCACTGTTACATGCATTTGAATGGGGAACTCGACCGAAACAAAGTATAGGTTTTCATTATGTGAATAACTTGGAAATCTTAGCTCAAACAGCTGCAAAACCTGTTTGCCCAGCACGGGAACCTTGAGTTCTATAAGATAAAGCCATAAACATGTGTATCCGAGTCTTCTATCAAAAGTTACAGCTATTTCTATGAAGTTGTACAAAAACGCTTTCTTTCGCCAAGACAGTGCGTTTCTCACTGTTACATGCATTTGAATGGGGAACTCGACCGAAACAAAGTATAGGTTTTCATTATGTGAATAACTTGGAAATCTTAGCTCAAACAGCTGCAAAACCTGTTTGCCCAGCACGGGAACCTTGAGTTCTATAAGATAAAGCCATAAACATGTGTATCCGAGTCTTCTATCAAAAGTTACAGCTATTCATATGAAGTTGTACAAAAACGCTTTCTTTCGCCAAGACAGTGCGTTTCTCACTGTTACATGCATTTGAATGGGGAACTCGACCGAAACAAAGTATAGGTTTTCATTATGTGAATAACTTGGAAATCTTAGCTCAAACAGCTGCAAAACCTGTTTGCCCAGCACGGGGAACGTGAGTTCTATAAGATAAAGCCATAAACATGTGTATCCGAGTCTTCTATCAAAAGTTACAGCTATTTATATGAAGTTGTACAAAATAGCTTTCTTTCGCCAAGACAGTGCGCTTCTCACTGTTACATGCATTTGAATGGGGAACTCGACCAAAACAAAGTATACGTTTTCATTATGTGAATAACTTGGAAATCTTAGCTTAAACAGCTGCAAAACCTGTTTGCCCAGGACGGGGAACGTGAGTTCTATAAGATAAAGCCATAAACATGTGTATCCGAGTCTTCTATCAAAAGTTACAGCTATTTATATGAAGTTGTACAAAATAGCTTTCTTTCGCCAAGACAGTGCGCTTCTCACTGTTACATGCATTTGAATGGGGAACTCGACCAAAACAAAGTATACGTTTTCATTATGTGAATAACTTGGAAATCTTAGCTTAAACAGCTGCAAAACCTGTTTTCCCAGCACGGAGACCTTGAGTTCTATAATATAAGGCCATAAACATGTTTCTCTGAGTCTTCTATCAAAAGTTACAGCTATTTATATGAAGTTGTACAAAAACGCTTTCTTTCGCCAAGACAGTGCGTTTCTCACTGTTACATGCATTTGAATGGGGAACTCGACCGAAACAAAGTATAGGTTTTCATTATGTGAATAACTTGGAAATCTTAGCTCAAACAGCTGCAAAACCTGTTTGCCCAGCACGGGGAACGTGAGTTCTATAAGATAAAGCCATAAACATGTGTATCCGAGTCTTCTATCAAAAGTTACAGCTATTTATATGAAGTTGTACAAAAACGCTTTCTTTCGCCAAGACAGTGCGTTTCTCACTGTTACATGCATTTGAATGGGGAACTCGACCGAAACAAAGTATAGGTTTTCATTATGTGAATAACTTGGAAATCTTAGCTCAAACAGCTGCAAAACCTGTTTTCCCAGCACGGAGGCCTTGAGTTCTATAATATAAGGCCATAAACATGTTTCTCTGAGTCTTCTATCAAAAGTTACAGCTATTTATATGAAGTTGTACAAAAACGCTTTCTTTCGCCAAGACAGTGCGTTTCTCACTGTTACATGCATTTGAATGGGGAACTCGACCGAAACAAAGTATAGGTTTTCATTATGTGAATAACTTGGAAATCTTAGCTTAAACAGCTGCAAAACCTGTTTTCCCAGCACGGAGACCTTGAGTTCTATAATATAAGGCCATAAACATGTTTGTCTGAGTCTTCTATCAAAAGTTACAGCTATTTATATGAAGTTGTACAAAAACGCTTTCTTTCGCCAAGACAGTGCGTTTCTCACTGTTACATGCATTTGAATGGGGAACTCGACCGAAACAAAGTATAGGTTTTCATTATGTGAATAACTTGGAAATCTTAGCTCAAACAGCTGCAAAACCTGTTTGCCCAGCACGGGGAACGTGAGTTCTATAAGATAAAGCCATAAACATGTGTATCCGAGTCTTCTATCAAAAGTTACAGCTATTTATATGAAGTTGTACAAAAACGCTTTCTTTCGCCAAGACAGTGCGTTTCTCACTGTTACATGCATTTGAATGGGGAACTCGACCGAAACAAAGTATACGTTTTCATTATGTGAATAACTTGGAAATCTTAGCTCAAACAGCTGCAAAACCTGTTTTCCCAGCACGGAGGCCTTGAGTTCTATAATATAAGGCCATAAACATGTTTCTCTGAGTCTTCTATCAAAAGTTACAGCTATTTATATGAAGTTGTACAAAAACGCTTTCTTTCGCCAAGACAGTGCGTTTCTCACTGTTACATGCATTTGAATGGGGAACTCGACCGAAACAAAGTATAGGTTTTCATTATGTGAATAACTTGGAAATCTTAGCTCAAACAGCTGCAAAACCTGTTTGCCCAGCACGGGGAACGTGAGTTCTATAAGATAAAGCCATAAACATGTGTATCCGAGTCTTCTATCAAAAGTTACAGCTATTTATATGAAGTTGTACAAAATAGCTTTCTTTCGCCAAGACAGTGCGCTTCTCACTGTTACATGCATTTGAATGGGGAACTCGACCAAAACAAAGTATACGTTTTCATTATGTGAATAACTTGGAAATCTTAGCTTAAACAGCTGCAAAACCTGTTTTCCCAGCACGGAGACCTTGAGTTCTATAATATAAGGCCATAAACATGTTTCTCTGAGTCTTCTATCAAAAGTTACAGCTATTTATATGAAGTTGTACAAAAACGCTTTCTTTCGCCAAGACAGTGCGTTTCTCACTGTTACATGCATTTGAATGGGGAACTCGACCGAAACAAAGTATAGGTTTTCATTATGTGAATAACTTGGAAATCTTAGCTCAAACAGCTGCAAAACCTGTTTGCCCAGCACGGGGAACGTGAGTTCTATAAGATAAAGCCATAAACATGTGTATCCGAGTCTTCTATCAAAAGTTACAGCTATTTATATGAAGTTGTACAAAATAGCTTTCTTTCGCCAAGACAGTGCGCTTCTCACTGTTACATGCATTTGAATGGGGAACTCGACCAAAACAAAGTATAGGTTTTCATTATGTGAATAACTTGGAAATCTTAGCTTAAACAGCTGCAAAACCTGTTTTCCCAGCACGGAGACCTTGAGTTCTATAATATAAGGCCATAAACATATTTCTCTGAGTCTTCTATCAAAAGTTACAGCTATTTATATGAAGTTGTACAAAAACGCTTTCTTTCGCCAAGACAGTGCGTTTCTCACTGTTACATGCATTTGAATGGGGAACTCGACCGAAACAAAGTATAGGTTTTCATTATGTGAATAACTTGGAAATCTTAGCTCAAACAGCTGCAAAACCTGTTTGCCCAGCACGGGGAACGTGAGTTCTATAAGATAAAGCCATAAACATGTGTATCCGAGTCTTCTATCAAAAGTTACAGCTATTTATATGAAGTTGTACAAAATAGCTTTCTTTCGCCAAGACAGTGCGCTTCTCACTGTTACATGCATTTGAATGGGGAACTCGACCAAAACAAAGTATAGGTTTTCATTATGTGAATAACTTGGAAATCTTAGCTCAAACAGCTGCAAAACCTGTTTGCCCAGCACGGGGAACGAGAGTTCTATAAGATAAAGCCATAAACATGTGTATCCGAGTCTTCTATCAAAAGTTACAGCTATTTATATGAAGTTGTACAAAAACGCTTTCTTTCGCCAAGACAGTGCGTTTCTCACTGTTACATGCATTTGAATGGGGAACTCGACCGAAACAAAGTATAGGTTTTCATTATGTGAATAACTTGGAAATCTTAGCTCAAACAGCTGCAAAACCTGTTTTCCCAGCACGGAGGCCTTGAGTTCTATAATATAAGGACATAAACATGTTTCTCTGAGTCTTCTATCAAAAGTTACAGCTATTTATATGAAGTTGTACAAAAACGCTTTCTTTCGCCAAGACAGTGCGTTTCTCACTGTTACATGCATTTGAATGGGGAACTCGACCGAAACAAAGTATAGGTTTTCATTATGTGAATAACTTGGAAATCTTAGCTCAAACAGCTGCAAAACCTGTTTGCCCAGCACGGGAACCTTGAGTTCTATAAGATAAAGCCATAAACATGTGTATCCGAGTCTTCTATCAAAAGTTACAGCTATTTATATGAAGTTGTACAAAAACGCTTTCTTTCGCCAAGACAGTGTGTTTCTCACTGTTACATGCATTTGAATGGGGAACTCGACCGAAACAAAGTATAGGTTTTCATTATGTGAATAACTTGGAAATCTTAGCTCAAACAGCTGCAAAACCTGTTTGCCCAGCACGGGAACCTTGAGTTCTATAAGATAAAGCCATAAACATGTGTATCCGAGTCTTCTATCAAAAGTTACAGCTATTCATATGAAGTTGTACAAAAACGCTTTCTTTCGCCAAGACAGTGCGTTTCTCACTGTTACATGCATTTGAATGGGGAACTCGACCGAAACAAAGTATAGGTTTTCATTATGTGAATAACTTGGAAATCTTAGCTCAAACAGCTGCAAAACCTGTTTGCCCAGCACGGGGAACGTGAGTTCTATAAGATAAAGCCATAAACATGTGTATCCGAGTCTTCTATCAAAAGTTACAGCTATTTATATGAAGTTGTACAAAAACGCTTTCTTTCGCCAAGACAGTGCGTTTCTCACTGTTACATGCATTTGAATGGGGAACTCGACCGAAACAAAGTATAGGTTTTCATTATGTGAATAACTTGGAAATCTTAGCTCAAACAGCTGCAAAACCTGTTTGCCCAGCACGGGGAACGTGAGTTCTATAAGATAAAGCCATAAACATGTGTATCCGAGTCTTCTATCAAAAGTTACAGCTATTTATATGAAGTTGTACAAAATAGCTTTCTTTCGCCAAGACAGTGCGCTTCTCACTGTTACATGCATTTGAATGGGGAACTCGACCAAAACAAAGTATACGTTTTCATTATGTGAATAACTTGGAAATCTTAGCTTAAACAGCTGCAAAACCTGTTTGCCCAGGACGGGGAACGTGAGTTCTATAAGATAAAGCCATAAACATGTGTATCCGAGTCTTCTATCAAAAGTTACAGCTATTTATATGAAGTTGTACAAAATAGCTTTCTTTCGCCAAGACAGTGCGCTTCTCACTGTTACATGCATTTGAATGGGGAACTCGACCAAAACAAAGTATACGTTTTCATTATGTGAATAACTTGGAAATCTTAGCTTAAACAGCTGCAAAACCTGTTTTCCCAGCACGGAGACCTTGAGTTCTATAATATAAGGCCATAAACATGTTTCTCTGAGTCTTCTATCAAAAGTTACAGCTATTTATATGAAGTTGTACAAAAACGCTTTCTTTCGCCAAGACAGTGCGTTTCTCACTGTTACATGCATTTGAATGGGGAACTCGACCGAAACAAAGTATAGGTTTTCATTATGTGAATAACTTGGAAATCTTAGCTCAAACAGCTGCAAAACCTGTTTGCCCAGCACGGGGAACGTGAGTTCTATAAGATAAAGCCATAAACATGTGTATCCGAGTCTTCTATCAAAAGTTACAGCTATTTATATGAAGTTGTACAAAAACGCTTTCTTTCGCCAAGACAGTGCGTTTCTCACTGTTACATGCATTTGAATGGGGAACTCGACCGAAACAAAGTATAGGTTTTCATTATGTGAATAACTTGGAAATCTTAGCTCAAACAGCTGCAAAACCTGTTTTCCCAGCACGGAGGCCTTGAGTTCTATAATATAAGGCCATAAACATGTTTCTCTGAGTCTTCTATCAAAAGTTACAGCTATTTATATGAAGTTGTACAAAAACGCTTTCTTTCGCCAAGACAGTGCGTTTCTCACTGTTACATGCATTTGAATGGGGAACTCGACCGAAACAAAGTATAGGTTTTCATTATGTGAATAACTTGGAAATCTTAGCTTAAACAGCTGCAAAACCTGTTTTCCCAGCACGGAGACCTTGAGTTCTATAATATAAGGCCATAAACATGTTTGTCTGAGTCTTCTATCAAAAGTTACAGCTATTTATATGAAGTTGTACAAAAACGCTTTCTTTCGCCAAGACAGTGCGTTTCTCACTGTTACATGCATTTGAATGGGGAACTCGACCGAAACAAAGTATAGGTTTTCATTATGTGAATAACTTGGAAATCTTAGCTCAAACAGCTGCAAAACCTGTTTGCCCAGCACGGGGAACGTGAGTTCTATAAGATAAAGCCATAAACATGTGTATCCGAGTCTTCTATCAAAAGTTACAGCTATTTATATGAAGTTGTACAAAAACGCTTTCTTTCGCCAAGACAGTGCGTTTCTCACTGTTACATGCATTTGAATGGGGAACTCGACCGAAACAAAGTATAGGTTTTCATTATGTGAATAACTTGGAAATCTTAGCTCAAACAGCTGCAAAACCTGTTTTCCCAGCACGGAGGCCTTGAGTTCTATAATATAAGGCCATAAACATGTTTCTCTGAGTCTTCTATCAAAAGTTACAGCTATTTATATGAAGTTGTACAAAAACGCTTTCTTTCGCCAAGACAGTGCGTTTCTCACTGTTACATGCATTTGAATGGGGAACTCGACCGAAACAAAGTATAGGTTTTCATTATGTGAATAACTTGGAAATCTTAGCTCAAACAGCTGCAAAACCTGTTTGCCCAGCACGGGGAACGTGAGTTCTATAAGATAAAGCCATAAACATGTGTATCCGAGTCTTCTATCAAAAGTTACAGCTATTTATATGAAGTTGTACAAAATAGCTTTCTTTCGCCAAGACAGTGCGCTTCTCACTGTTACATGCATTTGAATGGGGAACTCGACCAAAACAAAGTATACGTTTTCATTATGTGAATAACTTGGAAATCTTAGCTTAAACAGCTGCAAAACCTGTTTTCCCAGCACGGAGACCTTGAGTTCTATAATATAAGGCCATAAACATGTTTCTCTGAGTCTTCTATCAAAAGTTACAGCTATTTATATGAAGTTGTACAAAAACGCTTTCTTTCGCCAAGACAGTGCGTTTCTCACTGTTACATGCATTTGAATGGGGAACTCGACCGAAACAAAGTATAGGTTTTCATTATGTGAATAACTTGGAAATCTTAGCTCAAACAGCTGCAAAACCTGTTTGCCCAGCACGGGGAACGTGAGTTCTATAAGATAAAGCCATAAACATGTGTATCCGAGTCTTCTATCAAAAGTTACAGCTATTTATATGAAGTTGTACAAAATAGCTTTCTTTCGCCAAGACAGTGCGCTTCTCACTGTTACATGCATTTGAATGGGGAACTCGACCAAAACAAAGTATACGTTTTCATTATGTGAATAACTTGGAAATCTTAGCTTAAACAGCTGCAAAACCTGTTTGCCCAGCACGGGGAACGTGAGTTCTATAATATAAGGCCATAAACATGTGTATCCGAGTCTTCTATCAAAAGTTACAGCTATTTATATGAAGTTGTACAAAAACGCTTTCTTTCGCCAAGACAGTGCGTTTCTCACTGTTACATGCATTTGAATGGGGAACTCGACCGAAACAAAGTATAGGTTTTCATTATGTGAATAACTTGGAAATCTTAGCTCAAACAGCTGCAAAACCTGTTTGCCCAGCACGGGGAACGTGAGTTCTATAAGATAAAGCCATAAACATGTGTATCCGAGTCTTCTATCAAAAGTTACAGCTATTTATATGAAGTTGTACAAAAACGCTTTCTTTCGCCAAGACAGTGCGTTTCTCACTGTTACATGCATTTGAATGGGGAACTCGACCGAAACAAAGTATAGGTTTTCATTATGTGAATAACTTGGAAATCTTAGCTCAAACAGCTGCAAAACCTGTTTGCCCAGCACGGAGACCTTGAGTTCTATAATATAAGGCCATAAACATGTTTGTCTGAGTCTTCTATCAAAAGTTACAGCTATTTCTATGAAGTTGTACAAAAACGCTTTCTTTCGCCAAGACAGTGCGTTTCTCACTGTTACATGCATTTGAATGGGGAACTCGACCGAAACAAAGTATAAGTTTTCATTATGTGAATAACTTGGAAATCTTAGCTCAAACAGCTGCAAAACCTGTTTTCCCAGCACGGGGACCTTGAGTTCTATAATATAAGGCCATAAACATGTTTGTCTGAGTCTTCTATCAAAAGTTACAGCTATTTCTATGAAGTTGTACAAAAACGCTTTCTTTCGCCAAGACAGTGCGTTTCTCACTGTTACATGCATTTTGAATGGGGAACTCGACCGAAACAAAGTATAGGTTTTCATTATGTGAATAACTTGGAAATCTTAGCTCAAACAGCTGCAAAACCTGTTTGCCCAGCACGGGGAACGTGAGTTCTATAAGATAAAGCCATAAACATGTGTATCCGAGTCTTCTATCAAAAGTTACAGCTATTTATATGAAGTTGTACAAAATAGCTTTCTTTCGCCAAGACAGTGCGCTTCTCACTGTTACATGCATTTGAATGGGGAACTCGACCAAAACAAAGTATAGGTTTTCATTATGTGAATAACTTGGAAATCTTAGCTTAAACAGCTGCAAAACCTGTTTTCCCAGCACGGAGACCTTGAGTTCTATAATATAAGGCCATAAACATGTTTCTCTGAGTCTTCTATCAAAAGTTACAGCTATTTATATGAAGTTGTACAAAAACGCTTTCTTTCGCCAAGACAGTGCGTTTCTCACTGTTACATGCATTTGAATGGGGAACTCGACCGAAACAAAGTATAGGTTTTCATTATGTGAATAACTTGGAAATCTTAGCTCAAACAGCTGCAAAACCTGTTTGCCCAGCACGGGGAACGTGAGTTCTATAAGATAAAGCCATAAACATGTGTATCCGAGTCTTCTATCAAAAGTTACAGCTATTTATATGAAGTTGTACAAAAACGCTTTCTTTCGCCAAGACAGTGCGTTTCTCACTGTTACATGCATTTGAATGGGGAACTCGACCGAAACAAAGTATAGGTTTTCATTATGTGAATAACTTGGAAATCTTAGCTCAAACAGCTGCAAAACCTGTTTTCCCAGCACGGAGGCCTTGAGTTCTATAATATAAGGCCATAAACATGTTTCTCTGAGTCTTCTATCAAAAGTTACAGCTATTTATATGAAGTTGTACAAAAACGCTTTCTTTCGCCAAGACAGTGCGTTTCTCACTGTTACATGCATTTGAATGGGGAACTCGACCGAAACAAAGTATAGGTTTTCATTATGTGAATAACTTGGAAATCTTAGCTCAAACAGCTGCAAAACCTGTTTGCCCAGCACGGGGAACGTGAGTTCTATAAGATAAAGCCATAAACATGTGTATCCGAGTCTTCTATCAAAAGTTACAGCTATTTATATGAAGTTGTACAAAATAGCTTTCTTTCGCCAAGACAGTGCGCTTCTCACTGTTACATGCATTTGAATGGGGAACTCGACCAAAACAAAGTATAGGTTTTCATTATGTGAATAACTTGGAAATCTTAGCTTAAACAGCTGCAAAACCTGTTTGCCCAGCACGGGGAACGTGAGTTCTATAATATAAGGCCATAAACATGTGTATCCGAGTCTTCTATCAAAAGTTACAGCTATTTATATGAAGTTGTACAAAAACGCTTTCTTTCGCCAAGACAGTGCGTTTCTCACTGTTACATGCATTTGAATGGGGAACTCGACCGAAACAAAGTATAGGTTTTCATTATGTGAATAACTTGGAAATCTTAGCTCAAACAGCTGCAAAACCTGTTTGCCCAGCACGGGGAACGTGAGTTCTATAAGATAAAGCCATAAACATGTGTATCCGAGTCTTCTATCAAAAGTTACAGCTATTTATATGAAGTTGTACAAAAACGCTTTCTTTCGCCAAGACAGTGCGTTTCTCACTGTTACATGCATTTGAATGGGGAACTCGACCGAAACAAAGTATAGGTTTTCATTATGTGAATAACTTGGAAATCTTAGCTCAAACAGCTGCAAAACCTGTTTGCCCAGCACGGAGACCTTGAGTTCTATAATATAAGGCCATAAACATGTTTGTCTGAGTCTTCTATCAAAAGTTACAGCTATTTCTATGAAGTTGTACAAAAACGCTTTCTTTCGCCAAGACAGTGCGTTTCTCACTGTTACATGCATTTGAATGGGGAACTCGACCGAAACAAAGTATAAGTTTTCATTATGTGAATAACTTGGAAATCTTAGCTCAAACAGCTGCAAAACCTGTTTTCCCAGCACGGGGACCTTGAGTTCTATAATATAAGGCCATAAACATGTTTGTCTGAGTCTTCTATCAAAAGTTACAGCTATTTCTATGAAGTTGTACAAAAACGCTTTCTTTCGCCAAGACAGTGCGTTTCTCACTGTTACATGCATTTTGAATGGGGAACTCGACCGAAACAAAGTATAGGTTTTCATTATGTGAATAACTTGGAAATCTTAGCTCAAACAGCTGCAAAACCTGTTTGCCCAGCACGGGAACCTTGAGTTCTATAAGATAAAGCCATAAACATGTGTATCCGAGTCTTCTATCAAAAGTTACAGCTATTTATATGAAGTTGTACAAAAACGCTTTCTTTCGCCAAGACAGTGCGTTTCTCACTGTTACATGCATTTGAATGGGGAACTCGACCGAAACAAAGTATAGGTTTTCATTATGTGAATAACTTGGAAATCTTAGCTCAAACAGCTGCAAAACCTGTTTTCCCAGCACGGAGGCCTTGAGTTCTATAATATAAGGCCATAAACATGTTTCTCTGAGTCTTCTATCAAAAGTTACAGCTATTTATATGAAGTTGTACAAAAACGCTTTCTTTCGCCAAGACAGTGCGTTTCTCACTGTTACATGCATTTGAATGGGGAACTCGACCGAAACAAAGTATAGGTTTTCATTATGTGAATAACTTGGAAATCTTAGCTTAAACAGCTGCAAAACCTGTTTTCCCAGCACGGAGACCTTGAGTTCTATAATATAAGGCCATAAACATGTTTGTCTGAGTCTTCTATCAAAAGTTACAGCTATTTATATGAAGTTGTACAAAAACGCTTTCTTTCGCCAAGACAGTGCGTTTCTCACTGTTACATGCATTTGAATGGGGAACTCGACCGAAACAAAGTATAGGTTTTCATTATGTGAATAACTTGGAAATCTTAGCTCAAACAGCTGCAAAACCTGTTTGCCCAGCACGGGGAACGTGAGTTCTATAAGATAAAGCCATAAACATGTGTATCCGAGTCTTCTATCAAAAGTTACAGCTATTTATATGAAGTTGTACAAAAACGCTTTCTTTCGCCAAGACAGTGCGTTTCTCACTGTTACATGCATTTGAATGGGGAACTCGACCGAAACAAAGTATAGGTTTTCATTATGTGAATAACTTGGAAATCTTAGCTTAAACAGCTGCAAAACCTGTTTTCCCAGCACGGAGACCTTGAGTTCTATAATATAAGGCCATAAACATGTTTCTCTGAGTCTTCTATCAAAAGTTACAGCTATTTATATGAAGTTGTACAAAAACGCTTTCTTTCGCCAAGACAGTGCGTTTCTCACTGTTACATGCATTTGAATGGGGAACTCGACCGAAACAAAGTATAGGTTTTCATTATGTGAATAACTTGGAAATCTTAGCTCAAACAGCTGCAAAACCTGTTTGCCCAGCACGGGGAACGTGAGTTCTATAAGATAAAGCCATAAACATGTGTATCCGAGTCTTCTATCAAAAGTTACAGCTATTTATATGAAGTTGTACAAAATAGCTTTCTTTCGCCAAGACAGTGCGCTTCTCACTGTTACATGCATTTGAATGGGGAACTCGACCAAAACAAAGTATACGTTTTCATTATGTGAATAACTTGGAAATCTTAGCTTAAACAGCTGCAAAACCTGTTTGCCCAGCACGGGGAACGTGAGTTCTATAATATAAGGCCATAAACATGTGTATCCGAGTCTTCTATCAAAAGTTACAGCTATTTATATGAAGTTGTACAAAAACGCTTTCTTTCGCCAAGACAGTGCGTTTCTCACTGTTACATGCATTTGAATGGGGAACTCGACCGAAACAAAGTATAGGTTTTCATTATGTGAATAACTTGGAAATCTTAGCTCAAACAGCTGCAAAACCTGTTTGCCCAGCACGGGGAACGTGAGTTCTATAAGATAAAGCCATAAACATGTGTATCCGAGTCTTCTATCAAAAGTTACAGCTATTTATATGAAGTTGTACAAAAACGCTTTCTTTCGCCAAGACAGTGCGTTTCTCACTGTTACATGCATTTGAATGGGGAACTCGACCGAAACAAAGTATAGGTTTTCATTATGTGAATAACTTGGAAATCTTAGCTCAAACAGCTGCAAAACCTGTTTGCCCAGCACGGAGACCTTGAGTTCTATAATATAAGGCCATAAACATGTTTGTCTGAGTCTTCTATCAAAAGTTACAGCTATTTCTATGAAGTTGTACAAAAACGCTTTCTTTCGCCAAGACAGTGCGTTTCTCACTGTTACATGCATTTGAATGGGGAACTCGACCGAAACAAAGTATAAGTTTTCATTATGTGAATAACTTGGAAATCTTAGCTCAAACAGCTGCAAAACCTGTTTTCCCAGCACGGGGACCTTGAGTTCTATAATATAAGGCCATAAACATGTTTGTCTGAGTCTTCTATCAAAAGTTACAGCTATTTCTATGAAGTTGTACAAAAACGCTTTCTTTCGCCAAGACAGTGCGTTTCTCACTGTTACATGCATTTTGAATGGGGAACTCGACCGAAACAAAGTATAGGTTTTCATTATGTGAATAACTTGGAAATCTTAGCTCAAACAGCTGCAAAACCTGTTTGCCCAGCACGGGGAACGTGAGTTCTATAAGATAAAGCCATAAACATGTGTATCCGAGTCTTCTATCAAAAGTTACAGCTATTTATATGAAGTTGTACAAAATAGCTTTCTTTCGCCAAGACAGTGCGCTTCTCACTGTTACATGCATTTGAATGGGGAACTCGACCAAAACAAAGTATACGTTTTCATTATGTGAATAACTTGGAAATCTTAGCTTAAACAGCTGCAAAACCTGTTTTCCCAGCACGGAGACCTTGAGTTCTATAATATAAGGCCATAAACATGTTTCTCTGAGTCTTCTATCAAAAGTTACAGCTATTTATATGAAGTTGTACAAAAACGCTTTCTTTCGCCAAGACAGTGCGTTTCTCACTGTTACATGCATTTGAATGGGGAACTCGACCGAAACAAAGTATAGGTTTTCATTATGTGAATAACTTGGAAATCTTAGCTCAAACAGCTGCAAAACCTGTTTGCCCAGCACGGGGAACGTGAGTTCTATAAGATAAAGCCATAAACATGTGTATCCGAGTCTTCTATCAAAAGTTACAGCTATTTATATGAAGTTGTACAAAAACGCTTTCTTTCGCCAAGACAGTGCGTTTCTCACTGTTACATGCATTTGAATGGGGAACTCGACCGAAACAAAGTATAGGTTTTCATTATGTGAATAACTTGGAAATCTTAGCTCAAACAGCTGCAAAACCTGTTTGCCCAGCACGGGGAACGTGAGTTCTATAAGATAAAGCCATAAACATGTGTATCCGAGTCTTCTATCAAAAGTTACAGCTATTTATATGAAGTTGTACAAAATAGCTTTCTTTCGCCAAGACAGTGCGCTTCTCACTGTTACATGCATTTGAATGGGGAACTCGACCAAAACAAAGTATAGGTTTTCATTATGTGAATAACTTGGAAATCTTAGCTTAAACAGCTGCAAAACCTGTTTGCCCAGCACGGGGAACGTGAGTTCTATAATATAAGGCCATAAACATGTGTATCCGAGTCTTCTATCAAAAGTTACAGCTATTTATATGAAGTTGTACAAAAACGCTTTCTTTCGCCAAGACAGTGCGTTTCTCACTGTTACATGCATTTGAATGGGGAACTCGACCGAAACAAAGTATAGGTTTTCATTATGTGAATAACTTGGAAATCTTAGCTCAAACAGCTGCAAAACCTGTTTGCCCAGCACGGGGAACGTGAGTTCTATAAGATAAAGCCATAAACATGTGTATCCGAGTCTTCTATCAAAAGTTACAGCTATTTATATGAAGTTGTACAAAAACGCTTTCTTTCGCCAAGACAGTGCGTTTCTCACTGTTACATGCATTTGAATGGGGAACTCGACCGAAACAAAGTATAGGTTTTCATTATGTGAATAACTTGGAAATCTTAGCTCAAACAGCTGCAAAACCTGTTTGCCCAGCACGGAGACCTTGAGTTCTATAATATAAGGCCATAAACATGTTTGTCTGAGTCTTCTATCAAAAGTTACAGCTATTTATATGAAGTTGTACAAAAACGCTTTCTTTCGCCAAGACAGTGCGTTTCTCACTGTTACATGCATTTGAATGGGGAACTCGACCGAAACAAAGTATAAGTTTTCATTATGTGAATAACTTGGAAATCTTAGCTCAAACAGCTGCAAAACCTGTTTTCCCAGCACGGGGACCTTGAGTTCTATAATATAAGGCCATAAACATGTTTGTCTGAGTCTTCTATCAAAAGTTACAGCTATTTCTATGAAGTTGTACAAAAACGCTTTCTTTCGCCAAGACAGTGCGTTTCTCACTGTTACATGCATTTTGAATGGGGAACTCGACCGAAACAAAGTATAGGTTTTCATTATGTGAATAACTTGGAAATCTTAGCTCAAACAGCTGCAAAACCTGTTTGCCCAGCACGGGGAACGTGAGTTCTATAAGATAAAGCCATAAACATGTGTATCCGAGTCTTCTATCAAAAGTTACAGCTATTTATATGAAGTTGTACAAAATAGCTTTCTTTCGCCAAGACAGTGCGCTTCTCACTGTTACATGCATTTGAATGGGGAACTCGACCAAAACAAAGTATACGTTTTCATTATGTGAATAACTTGGAAATCTTAGCTTAAACAGCTGCAAAACCTGTTTTCCCAGCACGGAGACCTTGAGTTCTATAATATAAGGCCATAAACATGTTTCTCTGAGTCTTCTATCAAAAGTTACAGCTATTTATATGAAGTTGTACAAAAACGCTTTCTTTCGCCAAGACAGTGCGTTTCTCACTGTTACATGCATTTGAATGGGGAACTCGACCGAAACAAAGTATAGGTTTTCATTATGTGAATAACTTGGAAATCTTAGCTCAAACAGCTGCAAAACCTGTTTGCCCAGCACGGGGAACGTGAGTTCTATAAGATAAAGCCATAAACATGTGTATCCGAGTCTTCTATCAAAAGTTACAGCTATTTATATGAAGTTGTACAAAAACGCTTTCTTTCGCCAAGACAGTGCGTTTCTCACTGTTACATGCATTTGAATGGGGAACTCGACCGAAACAAAGTATAGGTTTTCATTATGTGAATAACTTGGAAATCTTAGCTCAAACAGCTGCAAAACCTGTTTTCCCAGCACGGAGGCCTTGAGTTCTATAATATAAGGCCATAAACATGTTTCTCTGAGTCTTCTATCAAAAGTTACAGCTATTTATATGAAGTTGTACAAAAACGCTTTCTTTCGCCAAGACAGTGCGTTTCTCACTGTTACATGCATTTGAATGGGGAACTCGACCGAAACAAAGTATAGGTTTTCATTATGTGAATAACTTGGAAATCTTAGCTCAAACAGCTGCAAAACCTGTTTGCCCAGCACGGGGAACGTGAGTTCTATAAGATAAAGCCATAAACATGTGTATCCGAGTCTTCTATCAAAAGTTACAGCTATTTATATGAAGTTGTACAAAATAGCTTTCTTTCGCCAAGACAGTGCGCTTCTCACTGTTACATGCATTTGAATGGGGAACTCGACCAAAACAAAGTATAGGTTTTCATTATGTGAATAACTTGGAAATCTTAGCTTAAACAGCTGCAAAACCTGTTTGCCCAGCACGGGGAACGTGAGTTCTATAATATAAGGCCATAAACATGTGTATCCGAGTCTTCTATCAAAAGTTACAGCTATTTATATGAAGTTGTACAAAAACGCTTTCTTTCGCCAAGACAGTGCGTTTCTCACTGTTACATGCATTTGAATGGGGAACTCGACCGAAACAAAGTATAGGTTTTCATTATGTGAATAACTTGGAAATCTTAGCTCAAACAGCTGCAAAACCTGTTTGCCCAGCACGGGGAACGTGAGTTCTATAAGATAAAGCCATAAACATGTGTATCCGAGTCTTCTATCAAAAGTTACAGCTATTTATATGAAGTTGTACAAAAACGCTTTCTTTCGCCAAGACAGTGCGTTTCTCACTGTTACATGCATTTGAATGGGGAACTCGACCGAAACAAAGTATAGGTTTTCATTATGTGAATAACTTGGAAATCTTAGCTCAAACAGCTGCAAAACCTGTTTGCCCAGCACGGAGACCTTGAGTTCTATAATATAAGGCCATAAACATGTTTGTCTGAGTCTTCTATCAAAAGTTACAGCTATTTCTATGAAGTTGTACAAAAACGCTTTCTTTCGCCAAGACAGTGCGTTTCTCACTGTTACATGCATTTGAATGGGGAACTCGACCGAAACAAAGTATAAGTTTTCATTATGTGAATAACTTGGAAATCTTAGCTCAAACAGCTGCAAAACCTGTTTTCCCAGCACGGGGACCTTGAGTTCTATAATATAAGGCCATAAACATGTTTGTCTGAGTCTTCTATCAAAAGTTACAGGTATTTCTATGAAGTTGTACAAAAACGCTTTCTTTCGCCAAGACAGTGCGTTTCTCACTGTTACATGCATTTTGAATGGGGAACTCGACCGAAACAAAGTATAGGTTTTCATTATGTGAATAACTTGGAAATCTTAGCTCAAACAGCTGCAAAACCTGTTTGCCCAGCACGGGAACCTTGAGTTCTATAAGATAAAGCCATAAACATGTGTATCCGAGTCTTCTATCAAAAGTTACAGCTATTTATATGAAGTTGTACAAAAACGCTTTCTTTCGCCAAGACAGTGCGTTTCTCACTGTTACATGCATTTGAATGGGGAACTCGACCGAAACAAAGTATAGGTTTTCATTATGTGAATAACTTGGAAATCTTAGCTCAAACAGCTGCAAAACCTGTTTTCCCAGCACGGAGGCCTTGAGTTCTATAATATAAGGCCATAAACATGTTTCTCTGAGTCTTCTATCAAAAGTTACAGCTATTTATATGAAGTTGTACAAAAACGCTTTCTTTCGCCAAGACAGTGCGTTTCTCACTGTTACATGCATTTGAATGGGGAACTCGACCGAAACAAAGTATAGGTTTTCATTATGTGAATAACTTGGAAATCTTAGCTTAAACAGCTGCAAAACCTGTTTTCCCAGCACGGAGACCTTGAGTTCTATAATATAAGGCCATAAACATGTTTGTCTGAGTCTTCTATCAAAAGTTACAGCTATTTATATGAAGTTGTACAAAAACGCTTTCTTTCGCCAAGACAGTGCGTTTCTCACTGTTACATGCATTTGAATGGGGAACTCGACCGAAACAAAGTATAGGTTTTCATTATGTGAATAACTTGGAAATCTTAGCTCAAACAGCTGCAAAACCTGTTTGCCCAGCACGGGGAACGTGAGTTCTATAAGATAAAGCCATAAACATGTGTATCCGAGTCTTCTATCAAAAGTTACAGCTATTTATATGAAGTTGTACAAAAACGCTTTCTTTCGCCAAGACAGTGCGTTTCTCACTGTTACATGCATTTGAATGGGGAACTCGACCGAAACAAAGTATAGGTTTTCATTATGTGAATAACTTGGAAATCTTAGCTCAAACAGCTGCAAAACCTGTTTTCCCAGCACGGAGGCCTTGAGTTCTATAATATAAGGCCATAAACATGTTTCTCTGAGTCTTCTATCAAAAGTTACAGCTATTTATATGAAGTTGTACAAAAACGCTTTCTTTCGCCAAGACAGTGCGTTTCTCACTGTTACATGCATTTGAATGGGGAACTCGACCGAAACAAAGTATAGGTTTTCATTATGTGAATAACTTGGAAATCTTAGCTCAAACAGCTGCAAAACCTGTTTTCCCAGCACGGGGAACGTGAGTTCTATAAGATAAAGCCATAAACATGTGTATCCGAGTCTTCTATCAAAAGTTACAGCTATTTATATGAAGTTGTACAAAATAGCTTTCTTTCGCCAAGACAGTGCGCTTCTCACTGTTACATGCATTTGAATGGGGAACTCGACCAAAACAAAGTATACGTTTTCATTATGTGAATAACTTGGAAATCTTAGCTTAAACAGCTGCAAAACCTGTTTTCCCAGCACGGAGACCTTGAGTTCTATAATATAAGGCCATAAACATGTTTCTCTGAGTCTTCTATCAAAAGTTACAGCTATTTATATGAAGTTGTACAAAAACGCTTTCTTTCGCCAAGACAGTGCGTTTCTCACTGTTACATGCATTTGAATGGGGAACTCGACCGAAACAAAGTATAGGTTTTCATTATGTGAATAACTTGGAAATCTTAGCTCAAACAGCTGCAAAACCTGTTTGCCCAGCACGGGGAACGTGAGTTCTATAAGATAAAGCCATAAACATGTGTATCCGAGTCTTCTATCAAAAGTTACAGCTATTTATATGAAGTTGTACAAAATAGCTTTCTTTCGCCAAGACAGTGCGCTTCTCACTGTTACATGCATTTGAATGGGGAACTCGACCAAAACAAAGTATACGTTTTCATTATGTGAATAACTTGGAAATCTTAGCTTAAACAGCTGCAAAACCTGTTTGCCCAGCACGGGGAACGTGAGTTCTATAATATAAGGCCATAAACATGTGTATCCGAGTCTTCTATCAAAAGTTACAGCTATTTATATGAAGTTGTACAAAAACGCTTTCTTTCGCCAAGACAGTGCGTTTCTCACTGTTACATGCATTTGAATGGGGAACTCGACCGAAACAAAGTATAGGTTTTCATTATGTGAATAACTTGGAAATCTTAGCTCAAACAGCTGCAAAACCTGTTTGCCCAGCACGGGGAACGTGAGTTCTATAAGATAAAGCCATAAACATGTGTATCCGAGTCTTCTATCAAAAGTTACAGCTATTTATATGAAGTTGTACAAAA
Organism: Rhamphochromis sp. 'chilingali'; assembly: GCF_963969265.1. Taxonomy (NCBI): domain Eukaryota; kingdom Metazoa; phylum Chordata; class Actinopteri; order Cichliformes; family Cichlidae; genus Rhamphochromis; species Rhamphochromis sp. 'chilingali'. Next base: position 7,231,939 of record NC_137946.1, read on the forward strand.
ACGCTTTCTTTCGCCAAGACAGTGCGTTTCTCACTGTTACATGCATTTGAATGGGGAACTCGACCGAAACAAAGTATAGGTTTTCATTATGTGAATAACTTGGAAATCTTAGCTCAAACAGCTGCAAAACCTGTTTGCCCAGCACGGAGACCTTGAGTTCTATAATATAAGGCCATAAACATGTTTGTCTGAGTCTTCTATCAAAAGTTACAGCTATTTCTATGAAGTTGTACAAAAACGCTTTCTTTCGCCAAGACAGTGCGTTTCTCACTGTTACATGCATTTGAATGGGGAACTCGACCGAAACAAAGTATAAGTTTTCATTATGTGAATAACTTGGAAATCTTAGCTCAAACAGCTGCAAAACCTGTTTTCCCAGCACGGGGACCTTGAGTTCTATAATATAAGGCCATAAACATGTTTGTCTGAGTCTTCTATCAAAAGTTACAGCTATTTCTATGAAGTTGTACAAAAACGCTTTCTTTCGCCAAGACAGTGCGTTTCTCACTGTTACATGCATTTTGAATGGGGAACTCGACCGAAACAAAGTATAGGTTTTCATTATGTGAATAACTTGGAAATCTTAGCTCAAACAGCTGCAAAACCTGTTTGCCCAGCACGGGGAACGTGAGTTCTATAAGATAAAGCCATAAACATGTGTATCCGAGTCTTCTATCAAAAGTTACAGCTATTTATATGAAGTTGTACAAAATAGCTTTCTTTCGCCAAGACAGTGCGCTTCTCACTGTTACATGCATTTGAATGGGGAACTCGACCAAAACAAAGTATACGTTTTCATTATGTGAATAACTTGGAAATCTTAGCTTAAACAGCTGCAAAACCTGTTTTCCCAGCACGGAGACCTTGAGTTCTATAATATAAGGCCATAAACATGTTTCTCTGAGTCTTCTATCAAAAGTTACAGCTATTTATATGAAGTTGTACAAAAACGCTTTCTTTCGCCAAGACAGTGCGTTTCTCACTGTTACATGCATTTGAATGGGGAACTCGACCGAAACAAAGTATAGGTTTTCATTATGTGAATAACTTGGAAATCTTAGCTCAAACAGCTGCAAAACCTGTTTGCCCAGCACGGGGAACGTGAGTTCTATAAGATAAAGCCATAAACATGTGTATCCGAGTCTTCTATCAAAAGTTACAGCTATTTATATGAAGTTGTACAAAAACGCTTTCTTTCGCCAAGACAGTGCGTTTCTCACTGTTACATGCATTTGAATGGGGAACTCGACCGAAACAAAGTATAGGTTTTCATTATGTGAATAACTTGGAAATCTTAGCTCAAACAGCTGCAAAACCTGTTTGCCCAGCACGGGGAACGTGAGTTCTATAAGATAAAGCCATAAACATGTGTATCCGAGTCTTCTATCAAAAGTTACAGCTATTTATATGAAGTTGTACAAAATAGCTTTCTTTCGCCAAGACAGTGCGCTTCTCACTGTTACATGCATTTGAATGGGGAACTCGACCAAAACAAAGTATAGGTTTTCATTATGTGAATAACTTGGAAATCTTAGCTTAAACAGCTGCAAAACCTGTTTGCCCAGCACGGGGAACGTGAGTTCTATAATATAAGGCCATAAACATGTGTATCCGAGTCTTCTATCAAAAGTTACAGCTATTTATATGAAGTTGTACAAAAACGCTTTCTTTCGCCAAGACAGTGCGTTTCTCACTGTTACATGCATTTGAATGGGGAACTCGACCGAAACAAAGTATAGGTTTTCATTATGTGAATAACTTGGAAATCTTAGCTCAAACAGCTGCAAAACCTGTTTGCCCAGCACGGGGAACGTGAGTTCTATAAGATAAAGCCATAAACATGTGTATCCGAGTCTTCTATCAAAAGTTACAGCTATTTATATGAAGTTGTACAAAAACGCTTTCTTTCGCCAAGACAGTGCGTTTCTCACTGTTACATGCATTTGAATGGGGAACTCGACCGAAACAAAGTATAGGTTTTCATTATGTGAATAACTTGGAAATCTTAGCTCAAACAGCTGCAAAACCTGTTTGCCCAGCACGGAGACCTTGAGTTCTATAATATAAGGCCATAAACATGTTTGTCTGAGTCTTCTATCAAAAGTTACAGCTATTTCTATGAAGTTGTACAAAAACGCTTTCTTTCGCCAAGACAGTGCGTTTCTCACTGTTACATGCATTTGAATGGGGAACTCGACCGAAACAAAGTATAAGTTTTCATTATGTGAATAACTTGGAAATCTTAGCTCAAACAGCTGCAAAACCTGTTTTCCCAGCACGGGGACCTTGAGTTCTATAATATAAGGCCATAAACATGTTTGTCTGAGTCTTCTATCAAAAGTTACAGCTATTTCTATGAAGTTGTACAAAAACGCTTTCTTTCGCCAAGACAGTGCGTTTCTCACTGTTACATGCATTTTGAATGGGGAACTCGACCGAAACAAAGTATAGGTTTTCATTATGTGAATAACTTGGAAATCTTAGCTCAAACAGCTGCAAAACCTGTTTGCCCAGCACGGGGAACGTGAGTTCTATAAGATAAAGCCATAAACATGTGTATCCGAGTCTTCTATCAAAAGTTACAGCTATTTATATGAAGTTGTACAAAATAGCTTTCTTTCGCCAAGACAGTGCGCTTCTCACTGTTACATGCATTTGAATGGGGAACTCGACCAAAACAAAGTATACGTTTTCATTATGTGAATAACTTGGAAATCTTAGCTTAAACAGCTGCAAAACCTGTTTTCCCAGCACGGAGACCTTGAGTTCTATAATATAAGGCCATAAACATGTTTCTCTGAGTCTTCTATCAAAAGTTACAGCTATTTATATGAAGTTGTACAAAAACGCTTTCTTTCGCCAAGACAGTGCGTTTCTCACTGTTACATGCATTTGAATGGGGAACTCGACCGAAACAAAGTATAGGTTTTCATTATGTGAATAACTTGGAAATCTTAGCTCAAACAGCTGCAAAACCTGTTTGCCCAGCACGGGGAACGTGAGTTCTATAAGATAAAGCCATAAACATGTGTATCCGAGTCTTCTATCAAAAGTTACAGCTATTTATATGAAGTTGTACAAAAACGCTTTCTTTCGCCAAGACAGTGCGTTTCTCACTGTTACATGCATTTGAATGGGGAACTCGACCGAAACAAAGTATAGGTTTTCATTATGTGAATAACTTGGAAATCTTAGCTCAAACAGCTGCAAAACCTGTTTTCCCAGCACGGAGGCCTTGAGTTCTATAATATAAGGCCATAAACATGTTTCTCTGAGTCTTCTATCAAAAGTTACAGCTATTTATATGAAGTTGTACAAAAACGCTTTCTTTCGCCAAGACAGTGCGTTTCTCACTGTTACATGCATTTGAATGGGGAACTCGACCGAAACAAAGTATAGGTTTTCATTATGTGAATAACTTGGAAATCTTAGCTCAAACAGCTGCAAAACCTGTTTGCCCAGCACGGGGAACGTGAGTTCTATAAGATAAAGCCATAAACATGTGTATCCGAGTCTTCTATCAAAAGTTACAGCTATTTATATGAAGTTGTACAAAATAGCTTTCTTTCGCCAAGACAGTGCGCTTCTCACTGTTACATGCATTTGAATGGGGAACTCGACCAAAACAAAGTATAGGTTTTCATTATGTGAATAACTTGGAAATCTTAGCTTAAACAGCTGCAAAACCTGTTTTCCCAGCACGGAGACCTTGAGTTCTATAATATAAGGCCATAAACATGTTTCTCTGAGTCTTCTATCAAAAGTTACAGCTATTTATATGAAGTTGTACAAAAACGCTTTCTTTCGCCAAGACAGTGCGTTTCTCACTGTTACATGCATTTGAATGGGGAACTCGACCGAAACAAAGTATAGGTTTTCATTATGTGAATAACTTGGAAATCTTAGCTCAAACAGCTGCAAAACCTGTTTGCCCAGCACGGGGAACGTGAGTTCTATAAGATAAAGCCATAAACATGTGTATCCGAGTCTTCTATCAAAAGTTACAGCTATTTATATGAAGTTGTACAAAAACGCTTTCTTTCGCCAAGACAGTGCGTTTCTCACTGTTACATGCATTTGAATGGGGAACTCGACCGAAACAAAGTATAGGTTTTCATTATGTGAATAACTTGGAAATCTTAGCTCAAACAGCTGCAAAACCTGTTTGCCCAGCACGGAGACCTTGAGTTCTATAATATAAGGCCATAAACATGTTTGTCTGAGTCTTCTATCAAAAGTTACAGCTATTTCTATGAAGTTGTACAAAATAGCTTTCTTTCGCCAAGACAGTGCGTATCTCACTATTACATGCATTTGAATGGGGAACTCGACCGAAACAAAGTATAAGTTTTCATTATGTGAATAACTTGGAAATCTTAGCTCAAACAGCTGCAAAACCTGTTTTCCCAGCACGGGGACCTTGAGTTCTATAATATAAGGCCATAAACATGTTTGTCTGAGTCTTCTATCAAAAGTTACAGCTATTTCTATGAAGTTGTACAAAAACGCTTTCTTTCGCCAAGACAGTGCGTTTCTCACTGTTACATGCATTTTGAATGGGGAACTCGACCGAAACAAAGTATAGGTTTTCATTATGTGAATAACTTGGAAATCTTAGCTCAAACAGCTGCAAAACCTGTTTGCCCAGCACGGGGAACGTGAGTTCTATAAGATAAAGCCATAAACATGTGTATCCGAGTCTTCTATCAAAAGTTACAGCTATTTATATGAAGTTGTACAAAATAGCTTTCTTTCGCCAAGACAGTGCGCTTCTCACTGTTACATGCATTTGAATGGGGAACTCGACCAAAACAAAGTATACGTTTTCATTATGTGAATAACTTGGAAATCTTAGCTTAAACAGCTGCAAAACCTGTTTTCCCAGCACGGAGACCTTGAGTTCTATAATATAAGGCCATAAACATGTTTCTCTGAGTCTTCTATCAAAAGTTACAGCTATTTATATGAAGTTGTACAAAAACGCTTTCTTTCGCCAAGACAGTGCGTTTCTCACTGTTACATGCATTTGAATGGGGAACTCGACCGAAACAAAGTATAAGTTTTCATTATGTGAATAACTTGGAAATCTTAGCTCAAACAGCTGCAAAACCTGTTTTCCCAGCACGGAGGCCTTGAGTTCTATAATATAAGGCCATAAACATGTTTCTCTGAGTCTTCTATCAAAAGTTACAGCTATTTATATGAAGTTGTACAAAAACGCTTTCTTTCGCCAAGACAGTGCGTTTCTCACTGTTACATGCATTTGAATGGGGAACTCGACCGAAACAAAGTATAGGTTTTCATTATGTGAATAACTTGGAAATCTTAGCTCAAACAGCTGCAAAACCTGTTTGCCCAGCACGGGGAACGTGAGTTCTATAAGATAAAGCCATAAACATGTGTATCCGAGTCTTCTATCAAAAGTTACAGCTATTTATATGAAGTTGTACAAAATAGCTTTCTTTCGCCAAGACAGTGCGCTTCTCACTGTTACATGCATTTGAATGGGGAACTCGACCAAAACAAAGTATAGGTTTTCATTATGTGAATAACTTGGAAATCTTAGCTTAAACAGCTGCAAAACCTGTTTTCCCAGCACGGAGACCTTGAGTTCTATAATATAAGGCCATAAACATGTTTCTCTGAGTCTTCTATCAAAAGTTACAGCTATTTATATGAAGTTGTACAAAAACGCTTTCTTTCGCCAAGACAGTGCGTTTCTCACTGTTACATGCATTTGAATGGGGAACTCGACCGAAACAAAGTATAGGTTTTCATTATGTGAATAACTTGGAAATCTTAGCTCAAACAGCTGCAAAACCTGTTTGCCCAGCACGGGGAACGTGAGTTCTATAAGATAAAGCCATAAACATGTGTATCCGAGTCTTCTATCAAAAGTTACAGCTATTTATATGAAGTTGTACAAAATAGCTTTCTTTCGCCAAGACAGTGCGCTTCTCACTGTTACATGCATTTGAATGGGGAACTCGACCAAAACAAAGTATACGTTTTCATTATGTGAATAACTTGGAAATCTTAGCTTAAACAGCTGCAAAACCTGTTTTCCCAGCACGGAGACCTTGAGTTCTATAATATAAGGCCATAAACATGTTTGTCTGAGTCTTCTATCAAAAGTTACAGCTATTTATATGAAGTTGTACAAAAACGCTTTCTTTCGCCAAGACAGTGCGTTTCTCACTGTTACATGCATTTGAATGGGGAACTCGACCGAAACAAAGTATAGGTTTTCATTATGTGAATAACTTGGAAATCTTAGCTCAAACAGCTGCAAAACCTGTTTGCCCAGCACGGGGAACGTGAGTTCTATAAGATAAAGCCATAAACATGTGTATCCGAGTCTTCTATCAAAAGTTACAGCTATTTATATGAAGTTGTACAAAATAGCTTTCTTTCGCCAAGACAGTGCGCTTCTCACTGTTACATGCATTTGAATGGGGAACTCGACCAAAACAAAGTATACGTTTTCATTATGTGAATAACTTGGAAATCTTAGCTTAAACAGCTGCAAAACCTGTTTTCCCAGCACGGAGACCTTGAGTTCTATAATATAAGGCCATAAACATGTTTGTCTGAGTCTTCTATCAAAAGTTACAGCTATTTATATGAAGTTGTACAAAAACGCTTTCTTTCGCCAAGACAGTGCGTTTCTCACTGTTACATGCATTTGAATGGGGAACTCGACCGAAACAAAGTATAGGTTTTCATTATGTGAATAACTTGGAAATCTTAGCTCAAACAGCTGCAAAACCTGTTTGCCCAGCACGGGGAACGTGAGTTCTATAAGATAAAGCCATAAACATGTGTATCCGAGTCTTCTATCAAAAGTTACAGCTATTTATATGAAGTTGTACAAAATAGCTTTCTTTCGCCAAGACAGTGCGCTTCTCACTGTTACATGCATTTGAATGGGGAACTCGACCAAAACAAAGTATACGTTTTCATTATGTGAATAACTTGGAAATCTTAGCTTAAACAGCTGCAAAACCTGTTTTCCCAGCACGGAGACCTTGAGTTCTATAATATAAGGCCATAAACATGTTTGTCTGAGTCTTCTATCAAAAGTTACAGCTATTTATATGAAGTTGTACAAAAACGCTTTCTTTCGCCAAGACAGTGCGTTTCTCACTGTTACATGCATTTGAATGGGGAACTCGACCGAAACAAAGTATAGGTTTTCATTATGTGAATAACTTGGAAATCTTAGCTCAAACAGCTGCAAAACCTGTTTGCCCAGCACGGGGAACGTGAGTTCTATAAGATAAAGCCATAAACATGTGTATCCGAGTCTTCTATCAAAAGTTACAGCTATTTATATGAAGTTGTACAAAATAGCTTTCTTTCGCCAAGACAGTGCGCTTCTCACTGTTACATGCATTTGAATGGGGAACTCGACCAAAACAAAGTATAGGTTTTCATTATGTGAATAACTTGGAAATCTTAGCTTAAACAGCTGCAAAACCTGTTTTCCCAGCACGGAGACCTTGAGTTCTATAATATAAGGCCATAAACATGTTTGTCTGAGTCTTCTATCAAAAGTTACAGCTATTTATATGAAGTTGTACAAAATAGCTTTCTTTCGCCAAGACAGTGCGTTTCTCACTGTTACATGCATTTGAATGGGGAACTCGACCGAAACAAAGTATAGGTTTTCATTATGTGAATAACTTGGAAATCTTAGCTCAAACAGCTGCAAAACCTGTTTTCCTAGCACGGAGGCCTTGAGTTCTATAATATAAGGCCATAAACATGTTTCTCTGAGTCTTCTATCAAAAGTTACAGCTATTTATATGAAGTTGTACAAAAACGCTTTCTTTCGCCAAGACAGTGCGTTTCTCACTGTTACATGCATTTTGAATGGGGAACTCGACCGAAACAAAGTATAGGTTTTCATTATGTGAATAACTTGGAAATCTTAGCTCAAACAGCTGCAAAACCTGTTTGCCCAGCACGGAGACCTTGAGTTCTATAATATAAGGCCATAAACATGTTTGTCTGAGTCTTCTATTAAAAGTTACAGCTATTTCTATGAAGTTGTACAAAATAGCTTTCTTTCGCCAAGACAGTGCGTTTCTCACTGTTACATGCATTTGAATGGGGAACTCGACCGAAACAAAGTATAAGTTTTCATTATGTGAATAACTTGGAAATCTTAGCTCAAACAGCTGCAAAACCTGTTTTCCCAGCACGGGGACCTTGAGTTCTATAATATAAGGCCATAAACATGTTTGTCTGAGTCTTCTATCAAAAGTTACAGCTATTTCTATGAAGTTGTACAAAAACGCTTTGTTTCGCCAAGACAGTGCGTTTCTCACTGTTACATGCATTTGAATGGGGAACTCGACCGAAACAAAGTATAGGTTTTCATTATGTGAATAACTTGGAAATCTTAGCTCAAACAGCTGCAAAACCTGTTTGCCCAGCACGGGAACCTTGAGTTCTATAATATAAGGCCATAAACATGTTTGTCTGAGTCTTCTATCAAAAGTTACAGCTATTTCTATGAAGTTGTACAAAAATGCTTTCTTTCGCCAAGACAGTGCGTTTCTCACTGTTACATGCATTTTGAATGGGGAACTCGACCGAAACAAAGTATAGGTTTTCATTATGTGAATAACTTGGAAATCTTAGCTCAAACAGCTGCAAAACCTGTTTGCCCAGCACGGAGACCTTGAGTTCTATAAGATAAAGCCATAAACATGTTTGTCTGAGTCTTCTATCAAAAGTTACAGCTATTTATATGAAGTTGTACAAAAACGCTTTCTTTCGCCAAGACAGTGCGCTTCTCACTGTTACATGCATTTGAATGGGGAACTCGACCGAAACAAAGTATAGGTTTTCATTATGTGAATAACTTGGAAATCTTAGCTCAAACAGCTGCAAAACCTGTTTGCCCAGCACGGGGAACGTGAGTTCTATAAGATAAAGCCATAAACATGTGTATCCGAGTCTTCTATCAAAAGTTACAGCTATTTATATGAAGTTGTACAAAATAGCTTTCTTTCGCCAAGACAGTGCGCTTCTCACTGTTACATGCATTTGAATGGGGAACTCGACCAAAACAAAGTATAGGTTTTCATTATGTGAATAACTTGGAAATCTTAGCTTAAACAGCTGCAAAACCTGTTTTCCCAGCACGGAGACCTTGAGTTCTATAATATAAGGCCATAAACATGTTTGTCTGAGTCTTCTATCAAAAGTTACAGCTATTTCTATGAAGTTGTACAAAAACGCTTTCTTTCGCCAAGACAGTGCGTTTCTCACTGTTACATGCATTTGAATGGGGAACTCGACCGAAACAAAGTATAGGTTTTCATTATGTGAATAACTTGGAAATCTTAGCTCAAACAGCTGCAAAACCTGTTTGCCCAGCACGGGGAACGTGAGTTCTATAAGATAAAGCCATAAACATGTGTATCCGAGTCTTCTATCAAAAGTTACAGCTATTTATATGAAGTTGTACAAAATAGCTTTCTTTCGCCAAGACAGTGCGCTTCTCACTGTTACATGCATTTGAATGGGGAACTCGACCGAAACAAAGTATAGGTTTTCATTATGTGAATAACTTGGAAATCTTAGCTCAAACAGCTGCAAAACCTGTTTGCCCAGCACGGGGAACGTGAGTTCTATAAGATAAAGCCATAAACATGTGTATCCGAGTCTTCTATCAAAAGTTACAGCTATTTATATGAAGTTGTACAAAATAGCTTTCTTTCGCCAAGACAGTGCGCTTCTCACTGTTACATGCATTTGAATGGGGAACTCGACCAAAACAAAGTATAGGTTTTCATTATGTGAATAACTTGGAAATCTTAGCTTAAACAGCTGCAAAACCTGTTTTCCCAGCACGGAGACCTTGAGTTCTATAATATAAGGCCATAAACATGTTTGTCTGAGTCTTCTATCAAAAGTTACAGCTATTTCTATGAAGTTGTACAAAAACGCTTTCTTTCGCCAAGACAGTGCGTTTCTCACTGTTACATGCATTTTGAATGGGGAACTCGACCGAAACAAAGTATAGGTTTTCATTATGTGAATAACTTGGAAATCTTAGCTCAAACAGCTGCAAAACCTGTTTGCCCAGCACGGAGACCTTGAGTTCTATAATATAAGGCCATAAACATGTTTGTCTGAGTCTTCTATCAAAAGTTACAGCTATTTCTATGAAGTTGTACAAAAACGCTTTCTTTCGCGAAGACAGTGCGTTTCTCACTGTTACATGCATTTGAATGGGGAACTCGACCGAAACAAAGTATAGGTTTTCATTATGTGAATAACTTGGAAATCTTAGCTCAAACAGCTGCAAAACCTGTTTTCCCAGCACGGAGACCTTGAGTTCTATAATATAAGGCCATAAACATGTTTGTCTGAGTCTTCTATCAAAAGTTACAGCTATTTCTATGAAGTTGTACAAAATAGCTTTCTTTCGCCAAGACAGTGCGTTTCTCACTGTTACATGCATTTGAATGGGGAACTCGACCGAAACAAAGTATAAGTTTTCATTATGTGAATAACTTGGAAATCTTAGCTCAAACAGCTGCAAAACCTGTTTTCCCAGCACGGGGACCTTGAGTTCTATAATATAAGGCCATAAACATGTTTGTCTGAGTCTTCTATCAAAAGTTACAGCTATTTCTATGAAGTTGTACAAAAACGCTTTCTTTCGCCAAGACAGTGCGTTTCTCACTGTTACATGCATTTTGAATGGGGAACTCGACCGAAACAAAGTATAGGTTTTCATTATGTGAATAACTTGGAAATCTTAGCTCAAACAGCTGCAAAACCTGTTTGCCCAGCACGGAGACCTTGAGTTCTATAATATAAGGCCATAAACATGTTTGTCTGAGTCTTCTATCAAAAGTTACAGCTATTTCTATGAAGTTGTACAAAAACGCTTTCTTTCGCGAAGACAGTGCGTTTCTCACTGTTACATGCATTTGAATGGGGAACTCGACCGAAACAAAGTATAGGTTTTCATTATGTGAATAACTTGGAAATCTTAGCTCAAACAGCTGCAAAACCTGTTTGCCCAGCACGGGGAACGTGAGTTCTATAAGATAAAGCCATAAACATGTGTATCCGAGTCTTCTATCAAAAGTTACAGCTATTTATATGAAGTTGTACAAAATAGCTTTCTTTCGCCAAGACAGTGCGTTTCTCACTGTTACATGCATTTGAATGGGGAACTCGACCGAAACAAAGTATAGGTTTTCATTATGTGAATAACTTGGAAATCTTAGCTCAAACAGCTGCAAAACCTGTTTTCCCAGCACGGAGGCCTTGAGTTCTATAATATAAGGCCATAAACATGTTTCTCTGAGTCTTCTATCAAAAGTTACAGCTATTTATATGAAGTTGTACAAAAACGCTTTCTTTCGCCAAGACAGTGCGTTTCTCACTGTTACATGCATTTGAATGGGGAACTCGACCGAAACAAAGTATAGGTTTTCATTATGTGAATAACTTGGAAATCTTAGCTCAAACAGCTGCAAAACCTGTTTGCCCAGCACGGGGAACGTGAGTTCTATAAGATAAAGCCATAAACATGTGTATCCGAGTCTTCTATCAAAAGTTACAGCTATTTATATGAAGTTGTACAAAATAGCTTTCTTTCGCCAAGACAGTGCGCTTCTCACTGTTACATGCATTTGAATGGGGAACTCGACCAAAACAAAGTATACGTTTTCATTATGTGAATAACTTGGAAATCTTAGCTTAAACAGCTGCAAAACCTGTTTTCCCAGCACGGAGACCTTGAGTTCTATAATATAAGGCCATAAACATGTTTCTCTGAGTCTTCTATCAAAAGTTACAGCTATTTATATGAAGTTGTACAAAAACGCTTTCTTTCGCCAAGACAGTGCGTTTCTCACTGTTACATGCATTTGAATGGGGAACTCGACCGAAACAAAGTATAGGTTTTCATTATGTGAATAACTTGGAAATCTTAGCTCAAACAGCTGCAAAACCTGTTTGCCCAGCACGGGGAACGTGAGTTCTATAAGATAAAGCCATAAACATGTGTATCCGAGTCTTCTATCAAAAGTTACAGCTATTCATATGAAGTTGTACAAAAACGCTTTCTTTCGCCAAGACAGTGCGTTTCTCACTGTTACATGCATTTGAATGGGGAACTCGACCGAAACAAAGTATAGGTTTTCATTATGTGAATAACTTGGAAATCTTAGCTCAAACAGCTGCAAAACCTGTTTTCCCAGCACGGAGACCTTGAGTTCTATAATATAAGGCCATAAACATGTTTGTCTGAGTCTTCTATCAAAAGTTACAGCTATTTCTATGAAGTTGTACAAAATAGCTTTCTTTCGCCAAGACAGTGCGTTTCTCACTGTTACATGCATTTGAATGGGGAACTCGACCGAAACAAAGTATAAGTTTTCATTATGTGAATAACTTGGAAATCTTAGCTCAAACAGCTGCAAAACCTTTTTTCCCAGCACGGGGACCTTGAGTTCTATAATATAAGGCCATAAACATGTTTGTCTGAGTCTTCTATCAAAAGTTACAGCTATTTCTATGAAGTTGTACAAAAACGCTTTCTTTCGCCAAGACAGTGCGTTTCTCACTGTTACATGCATTTTGAATGGGGAACTCGACCGAAACAAAGTATAGGTTTTCATTATGTGAATAACTTGGAAATCTTAGCTCAAACAGCTGCAAAACCTGTTTGCCCAGCACGGGGAACGTGAGTTCTATAAGATAAAGCCATAAACATGTGTATCCGAGTCTTCTATCAAAAGTTACAGCTATTTATATGAAGTTGTACAAAATAGCTTTCTTTCGCCAAGACAGTGCGCTTCTCACTGTTACATGCATTTGAATGGGGAACTCGACCAAAACAAAGTATACGTTTTCATTATGTGAATAGCTTGGAAATCTTAGCTTAAACAGCTGCAAAACCTGTTTTCCCAGCACGGAGACCTTGAGTTCTATAATATAAGGCCATAAACATGTTTGTCTGAGTCTTCTATCAAAAGTTACAGCTATTTCTATGAAGTTGTACAAAAACGCTTTCTTTCGCCAAGACAGTGCGTTTCTCACTGTTACATGCATTTGAATGGGGAACTCGACCGAAACAAAGTATAGGTTTTCATTATGTGAATAACTTGGAAATCTTAGCTCAAACAGCTGCAAAACCTGTTTGCCCAGCACGGGAACCTTGAGTTCTATAAGATAAAGCCATAAACATGTGTATCCGAGTCTTCTATCAAAAGTTACAGCTATTTATATGAAGTTGTACAAAAACGCTTTCTTTCGCCAAGACAGTGCGTTTCTCACTGTTACATGCATTTGAATGGGGAACTCGACCGAAACAAAGTATAGGTTTTCATTATGTGAATAACTTGGAAATCTTAGCTCAAACAGCTGCAAAACCTGTTTGCCCAGCACGGGAACCTTGAGTTCTATAAGATAAAGCCATAAACATGTGTATCCGAGTCTTCTATCAAAAGTTACAGCTATTCATATGAAGTTGTACAAAAACGCTTTCTTTCGCCAAGACAGTGCGTTTCTCACTGTTACATGCATTTGAATGGGGAACTCGACCGAAACAAAGTATAGGTTTTCATTATGTGAATAACTTGGAAATCTTAGCTCAAACAGCTGCAAAACCTGTTTGCCCAGCACGGGGAACGTGAGTTCTATAAGATAAAGCCATAAACATGTGTATCCGAGTCTTCTATCAAAAGTTACAGCTATTTATATGAAGTTGTACAAAATAGCTTTCTTTCGCCAAGACAGTGCGTTTCTCACTGTTACATGCATTTGAATGGGGAACTCGACCAAAACAAAGTATAGGTTTTCATTATGTGAATAACTTGGAAATCTTAGCTCAAACAGCTGCAAAACCTGTTTGCCCAGCACGGAGACCTTGAGTTCTATAATATAAGGCCATAAACATGTTTGTCTGAGTCTTCTATCAAAAGTTACAGCTATTTCTATGAAGTTGTACAAAAACGCTTTCTTTCGCCAAGACAGTGCGTTTCTCACTGTTACATGCATTTGAATGGGGAACTCCACCGAAACAAAGTATAGGTTTTCATTATGTGAATAACTTGGAAATCTTAGCTCAAACAGCTGCAAAACCTGTTTTCCCAGCACGGAGACCTTGAGTTCTATAATATAAGGCCATAAACATGTTTGTCTGAGTCTTCTATCAAAAGTTACAGCTATTTCTATGAAGTTGTACAAAATAGCTTTCTTTCGCCAAGACAGTGCGTTTCTCATTGTTACATGCATTTGAATGGGGAACTCGACCGAAACAAAGTATAAGTTTTCATTATGTGAATAACTTGGAAATCTTAGCTCAAACAGCTGCAAAACCTGTTTTCCCAGCACGGGGACCTTGAGTTCTATAATATAAGGCCATAAACATGTTTGTCTGAGTCTTCTATCAAAAGTTACAGCTATTTCTATGAAGTTGTACAAAAATGCTTTCTTTCGCCAAGACAGTGCGTTTCTCACTGTTACATGCATTTTGAATGGGGAACTCGACCGAAACAAAGTATAGGTTTTCATTATGTGAATAACTTGGAAATCTTAGCTCAAACAGCTGCAAAACCTGTTTGCCCAGCACGGAGACCTTGAGTTCTATAAGATAAAGCCATAAACATGTTTGTCTGAGTCTTCTATCAAAAGTTACAGCTATTTATATGAAGTTGTACAAAAACGCTTTCTTTCGCCAAGACAGTGCGTTTCTCACTGTTACATGCATTTGAATGGGGAACTCGACCGAAACAAAGTATAGGTTTTCATTATGTGAATAACTTGGAAATCTTAGCTCAAACAGCTGCAAAACCTGTTTGCCCAGCACGGGGAACGTGAGTTCTATAAGATAAAGCCATAAATATGTGTATCCGAGTCTTCTATCAAAAGTTACAGCTATTTATATGAAGTTGTACAAAAACGCTTTCTTTCGCCAAGACAGTGCGCTTCTCACTGTTACATGCATTTGAATGGGGAACTCGACCAAAACAAAGTATACGTTTTCATTATGTGAATAACTTGGAAATCTTAGCTTAAACAGCTGCAAAACCTGTTTTCCCAGCACGGAGACCTTGAGTTCTATAATATAAGGCCATAAACATGTTTCTCTGAGTCTTCTATCAAAAGTTACAGCTATTTATATGAAGTTGTACAAAAACGCTTTCTTTCGCCAAGACAGTGCGTTTCTCACTGTTACATGCATTTGAATGGGGAACTCGACCGAAACAAAGTATAGGTTTTCATTATGTGAATAACTTGGAAATCTTAGCTCAAACAGCTGCAAAACCTGTTTGCCCAGCACGGGGAACGTGAGTTCTATAAGATAAAGCCATAAACATGTGTATCCGAGTCTTCTATCAAAAGTTACAGCTATTTATATGAAGTTGTACAAAATAGCTTTCTTTCGCCAAGACAGTGCGCTTCTCACTGTTACATGCATTTGAATGGGGAACTCGACCAAAACAAAGTATACGTTTTCATTATGTGAATAACTTGGAAATCTTAGCTTAAACAGCTGCAAAACCTGTTTTCCCAGCACGGAGACCTTGAGTTCTATAATATAAGGCCATAAACATGTTTGTCTGAGTCTTCTATCAAAAGTTACAGCTATTTCTATGAAGTTGTACAAAAACGCTTTCTTTCGCCAAGACAGTGCGTTTCTCACTGTTACATGCATTTGAATGGGGAACTCGACCGAAACAAAGTATAGGTTTTCATTATGTGAATAACTTGGAAATCTTAGCTCAAACAGCTGCAAAACCTGTTTTCCTAGCACGGAGGCCTTGAGTTCTATAATATAAGGCCATAAACATGTTTCTCTGAGTCTTCTATCAAAAGTTACAGCTATTTATATGAAGTTGTACAAAAACGCTTTCTTTCGCCAAGACAGTGCGTTTCTCACTGTTACATGCATTTGAATGGGGAACTCGACCGAAACAAAGTATAGGTTTTCATTATGTGAATAACTTGGAAATCTTAGCTCAAACAGCTGCAAAACCTGTTTGCCCAGCACGGGGAACGTGAGTTCTATAAGATAAAGCCATAAACATGTGTATCCGAGTCTTCTATCAAAAGTTACAGCTATTTATATGAAGTTGTACAAAAATGCTTTCTTTCGCCAAGACAGTGCGCTTCTCACTGTTACATGCATTTGAATGGGGAACTCGACCAAAACAAAGTATACGTTTTCATTATGTGAATAACTTGGAAATCTTAGCTCAAACAGCTGCAAAACCTGTTTGCCCAGCACGGGGAACGTGAGTTCTATAAGATAAAGCCATAAACATGTGTATCCGAGTCTTCTATCAAAAGTTACAGCTATTTATATGAAGTTGTACAAAATAGCTTTCTTTCGCCAAGACAGTGCGCTTCTCACTGTTACATGCATTTGAATGGGGAACTCGACCAAAACAAAGTATAGGTTTTCATTATGTGAATAACTTGGAAATCTTAGCTTAAACAGCTGCAAAACCTGTTTTCCCAGCACGGAGACCTTGAGTTCTATAATATAAGGCCATAAACATGTTTGTCTGAGTCTTCTATAGAAAATTACAGCTATTTCTATGAAGTTGTACAAAAACGCTTTCTTTCGCCAAGACAGTGCGTTTCTCACTGTTACATGCATTTTGAATGGGGAACTCGACCGAAACAAAGTATAGGTTTTCATTATGTGAATAACTTGGAAATCTTAGCTCAAACAGCTGCAAAACCTGTTTGCCCAGCACGGAGACCTTGAGTTCTATAAGATAAAGCCATAAACATGTGTATCCGAGTCTTCTATCAAAAGTTACAGCTATTTATATGAAGTTGTACAAAATAGCTTTCTTTCGCCAAGACAGTGCGCTTCTCACTGTTACATGCATTTGAATGGGGAACTCGACCAAAACAAAGTATAGGTTTTCATTATGTGAATAACTTGGAAATCTTAGCTTAAACAGCTGCAAAACCTGTTTTCCCAGCACGGAGACCTTGAGTTCTATAATATAAGGCCATAAACATGTTTGTCTGAGTCTTCTATCAAAAGTTACAGCTATTTCTATGAAGTTGTACAAAAACGCTTTCTTTCGCCAAGACAGTGCGTTTCTCACTGTTACATGCATTTTGAATGGGGAACTCGACCGAAACAAAGTATAGGTTTTCATTATGTGAATAACTTGGAAATCTTAGCTCAAACAGCTGCAAAACCTGTTTTCCCAGCACGGAGACCTTGAGTTCTATAATATAAGGCCATAAACATGTTTGTCTGAGTCTTCTATCAAAAGTTACAGCTATTTCTATGAAGTTGTACAAAATAGCTTTCTTTCGCCAAGACAGTGCGTTTCTCACTGTTACATGCATTTGAATGGGGAACTCGACCGAAACAAAGTATAAGTTTTCATTATGTGAATAACTTGGAAATCTTAGCTCAAACAGCTGCAAAACCTGTTTTCCCAGCACGGGGACCTTGAGTTCTATAATATAAGGCCATAAACATGTTTGTCTGAGTCTTCTATCAAAAGTTACAGCTATTTCTATGAAGTTGTACAAAATAGCTTTCTTTCGCCAAGACAGTGCGTTTCTCACTGTTACATGCATTTGAATGGGGAACTCGACCGAAACAAAGTATAAGTTTTCATTATGTGAATAACTTGGAAATCTTAGCTCAAACAGCTGCAAAACCTGTTTTCCCAGCACGGGGACCTTGAGTTCTATAATATAAGGCCATAAACATGTTTGTCTGAGTCTTCTATCAAAAGTTACAGCTATTTCTATGAAGTTGTACAAAAACGCTTTCTTTCACCAAGACAGTGCGTTTCTCACTGTTACATGCATTTGAATGGGGAACTCCACCGAAACAAAGTATAGGTTTTCATTATGTGAATAACTTGGAAATCTTAGCTCAAACAGCTGCAAAACCTGTTTGCCCAGCACGGGAACCTTGAGTTCTATAATATAAGGCCATAAACATGTTTGTCTGAGTCTTCTATCAAAAGTTACAGCTATTTCTATGAAGTTGTACAAAAATGCTTTCTTTCGCCAAGACAGTGCGTTTCTCACTGTTA